>NC_134951.1:121360329-121679079 GCF_965638725.1 Aptenodytes patagonicus
CATGCACGTAGTTAAAAATGGAACAGGAGTAATAGCTGGTCTCTTTGACCTAACAAAAGTGTTCAGAATTTTTAAACAGATAAATGTTATTATCAACTGTTTCCATTGTGCAAAAAACACAGCCTATTGAAAAATCTATTTTTGACCGTCAGGTGTACCATCACTTCATTATTTAGTTTCAATTAAATATTGCTGTTTTACCCTGTGGAAGTGCTATTCCACTTTTTGGAAATGTCTACAGGTTTGTAGATATTTTGGCTGTTGTAATGGTGACGGAACGCGATTAAATTGGAGGAAAGGATGCTAGTGACTGCAGAGGAGGGAAAGGATCTGGAAAGAAGTGAGGGGAAAGGGACCAAAAAGCAGTGGTCTCTTCTACCTGAGGTCATCATGCCAAATCCTTCCTTCCTTTTCCAGATTAGCATCCTTCCTCCTTAAGTTCTCCTAAATTAAGATACAGAAAATAAATAATTGCAGGAGGAAATGCCTCAAAGGGTATGGATGGCCATCTGCCTCCTCCAAAGGTCAGAGCGGGTGCTGGGGATTCTGCCGCCTCTGTACATGGATGCAGCTCCTTACTCATCTGGAGTGGTCACACTGACAAGCCGTAGAAGATCTGGTTTGAAATGGCTGCTGGTTTTTTTTCTTCCTTTCTGTTCTCTAGTGTAGACTTAAAATGTGCCATGTGTTTTGAAAATCCTATGGAACATCAGAAACTTCCTACTGAACACACCTAATCTTCTTAAGTTTGGGGGGGGGGGTGGTGTTTGTTGTTGTTGTGGGTATGGGGTTTTTGTTGATTTTTTTTGCCTCTCAGAGTTAAAGTTGGATATATCTTTGTCTTTGGGTTCTGAAGAACACTGCAAGGTTGGCATTTGGTCATCAAGAAATGCTTTGTGCATGTTTTTGTTAAGTCTTCGTTTCGGGTCTTCTGAATTAAACCAATGCTAAATGTTGACATACCAAAAAAAGTTGGAAAGCAAACCTGATCTAGCTGATGTTAAATGACAGACTCTTTGTTTTCCAGATTGTCTTAATTGCTTGTAGTTGATCTAGGTATCCTAACTATCTTTTATGACTGTTAGTTTTGAGGATCATTGCAACTGCCTTTCAGCATTACATCCCACTGATAGGACTATCTAATTTTGACACTGTTCCAGCCACCGCTTGCTCTCTGAAATGCTCAGAACAGACTTTATCTTCACTTGAAGCATTCCCCAGAAGTTGTTCTAGTTTCCACAATCCCTTACTTCCTAATGTGTCAGGATGTACTCTGATGTATCTGAGATCTGCCTGCATTCTGTTCCTCCCTGCTATTATATCTGGTTAGCTTTTTTAAGGAAAGTCGTGGCTAGTTTGTAGTATGATAGGCAGAGTTTACATACGATTATACTGGCTCTTCTGACTTCAGAAATGTGAGGGCCCTGGACAGTTTGTGTCTGCTGATTTTTCTGTTTGGTTTGTGGTAAGCGAAGCTGGGACTTAGAGCTTTCTTAGGAATTATCATTTTCATTCTGCATCTGAGTGAAAACAGTTGCAAAGAGAAAGGAGACTTATTGGAAAAATGTGAGTTAATTTGTTTTGAATTATTTCTTAAAATGAAAAGTAAGTTGAATCAAAACCATTTTAGATGAGTAAAACTCAGCATTTTGACATCACAGAAAACTTTAAAAAGAATTACAGATTTTTTTTTTTCCCCACTGAAAACATAATCAAAGTCAACAGCTTTGCACAGTAGTGTTTAAAAGTTGACAAAATCGCATTTTGTCAGTGGGCGCTGGACTTTGGGATTTGGTTTTCTTGGGGCCGCTCTGTGGTGCGGCTCCTTCTGCCCCAGTTATTCTGATCTCTGCCCTTGGAAATCGCTCAGAGGTAGTAGTTACTTGTCCTGTCACTATTGCCAGACCTTATCAGTCCTGTTAGCTAGCTGCTTATCACTGAAATAAGCAGAAGTTTGCTCTGTCATCTACTAGCTGCCAAGTATCATTCACAAGCATTTTTTTCTGTTGCAAGATGGACATGAAACACCTCCTAATGTCAGACTGGTTAGTAAATCCCTTTGGACCCTTCACAGGAGGCTACACCCAGGCTGTTCCTTCAGTCCCCCGTAAAAATGTGTGAGTGTTTTCAAAAGCTGATGTTGATTTCTCTGGGACCTGCATCCAACACTTAGTTGCCCAACTTATGGGACTGCAAAGGGAACCTCATTTTCAGGGATCTGTCTGGATCCCTCCCTGAAACTCATCTCTGTTATCACGTCATGTCCTACACTGTGTTTAAAAATAATTATGTATTAAGCAATGAAGATCCTTGGTTGGCATGCTTTTAAAAAACAAGAGCAGACTGGTTTTTAAGTAGCATGGCAATTACCATGCCAGTTGTTGCTGATGGTTCAAAATTTCTCCCTCCAAGTTTGAGGGAGCCTTGTCTGTTGTTAATGCTCCTGATAAGGCTAGAGTGCCTATCTGCTCTGATTCACTGGTATAACCAATATCTGTGAACTCTCTGAGGACATTCTTGGCAGCTGCAGGACATAATTACCACATTTGAGAATATCTTTTAGGCATTTGGATCTATGGCTGGCTTTTTAGATTGCTCCCCTGCTAACTAATACGTTACTGGTTTGACACAATTGACAGCTGGCTGTGCTGGTGGCTAAAGGACTGCCTCTGGGGCTGTCTCAGAATGAGGTTAATGATGGGCTAGATGAGTTCCCTGCATTTCCTATACATCATTTACCTGGAATTGTGCTCTCTGCTAGACTACTCCGTGATGACAAGGGATCTGACCAAATGGCCATATGTACTAAATGGTGCAACTATTCCACTGGGCCAAATTTGGGCTTATTTACTGTTTTTTGAAGTAGCAACAACAGGAGCAAAAAATGTTGTCTCTGAAAATGCACTGTTTCAATAAAGGGAAGGACTGTTGAACATCCATTTTGGGCTGGACTCAGACTTGTTAACTGCCTGAGCGCCCCTTAATCTCTCTCACGTTGTTATGATCCACAAAGGAGTGTTTGTACTTTGCTGTGCTGTTGGTTTTCTTGCCTCCTCCCTACAGAACTTCTGGAGACCATGACTAATGATGAATTTGTGAAGCTTCTATGTAGATCCCATGTCTATAAGTGCCTCACACGTGGAAGTTTAAAGCTTTTCCTTCTTTCTGAGATGGATGAAATAGTTAAGTAATTTTAAAAACAAATTCCCATCCTCCCTGATTTAAGATCTATTCCTGCAGTATGTATGGCGCGGGGGAGATACTGTAGCATTTTTATGAGGAGATAAAATATTGGCTTAATGATAATTTGGCAAAGTTTCAAGATATCTGAGAAGACTTCCTGGAAATTAAAAACAACTCAAATGTAAGAGAACATTAAGCTAGTGACCCCAAGTACAAAAGGGGAAGAGCTCAGACATCCATTCTTCCCTGCTCCTTGCTTTATTCTGTCTCTCTCTCTTTCTTTTTTGGTGTGTTTTTTTTTTTTTTTTTAATCCCCTCTTGCTAATCATCTCCCCTTGGCCCTTGCCACCACAAGGTGGAAGAATAGTTTGGTGTAAATTTGCTATTGCTATAGCCGCACATGTATAATTTTCTGGGGATTTTATTTTTTGAGGATGGAGAAACTTAATGTGAAACTTTCCAAAACAAGTACAAGTATCTGGTTGGGCTCGCTGAGGCCAAACCCCCTTTCTGTTTGCAGCCTGAGGGCTGGGGAGAGACGCATGGTTCTTTGGGGAAATTAAGTTTTTCCCTATGCTTGAGCCATTTGCACCATTTTTCTACAGGAAAATGTGTAAATATCTGGAGACGTGTAGGATGTCCTAGAGACTATTTTGGTCTTCCTATTGCTGTTGCCTGTATGACTGCATCTGAGCAGACTTCCCCATGCTACTCCCTCTTAAAGACCTGGGCTGGTCCTCCTGGCCATCCTCAGATGAAGACCTTGTTTTTGTGATCTGCATGAGTTTTTACTCAGATGGAAAATACAGAATCAGGCCCACTAGACCTCTTGTAGCATGAGAAGTAATTCCTCCTTCTTATCTATTGAGCTTTTGACCTGATTGCTGGGAAGAGTGGAAGGTGAGTTAGAGACAAGTTTCTTGGTTTGTTTTTTCAGGATGGTGGAAAGAGGTTTTGGCATTTGAACATGCAGAGCTAGACATACCATCGACATGTTTCATTTAATCGCTGCACGTCAGTCAGTTGGTGATAACATTTGATCCCTGCACAGCAGACATACCATGAGAACTGGTTGTGCAGAGGCTGCACATCTTATTTTAAATCTTTGTATGATTTAGCCTTTCAGAAAACTGCCACTTTTTAAACTTCTGTTAACACCTCCTTTCTGTTCTCTTCCCCATATTTCTGGGAAAGGCTGGATTGGGATGGAGCATATGAAACAGAAGTTTGTGAAAGCTGAGAAAGTGAGGGAAGGGATATCAAGAAATGGGAATCAGAGTAGCGTGTGGTGGTGGTGGCGTTGAAATGTGTGTGTGCGAAAAACTTCCAGCCTTTATAGCTACAAGACACTGTGGATGTCACCTAAATGGAATGGATGCCTGAGTCTGCAGGCAACCTGAAACAGTAGCTGTTAGGGGTCTGACCCACTGCATTTGTTTTAACTCTGAAATCCACTCTTGCTCGTTCAAGTCATTTGCTGAGGTATGGAGCATGGAGAGGGCTCGTGAACCATGCTTGGAGCCTAGAATAGTTTTAATTTTGTCTTGGGAAAGGCAATGGGTCCTAAGAAAAGCTCTGGAAATGATAGTCCCTGCAGGTCAGAGCTGTGTTGCTGTAATACATCAGCCTGGCGTATACTGCCATCATCTGTAAGTCCCGCAGATGTCAGCAGTTGAAGTGCTGATGGAGTCCAGCCTTTTAGAGCCATCATTCACAGCCTTGACCCTGGTCCCTGATAAAAGTCAGCACTGGCTTTCAGGTTTCTTTCATTTATTTATTTATTTTATTTACATGCTAACCCCTTAAAATCAGAGGTCCAAGCCTTGCACTCTGACCTGTTGTTACTTGCCATTCCCATTCCTAGCCTCTTAGCTCACGTTCTGCCCATCATCTGGCGTTCTCCAGAACCTCTCTTGGAAAGTGCTGTAATTACCTCACAGAGCCTGTGGAGTTGGTTTCTTGTCAAAGCTCAAGTAGTGAAACTCTTCTTTTTTTAGATGCAAATTAGAGGAACTTATGTTTGAAACTGCTTTTAGTCTTCCCCACTTCTTCATTCCTCTCTCTTTGCCTTGGATGCTTCCTCTTATGGCGTGCCTTTTAAAAGAAACAATTACATGTTCAACTGTCTGCTCAGGGTATGTCTACTACTCTGGCTTGAAGAACCAGAGTCACTGAGAAGAAGCTTAGAGAAGATGTTGCCCACTGCTTTGACCCTATGGCAAAATGCTTCTGAGTAGGATGCTCTGAATAGTCCAGCTCTTGATCTAGGCTTTCATTAATTACAGAAATGTGTATGCTCCAAGACTCTTGGGTTGTTTCTGGAGGACAATGGTAGGACAATTTTAGTGGAAATCTGTGGGAATAAATAGGCTTTGCTCCAAGTCAGTCAAAATGTAAAGGAAGGTCCAGAAAATCTAGACTAGAGTTGGGCAAGAAAGATAAGATTTCATGGTGCATCTCCGTAGATACCTGGGCATTAGCTTTGTGCTTACTAGCCGCTAGGAGAGAGGTCAAGAATTGGATGTGTCTGGACTCTCCCACTCAGTTGTTGGCATCAGCAAGGTCCATGCAGAGACTGCTGGAGAACTTCCCCCAGTAACTGCCCCTTACTGTACTTGTTTTAGGGAGAAACTGAGCTGATAGCTCAGGTGCTGAGATAAGCCACCTAACTTGGATTTTGTGCCTGATTTCTTGCCACAAGTCCATCTCTGGGACCTTAAGATCTCTGTAAAGCTTTGGAAACTTTTTTTCCCTTTAAAATAAGGATACCAGCATGCCCAGCCTCAAAAAGAGACTTTAATCTACGTTCTGTCTTTGCATTCTCATGTTTACAATTAATTTTAAAAAGGGGTGAACTGAGGAAGAGGGGAAAACTATAAAGACGTTAGTGCAATTTCAAAGTCTGGTTGGCTGCCTGCTTTTTTTTTTCTCAAGGAAATTTTTCAGGGAACCAACTATATGTCTGTGAATTGGCAAGGTTTGTGAAATTTTGGATAGTCTCTAAAAATGTGTGTCAGCTACATAAAAAGATCTTGCTTGTGGGGATTCAAGTAATTAGGATATAAGTAATTAGTAATTAAGGAATTAAAATAATATTGTGAGATTTCAAAAACTCCTTTGGGAGGCTGAATGAATGTTTCTCTGTGTGTTTTGTTTGCCACTCTCCTGTTTTACAGCATGTAGGTCAAATATTACTTGTGCCTGTTTAGGCATGAACCTGGGGTGGGGGTCAGAGGGCTTATCCTAGGCATGCTGAACATGTTTCCCATCGGCACTGGCTGGTGGATCTGTGTGCTCGTTTCACACGATGTGGTTCCCCTTGCAACACCCAACCCTTTTAAGATTGTTTTCTCCTTTAGTGGCAAAGGTAAGGCATGCATACATCTCTTTCCCACCCTTCACCTCATATTGCAAAAGGACAATTTCTTTCAAAATCAAAAAGACTCAACTTCCTTGACCTGAGGAATCCAGTTGAGGTGTCGGGGAACCTCAAATGCCCAGCAGCTTCTGAAAATTTGACTTTGTATTTGTGTTGTTCTCTCGGAATTGTGGGTCTTTAAGGAGCTGCTGGGCTGGTCCTGCTATGGATGTGAGCAGGCTGCCCCTGAAAGGTGAACAGAACTTCCTCTCATCTTTAAAAGGAGTGGGGAGGTGTGGGCGTATACAGCCTTACAGACCTGATCATCACCTTCATCACCTGCTGATACTATTTAATTAGAAGGGAAAGATGTATGACTGGGTTGTTTGGTTTTGGGTTTTTTGGTGGTGTGGTTTTTTTTTTAATTGCAGCACTATAGAAATTCAAGACAACCGTCAGGGATTTCATCAGAGGGCCAATGACTGGGAAAAAAAAAAGCTAGAAGGAGGAGGTATTCTTTTTCTCACTAGACTCCGTATGAATTATATTATTGAGAGGAATGTGTATTACAGATACATGCAGTATAGTTTTCCATCTAGAAAATGACAGCAGGGACTTAAGATTTCAAAGACTTTGGATGTTTATCTGTTGTAAATGTAATTGTATCTAGACGTAAATAAGACTCTGCAATTTATAGGCACTTTAATCTTGCACTATTTATGGACATGGAATTGCTTAGAATAATACTGCCTTATTTTATACTGATGGCATTGTATTTTTACCCCTGTAGTAAGGGTTATTTCAGCTGTGAACCTTTATCAGAGTCTGTGTGTTTCTAGAGGGTTATAAACTGGCTTGTGTTGTCTCTGAAGCAACATGAACTCTTGAGCTTGGAGGAACGTAGTTAAAAATTTAAGATCCATCAGTGTACCAAGTATTTATGCTTCTGGATAAAAATAGAGGACTCTTCCCAAACGTGGATGGGTGGGTGTGCTTGTATGAATGTACTGAAGAAAGAGTTAAAATTAACAACAGTTTATCTGATTATGCTATTTGTTACGTAAGGAGAGTGTGCACACAGAACTAAACAGAAATGCTTCTACATTCAGAGAAAGTTACCATAAATAGACAAAACCCCCTTCCTTCTTCTGGGAACTGGTCCATACGCAGCGCTATTCTCTCTCACCAGGGCAAGGTGGATGCATTATTGCTCTGCTGGACAAATTTCTGGCAGGCTGTGGGACTGCAGGAGAGCACCTGCAGGTGTAATATTTTAGTAAAAAGGAAGATTTACATTTCTAGCACAGAAACGGGCTGGTATGTTAACACAAGACAGAGTGTACCTCCTTTCTAATTCTAATATGCTCGCTTTTAATCAGCAGTGGTTTGACGTCTCCTGCTGAATAACGCTGAAAGAAGAGAGTTGCAGAATCAGGGCCCGAGTTTCTTAGCTATTGTATCTTGGGACAAAAGAGACACGTCGGGTCACTTTAGAGTAAACAGGGGGGCTGGAAAGTGAGGTGAAATGGAGAAAATGTTTTGGATCTTCATCAGCCCACAGAAATAGCTGTTGAGTCAGCAGCAGAGATGTTTGTACCTAACTTTAGCCTTTTTATCCTTCCTGCTGTGCTGGCACAGCTGCATGTGGATGTACTATAGAGGCTTTTCTCAAATGCTTGGTTCATGCAAGTCTCTCGAATTTTTCTACCTACTTTCTTCTATCGCTGCCTCTGATTCCCTTAAACAATAACCTTCCCAAACCAACTATATATATATATGAGCCAGCCCCCTATTTGCAAAGACAACATTCACACCCTGGTGTGCTGGTGTCTAGGCAGGTCAATGTACAGTTGTCTCTAAGTGCTTACTCCTGCAAACAGGAGCATTGTTTATTTGCTGCTTGGTGACAGTCGGAGATACTTTCGAAGCGTCATAGAAAATCAAATAAATTACTTCAAATTTTATCCTTACTGGAAGAATGTACATTGATCAGTGTAAGCGAGGAGCCAACACATCCCTATCAGCAAGTAATAGCCTCTGGGAAGTAATTTTTTGAATCAAATAGGTGAACAAACCCTGTAAAGGGTGATCAGTAAACAACCAAATTCCACTGTACGTGAATGTCAACAGGGATCCCATCAATTCTCCTGCTGTTCATTTTTACCATCTCTATTATTCTGTGTTGTGCTGTCCTTGCCCGAGATGGTGGTAGTTCATTGTGTCAGATATTCTTGCTTTTCAGTAAAAGTAAATAGATTTTTGATTTAGGATGATTTTTGTTTAGCGATAGAAGGGACTGTTTTATTTTCTCCTTCCCATTAGTTACAGTTTGTTAAGATATTTGCATTTGAACAAGAACTTTTTCCTCTCTCTTCACCTCCTCCTGCCTGTTCAGGCAATGAAGTTGCATCCTTCTCATTTGAAATAGCTTTAAAAAAAAAGAAAAAAAAGGCTTAAAGGCTAATAATCCCCCAAATTACAATTATCAGTATTTATCAAAGTAAAACACTGTGTCATGCTGCATTTGATACAAAAGCATCCAGCTGAATATTCTATTAGACAGGTCCTGTGAAGTTAAAAAGAGGACTGGGTTGAGTTATCTCACCATGGGAGGAAAAAGGCATGCACAATCAGATATTTAACACTCCTTTGCAATTATGGGAATTTTTATTCTCTCCCTAGTAGGGAACACAGCATTTTACTGCAGTGTTTCAAGTTTGCCTCCAATGGTATCTGATAGAAGTGCTTTTATCCCCTGAAGATACAGTACAAAATACAAATCATCATTGGTTTTATCTCAGCTGGAGCTGCCTATTTTCTAAATGAGTTTACTCTGTGCTACTGCCCATCAGGCACATTTTTCATCCTTCATCCCCACTCTTTTACTATAGCTGGGTTTAAGTCCTTTCTTCTGTCCTTTGTTCCTTCAGCGCAGCGAAGTAAACAGCAGGATTGATCTTACACTGCATTTTGGTATTGTTCCAACTGCTCATCAATAGACATGGGCTGGGAATGCACTGACTGGAAAAGAAGGGCAAGATTGAAATTCACTTTTTGTTCTTTGTGCCTTTTAGTGTGCAGCGGAATGTCCCTAATCTGAAAGCTGCTACACTGACTGCCTATCAACATGCAAATTAATCATCAAGTGATGAGTCCCGTATTTGCTCTAAGTAAAAGTCTTTAAAGGTATCTGTGCAAAAAAAAAAAAAAAAGAGGAAAAAAGAAAAAAGCCTCTTTTTTTTTTAAATGCAGTTGCTGATAACTGGTATGGGGAACTCATATCACTCACTTTGCAACTATTCCCTCGTTTAGCGATGAGCCTAATGCTTTGGAAGCACCTAGGTAGAGGGGGGAATCTTTTGCTATCCTTTTAAGCAAGACAACTTAAACTAAAGATTAACTGCAGTTAGCAGCAAAGGGAAGGAGGCATTGCAAACAAAAGCAACATCATGACTGCAGATTATTTGTACCTGCTTTCCTGAGGAAAGGCGTTAGAAATAAACTTACAGATGCTGAATGCGATCATTTCTCATGTTTTGAGCACACAGTGTTTCCACTTGTAACTTTTCCCTGGGGTCTTGAAGGATTATAATTGAATTTGGAGCTGTAGCAAGAATATACAGTACTACTCTGTTTTAATATCCATTGACTTTTATATGGCAGTTTGATAAAATGTTTGAATGCAGGAAAAATGTATGTATTCTTTATGGAAGACTAAACAACTGGCAGAGAGTAACTGCGGGCTGGAGAAGAGCTGGCTTACATGTATGAGAGCTTTTCTGGCGTGCTTATCTGGCTGTTGAAGAGCAGTATTTCAGAACAGGTTCCACTTTCCATCATTGTTGAGCTGATATGCCTGTAAATACGTTGCACAAGAAATGGCACAAACCTGTGTACCTAGCTGAAGTAGTTTAATTTGTTATCATAGCACTGAATTAAGTTAGTCTTCCTGTTCTTACTAGTTCTGCAGGACTTACTCTTCATCATTGCCCGTGTGATGAGACTCCCTACCACAGAGCTGTATATATTCTGAAATCTTGAAAACTTTATTTATTTATCTGCCTTACCCACTATATGATCTGAATATCTATCTGCATCTTAGAAATAGAAAGGAGGAATAAATAAGAAAGGATTGCATCCTGGTCTCACACCAGAGACCTAACCACATCCAAAGTTGCTCATAATTTTTGTGTTAGCTTACATTTCTTTCAGCCTTCTAGTTCTGCACCCAGGGGTAAAGTATCCTTTGCTATGTAGATAGGGTTGTAATTTTCATTCTTTCTTGGAGGCAAAAATGCTTCCTCCTTGTCTATCTCTGGAGGAATCTTTCAGAAAAGCAGAAGAAAAAAAAAGGAGAGAGAGAAAACCAGTGTTTTATACTGAGCTGGGCCTGAGCTGTGAAGTATATGTACAGACCCAAACCTCCCCCAATGTGGGGGGTGAATGCTCTGGTTGGCGCTGGGGTGCCTGGTGTCTGGCCTCATGGGGAGCCCCAAGAGAGGGAGGAAGGAGCAGTGTGGTGTGTGAGATGGAGGTATGAGCAGGGAGGCCTCACCCAGGGAGGGGAGTTGAGGTCCCAACCTGGACACGGGTGTGAATGAATGTGTGTGTACGTCCCTATAAATAATCTGTTAATAGCTGGGGCTCTGCCTGCAGGCTCTGAACTCACCTTTGGCTTCCCATTGTTGCCTGGGCTTGCTGTAACCTTGCTGCGTGGAAGCAGCAATTGGGCCGGGCAGTGGTCGGTGCAGAAGTGGATTTACACCCGGGCAGCAGGAAGAGCGATACAGCCAGTGTTGCCGTAACTAACCTGCTCTTGGCGCCTAATGAGAGTGACTTCAAAGCCGGCTGAGAGGCTGGCTGCAGGTGCTGGTGCTCTGCCTCTTAGCTCACTGCAGATGCATCTTGGGCTTGGGGAGAGGATAGCTGAGCGTACCGAGGAGAGTCTCGCCGCATCTTTTCGGCCAAAAGAATTAGTGCCTTTTGAAAATAAAAAAGAGATTTCTTCTTACTCAGGACAAGAATAAGGGCTCCTGAAGTTTTCCCATGGGAACAAATTCTGCTGCTTTTAATTTGGAAAGTAGTGGCATGTTATGCTTTTGTTCAATTTTAGGGCTTTTTTGGGTTTGGTTTTTTTTTTTTTCCTTAAGTGAAGGGGAGCGGCCAGCTTTCTCTGACCTACCACTGGCTAAAACCAGAAGAGTTTGCACAGCATCTATTTAAAGCTGGAAGTGGCTATCTTCATCCTCCATATGCCAGTGCTGTCCTTTGGCTGGGTTGCAGCTAAGCTGGGATCCCAGCCTCCTTACCAGCTGTGAGCAGGCGCCACAGGGGCCATGGTCCAATTACAAGAGCTCCTGTCCGTATGTTGGCTGCGCGTGCGACACGTGGGCACGCCGTCGCAGTGGAGTTCCAGTCCCAGTCCACCGTGAATCACAGCCAGCACGCCACTGCAAAAGGGCAGCCGGCCGCTGCCCAGGGAAGCTGAAGCCATGCTAAGCTTTTGTCACCTGAAAGTCACCTTGTATGCAAGACACCAGGCTCTTGACTCTCAGCATGAAAGGGCACAGGGTTTGTTTGCACGCAGCCACCCCAGTTAATATCTGTACAGACACAAACACAGGCACGTGCTGACTTTCATCTCGGGGGGTTTCAGGGGAGGCTCCGATTATAGTAGCATGTCTGTAAACTGCTGACATGCCCGTGAGGAATGTGTAAGCGGTAGCATAACCAAGATCTGAATCTAGCCTTGTTGGAGTCGATCACTGCTTATAGCAAGACTTAAGGTTTGAAATGGACCTTAGTCAAGGCTTTGACTGGTGCTTCCCAATGAGGACAGTTGTCACAGGGAAATTGTCTCCTTCTGTTGACAGAAAGCTTATTAAACCAGGTTGGCAGGATAACAGAGGGGTGACATTTCCATTAAAATTAGTGAGATGTCCTTCCCTCTGCTTTTGCTGCTGGCCTGATCCTTGTGCACCGTTTTCATCACGAGCACCATAGGGGTAGGCAAATCAGTGCTGCGTATCAAGAAGGATGTCACTTAAAGCCAGAAACCTCATCGGGTCATTGCCTCTGTTCCGTTTCGCTTTCCTTTAAGCATTTGTTGGACTGGGAGGAAGAGAGGCATTACTTACACATCCCCAGATAGAAGAGTGCTGGGAGAAATTAGCAGTAACTTTACTGTCTCCCACTCTTTCCTTGACGTTTATGTGGAACGATGAGGCTAGATGGCTTGTGGTACGTGGCCTCCGTGCACTGCCTCTAAGCCTGCCTGGATATATAATTTCTTGAACAACTACAGGCATTTTTCACTCACTTGTGCATAGTCCTGTTTCTGTAACCTCTGCATTTTGTGCATGCAAGTGGCATGGAGCGTCTTGGCTTCTCTCTGAGATGCGTTAACCCAGGAGTGCTCTCAGTTGTTACAGCTCAACACGTGGGCATTGATCGCTGCTGCCTGTCCCTGAGCTGGTGTGGATGAAAGCAGGTTGAAGAGGGCAGTGTTGGTCTGTGAACGAGTGTGGGTGAAGTCCTGGCTCTGTGGCAGTAGGTGATATATATGCAGGACATCAAGCTTGTCTTGTGAGAAGTCATCTTCTCTATAGTATGACTTCGTGAGTGTTGCCATGCTACTTTTATGCAGAAAACAGTGACTACAGGTATCTCTTTTCATGTTCCCTTCCTCCTGTGGTTGATTATGTGCTGAAGTACCACCATTTGCAGATATGTGTGTGTGTATATATGCATACATGTGCACATACACATATGGGGAAAGTGTGTTTCCTGGCCTGCATAAGAGCTGAACTTGTCCATGCTTGTGTACAGGTCCTGTGATTTTTCTTTTGCAATTCCACAGGTGGACAGGAGCTTTTTTCCCTTTTATCTGCGTGTGCTGCCCATCTCTTTTCCAGGGGAGTTCAGTGGTGACGGTGAGGGTTCAGCACCTCTGGATGTAAGTTCAAAAAGTGAATCTTTCCTGGTTGCTGGCTGGCTCAAGCTGGTCACATGCTGCGTCAGTAAGTTTTGCTGTTCACCTTCATTGACTTCAGAGGTCAGTAACTTGGGGCTGTGCGGTTGCCTGGGATGTCACACGCTGTTCCTCTAGCTCAGGGAAGAATTAATTTGATAGTTGAAACGTTTCGCTGATAATAGTACAACTTTTTTTGGTTAAACAGCGTGCTTTTACAGGAGAAGGGCTTTTTAAAGCAAGGTAGCAGTTTTTCTTTGTTTTTTAGGAAGTGCCCACTGTGCAGGCTCAGTGTTTGGAGTAGGTTGGCCTGTACGTGAATGCAGTGTTTCAGTAGGTCGGGTGCTAATGGGGCTAGCTGGAGCTGCGTGCGGGCACGTGGTCCAGCCAGTCTTTGAGAGATGTGTTGGAAGACCTTGTAGCAAGTGAGAATGATAACTGTGCTCAGAGTGTGCAGGCAGGCAAGCCCAGCGTCTCCAGTTTAGGAGGAGTAGGGGGTTTTCCAGCATAAGTGTGTCAGGTCAGCAAGCCTGCTGACATCAAAACGTTTCTGCAAAAATGCGGCTTTTTTTTGATGACCTTCCAAAGCTACAAGGGCTGTGAGGCCTCCTTGGTTGTCTTGCTTGGTTCCCAGCTTGGTCTCGTGCAAGTTCCAGCCCACATTTGCAGAGTTCATGGTGGGAGCTGAGCTGCTCTGGGAGCTTGGACGTTAGGCATGCAGTCTCTGTTTTTTACTGATGTTTTAAAACTGTGACAGTTTTTTGTTTTTTTTTTTTGTTTTTTTTTTTTAAATAAACTTTTTTCAGATCATGAGAAGCATTGGAAGGAACCTATATTTTGTCCAGAAGTGGCAGTAAAATTACTCCAACTGTTGGTTTATCCCTAAAGAGCAGGAAATCATGACTTAGGCAGGACGGAAAATGAGATTGCCTTGTTCTTAAAGAGGCTTCATCCTCTCACCTGAGAACTGCTGTCCCAACCAGTTTGTGTGGCAGATAGACGGTCTGATGCTTGTTAGTGCTACCATCCCTGGTCCCTGTAAAGAAGATGCCACCATCGTTCATGGGACCATGGATAGTTTTTCCTGAGTTAGTTGTTCACTGCTTGCCTGATTTTGTTTCAGATGAAATTAGGGACAAAGCTCTCACCAGCATCCATGTGAGCAGAGGTAGACTGAGATTATTAGGCATGAACTCCTCCAAACTCCAGCGTCTTCTGCTCTCTTACTAGGGGTGAGGTGTGGGAATCCTACAGCTCAATGCAAATTAAAGCTGAAGGAATCTCGATAGAGACTCTCCCGCTCCCTTCTTCCATATTAGTATGAAAACTTTAGTTATATTTGACTTCTGCTCATGGAAGTTATCCCTGGAGAAGGCAGGAATATGCCTGACCCTTATGGAGATCAGCCATTTAAAGGTCACTGTCTTCTGCAGCCCATCACCTTTTCTGGTCCCCTCAGGCTGCTGGCTGTGTTGGAGCTTTGAAACATGTCTGGAATGAGATGGTCACCAGCCCCAGCCCACCTTACAACCTTAAAGGTGAGGACTAAGCATTCAGCTACAGTGGACCACAGCTGCAATGTTCCTTTAGCTGGTGAATTTAAAAGGCAGAAAAAAAATCTTTTGGCAAAACTAATTTTCTTCTAAAAGTGTCCATTAAACTTACCCCCCCCCCATTTTTATAATGGAATGCACACAACAGTATGCATATTGACTTACATTTTCAGTCAATATCAAGATTTATTGTCCCTTGAGTTAAATGAATCACAATATTGACCTCACTGTAAGCCAATACCTGCTTAATGTATTTTTTTAAAGTATTTTGTATTCATTTTTAGTAATAGGGCCCATACAGTAGTCTATAATATTCATTTGTATTCCCCTTCTTGCTCTTTCCCCCTTTTTTATTTCCTCGTCTGTCTTTGTTGATGGCTATCATAGCAGTAGACACTGGATTCATTTAATGAATGAGAAATAAAGATGTCCAGTGGCTGGTATATCTCCATTATAGAGACTGAATGAGTCATTTCCACAATCAACTCACCTTCTCTAGCTTGGGCTGGGGAAAACAAGGTGCGTCACTTCTAGCAGGCACTGCTATAGAAACAATAGCCAAGTGTTGCTCCTGTGTTTTCATGCCACTTCTTTCTTTCTTTCTCTTTTTTTTCCTTTCTTTTTCTTTCCTTTTCTTTTCTGCATTTAAATTTTCCACAGGAGGGGAAAAAACCAGTATTTCTTTACTATTGAATTCCATTTATCTCCATAAATTGGTTATGGTATACGATCTAAAGGACTCAGCTGTTTTTAAAATAGGTTTATTCCTTTTCCTTTAAGATTATTTCAGATTATTTCCACACAGTATAGGCGAGTTATAAGAAGACTCATTTTGCAGACTTCAGTGAGAGCTGAACATTTGCAGTGCATCATTTGAGATGTGGAATGTTGAACAAAGAAATTAAATTTATATGTATCACCTAAATTATTTCAGATTCATGGTTCAGCAAAGAGTTCAGATCCTAATCAAATATGTAGTTTGCATGGGCACTACACCTTTTCTCAATAATAATATGGCAGTTCTATTTACAATGCTTGACTAGATTTTGTAATAATGCTTTTACTGAAATTTACCTTTTGTTTTTTCTGCTGCAGTCTTGGCTACCCATTAGACGTGTGCACCCTTAGAGGAAAGATAATGATTGCAAGTAACTTTTCTAGAGAGAAAGGGTGAGAGAGAGAGAAATCAGGGCTCCTGTAAAATATTCCTACCCCTCAGACTTTTCCAGTGACTACCAAAATAGCTGCTGATATATGGGCATCTAGATCTGTATTCTGTGTTGAAAGGAACAGTTTGGATATTGAGGTCATGAGAAATTATCTGAAAAGCTGCCTTGCTAGAATCACACCAACTATTGCCTCATCAACATTCACTGCCTCTACGGTAGCATGAAGGAGAAAAACACCAACAGAAGATGTAGAGGAGAAGAAAGGAAAGAAGTGAGAGGAATAACACATTATTGGAGCTGAGCCCGGGGGAGGAGAAGGTGGAGGAGCATCCTTCTTTCACCTGCTGCTCCTGGCCAAGGAGGGAGGAAGTCCTGAAGTGCTTTTTGCTCTGGCCTGTTCATCAATCCATCAACAGATTTTAGGATATTCTACAAGGCGATCCCCTATAAATTAAGAATGTAGAGGCAGCTAATAAGCAGCCTTTCCCCGCTTTGTTTTGCAGTGGACCCCAGCTTCCCCACTTGCCCCTGGGCCAGAGCCTGAATCTGTGAGAATTTGGGTGACTCTGTCATGACCAGTGGAATATAAGCAGTCCTGCTGGAATGGCACTGCACTGGAGCTGGACCACAGAAGACTGCACTTCAGTCTTGCCTGAGCATTACAGGTCACGCTTAACTAACGCACAGTACATTTCCTAGAATTGAGATTTTTGGCCAGCAAGGGAAAAATCAGTTCCCATGTTCTTGAGGTGTTGCTACTGATGGATGCAGGCTTGGGCTTTTTCCTGTGTCCCAACATAAAATACATTTAAAACTGGGCATGTAAACACCTCAGCCTGTATGAGCAAATTGGCCAAGTTTGCTCAGGAAGATCACTGATGGGTGATGTGTATTCACAGATGTGCCATCTGACGCAAGCCCAACTGGAGTCCCTCCATGGGCTTTGAAAGAGACACAGATCTTCACTCAGTCCATATTCAATACATGAGCCAAGGCTACCAGGATGGTGTCTGAAGCATCCTTAGGATGGGGATTATGAAAGTGCATCGCTGGAGTAGCCAGAGCGAGAGCGTGCATGTGTGAGTGCGTATGCTTGTGAGCAAAGAGGAGCTCTGGGATTTTGGAGAAACTCTAGGCAATGTGAGAATTACTTTTGGTTTTGTTTTTCTGCACTGGGGATCACTGTCTTGAGCTGAATGGTTCCGTGCTGAACCCTGAGGTCAAATCCTGTAACTGATGTTTTGTTGTTGGGTTTTTTGGTTTGTTTGTGGTTGTTGTGTGTTTTTTTTGGGTTTTGTTTTTTTTTTTTAAAAGACAAAAGAAAAATTCCTGCTTAAATGCCAGCGCCACTTTGAAAGAAGCATTGTGCCTTATCTTGGTCCTTTACTTGGAATAGGTTATACATTGTCCTGTTCAGTGATTTGCATCTGGTGCTGCACACCTCCAAGCCTGCTTCATGCCCCTATTACATTGTTTTTTAAAGTGCTTTAATTTTGCTTGTTATTTGGAACATGCTCTCTATCTGTGCCTGTAGATCTGAAAAAAAGGCAAAGTTGTTTCCTAATATAGGAGTTTCCTCCTCCTCCAGTCCTTGCTGAGAGGAAGTGGCAAACCCAGAGGGGAAAACATTCTCCCCCCAAAGCAGTTTTTACGTTTCTCTCAGCATTTTATCCCTTTAACTTTTCCGTTTTTTCTGTAGACTTGCTTTTCTAAAATTTTTATTCCAGCACTGTGGGTACTGTAACACCGCTGCTTCTGGGGAAATTTGATGCGGAAAATAGGAGGCTAGGGAACACATGAAAAATTGTTCTTTGGAAGGCTAACTACTTCCTTGCTGAAGAAGTCTTGCCATCTCGCTGTTTCAATCTCTCTTCCATTTGGAGAGCTCCGACTCCCTAGGCAGCTACTTTCTTTGGCATGTATCCTTATTGGGAACCAAGTAATCCAGAAAACAGCCAAAGGATGATGTTTTTTGCTCTAAATCCTTCCTCTCTTTCCGAAATACAGCTTCTCCATAGCTTCCTTTCTCCTTGGTTGAGTGAACGAAGACTGCAAGAGGAAGTAAGTACAAATGAGACATGAAGTTCCTCTGTTTATTTCTAGTGTTTTCTTTTTTCTGGAAAGAAAACCCAAACTCAGTGTCCCTGGAAAGAAGAAAATGGAATAGGGCGAGTTACATAGGAAGGGAAGAAAAGGAGTTGCTTAGAGATGACTGCCCCACCTTACATATTGGGGATGAGATGCCAGCTGTGTCACTTTTTTGGCTGAACCTCCTCATTTCAGAGATAGCAAGGAATTTGTCCTCTCCCTCACAGTTAGCTTAAAAACTGCAAGGTGAAAATATACATCAAAGTTTAGAATTTTTTTTTATTTTAATTTCCCTCTGAATCCTGAAATTCCTTAGATTGTTTTTTCAGGCAGCAGTTGAGCAGTGAAGGGTTTCCTTAAAGCAAAGGAAAAAAAAAAACCCAAAGCCCAAAACGAGTGAAAAGCTTGAGTACTTCAAGGTGCAGGGGCTCATGGTATGAAGAAATCTATCCTATTTCCTAAAACTTCCAGTCCCACCTAAGGTCTCAATAACTAGATATATTTTTACGTCACTGTAGGACATTCATCCTGGTGGCATTTCAGTGTCAGCACTACGAAGGGAAAGGCACAATACTTTGCAGGTCTGTGCGCAGTTTTGCCTGTCTGGGTCTTGGCCTACATTTCTGTAGTTATATTTGTCTCTCCTGTCTCGTCTCTGCCGTGTATCCTGCGCCAGAGGATGGTGTGAGTGCTTAGTGCTGAGAGCTGTTATGGCGGGTACCAAAAGGAGACCGGTGACTCATCACTGAGAGCAAGACTGATGGCTCAGCTGGATGAGCTCTTCTGTGCTGTCTGAGCCCCTTTCTGGTAATGTTCCCTCTTGATTTCTCACAGCTTTTGCGTCCTTTGCAAATTTTGCTGAAATCGGTAATAACCAAGGGCCTCGAATAACCTTTGTAGAGGAACTCCTTCAATTCACATGATGACATGTACATCTGGTGTTGGTATGGATATGTATATATTTCTAGCGATAAGTTTAGACATGCTTTAAGCCATAGGTGTCTCAGGCCTGATTCAGCAGGCCAGTCTGGTTAAGCACTTTGTTAACGCTTGCTTTATTTGTATGCATGCATCCCACCTTGCCCAGGGAACCAAAATGTTTGGCTGTTGGAAGATCGGAGATCCCAAGTGGCAGAGTGAGCTGTGATGATACTAACAGAGAGGCTGTGAAGAAGCACACCAGGGAGGGCATAGAGTTTTTGGATTGTGTATCCTACAGCAAAGAGAGTAGATCTCTGTTAGCTATGCATCGATTGGTACAGGAGTGCAATTAGGCACCAAAAAAGGCAAAATGCTGGGCTTGTAAACGGAGAGTTTTCTGTCCAGAGGTGCGTCTTTGAAAAATCCCTGGCTTGTTCAAACTTTGATCTCATTGATCAGATGTTAGCATCAGGTAATTAAATGATGAAATAGAAAGGGAAAGTCCAATAAAAGCTCCTTTTTTTGTTAATGATGATGAACTTAACTTTCTCGGTGGCTGTTTTCAGGGAGAAGAATTACATTTGGTATCTGGTCAATAGTGCATTTGCTTATTAATAGAATGAATGATTTGAAATTAAACAAGCGACCCCTCAGATGTTTTATTAGTAGGCATGAAAATGCCTGTAGTTCTAGTATGGTGCTTAATTTCTTTTCAAAAGTAACTTTCTCCTACTTTGTAATGGTTCCAGTAACGGTTCCTGGCAGTTGTTGCTTTACTGGGAGAAGGGATGGCAAAGGAAGTAAAGGGGTCACAGCCCCATCCTCCTTATGCACTGCCTGCTTGGTTTGGCACCAAATGCTCTTTTCTTGTACCATACCACCATCCCCGTACTGGGGGGAAAAAACCCATTTTAAATCTTGGGAAGAGAGAGGAAGCGAATAGGAGGCAAAAATAGCCAAAACCATTAGTTTTCGTGGGTGTTGGGTTCAGAAGAAGAAAAATTCACATGGCTTCTGGAAGGCTGAACTGAAGTGAGTTCAGAAAGATAAGTACCGGTCACCCACAGACTGAGATAAGCTTTTGGGGGTTAATGGCACAGCTGATGGCAAGCTGAGAGGGGAGGGGGCCCAAGGTGCTGGGCGGTGGTGCAAGGGCATACAAAGCTCCTTACAATTTTGAGAACCTTTAAACTCTTTTGCTCTTGTGTAGGTGCTCAGGGCAGTGCTGTATCATCACTGTTTCACCGGTGTTGGGAGGCTTGCTATAGAAACAAAAGCTCAGAAAGCACTTAGGAGTGTCCTGTGCCACTGGAGGTAGGAGTGCAAAGTGGTAGAAGTAATAGAGGGAAGTTAAGTGAAAAGCTTTTTAGGTGGAGATGCTAGGCTGAACAGACCTCTGACACAAGGTGGTGCGATTCTGTTAAAGGAGATAGTGTCACAGGAGCTGGCTCATACCAAAAAGCATGATTCCCTCTTTTGCCTCCCCTGGTTGTGCCCCTTGGTGTCTCTGCTCTGACCCTTGGAAGCCCCAGGATGGGCTTTCTCCTCCTGCAGAATGCGACCGACCCTTCCAGCGAGCGCCATGAAAGGAGTTAAGGATGCAAGTTCAGCCTGAAGCTCAGTTTCCTGGCTTATGTTGGTTGTTGCCAAAATCTTAATGTCATTTTAATGCATTTTTGTGTGCGTGAATCCATTTTCCAGAGCTGCCGATTGCACACACTAACCTTTTTTATGTGACTAAAAGCCAGCTGTAGTATCCTTGAAGAATCAAATGCTCTCATAGTTCTGGAAATTGCTCTGGGTGTGCATGCGTGTTTATTTGTGCGTCAGCTCTTTTAATCTTTCTACTGAAAACCTAATATACTGTAACTGGGACATTTTCAAAAAAGAGAACACTTCAAAACAATTCTAAATATAAATGAAATCCATTTCCAAATGGCTTGTTAAAAAAATGCAGATGGTTTATATTTATTATATCATTTTTTTGTTTTATCACCTTGCAAAATTTTACAGCATAGAATCTATTTAATGCGGGAGCATTTTAAGCAGCAATATTAGACAGCTGTATGTGCGTCATACTAAGAGATTTTTACAGGATATTAAAATTGGTTCTGATGTAACCTGGTGTTTTGAGAAGCATAGATTAGGCATTTTCCATGTTTGTAATTTTTTTGTTAAAAGTAGGCACTTTTTTCTCTCTCCACGCGCCCCCCCCCCCCCAGCCTTTTAGTATTTGATTCCAATTGTTCTCAAGGTGTAAGGAAATTCAGGCCAGACGATTGAGAAACTGCTCTCTGAGAATATAAGAATAACAAAGCATGGCCCAGATATTATCTCAGCTGAAATTAGGTATAATTAGACTCTATAGCAAATTATATACATAGTTAAAATAAATAACAAAGCACAGTGTTCATATTCTGGTGATTAATTTCTTTTCCTCCTAGTTCTGTTTGCCTTTACAATTTTTCCGTTGCAATCAACATAAGAATATGCTGGGTAGTAGCAGCTGAGTAAGTGCCAGCCCAATTTTTTTAGTTGTTTTTTTTCTCTCAGCCTCCAACATGCATGGGCAGGTTTAATGTTAACCTAACTCAACTACAGCTCCTCTGCTGGTTCTCACACCCTCCAGGTCAGAGCTAAATCCCCTATTAATTAAACAGAAATTATATCCGAAATAAATCACTTGGCGCAAGAAACCCACTGTGGAATTTTTTGAAAGATGTTTGCAATAATTAAACATTCTGTGACTGGTGACATTTTAAATAACTCTTAAAATGCCAACCTGTGTTGATATTTAAAATAGACTCTTCAGTGGAAAGGCAGTGGTCCCATTGAGCAAATAAGATAAACTACGTCATCGTACAAAAAGGGTAGGAAAAAAAAATCATTCAACAGCAACAAAAACCTCTGCTCCTGACTGTTTTCATAGGGCAAGAGTCCTGAAAGCGCTTTGAAGATACAGGTTGGGGGGTAATTCTGCAGATGCTTGTGAAGGAATAAAGATAAACTTGCAATATCTGCTAACTCGGTCCTGGGCTGTTGGGAGGGTGTGAGGCGGTCTCACTGGATCACGGGCACGTGTGTAGGAACAGGAGGGGTCATGACTTTTGGCTGGGCTTTTAGGGTTTTGCTGTCTGTTTGTCATTTGCCTCCTCCTGCACCACACCTTTCCTCCCAACCCGGCAATTTCAAGGGCGTTTTGCGCAGTCAAGCGGAAGCCCGAGTGTTTCGCCAGTGTCCCCAGGCGACGCGCCACTTGGGCTGACGGGAGCTTGCAGCGGTATTGCTGCACACTTGCACGGTCTTGCCTCATCCTGTGCCCACTGGCTTTGTAAAAAAAAATACAGACAAAAAAAATACCCCACCACCACCAAAAAAAAAAAAAAAAAGAAAAAAGAAAAGAAAAGCCCCATGGTTCCCTTCTCCCAGCATATGTGGGGAAATTAAATATTTAGTCTTGCCGGCATGCAGGAGGAGAGGAAGTGGGGGAATGGTGGTGTAGAAGGAAAAGAAACTCTGTAGCTCGTGGGTGACAGAACACCTCAGTGCAATGCCTCTTCCCGGCTGGAGAGCGGGAGAGATTTGGATGTCTTGCGACAACCAAATTGGGGATCAGTGCAGGTGAATTGGCTTTTGCATTTCTCTTGCGACCTTGTTAACACTGATGGCCTATGTGACCATGGCCGCACCTGGGAGGAGGCAGAGGAGAGCAGCCATGCCCTCTGCCCCGAGGAGGCATTTCTGCTGAGAGTTTGCCCAGAGCTGGGCAGACCTAGGGACCCCTCTGGGCCTGTCGTTTCCCTGCCCCGGTCTTGTGGGAGCTCCTGCAGCATTAGAGTGGGCAGGGGTGCCTTGAGGTTAAGGTGCAAAACCAGAATGGGGATGAGAACCGTCTTCATGGGGGAAGTGCAGATGTCTCGCGTGGGTGTACTTCTATGCTTTCATTAAAGATGTAACAAATTATGGAAGTGGGTGAAGTGACTGAAGACTGTTGTGTAGCATAACTGTGCTCCAATTTCTGCATGATGTCTGCATCTGGCCCCTTTGCCAAGTGAAATGGCACTGTTGCGTGGTCTCTTAGCTCAGCTGCCCATTGCTCCCTACGTAGGTGGACCATGCCCCTCACCTGTAATCTCTGCTTAACAAGGACCCTGTGTGCAGCCTAACCCAGTATTGACCTGGTTACTCAAGGAAAAGTCAGGAAATCTTGTTTGTCTTGGTTTAGTCTTGTTTTTTAAACTGCATTTCACATTCCACCTGGATTTTATAGCAGGCAATTTCAGCGAGAGGCACAGGGAACCAGGAGACTTGGCGTGTCTTTACTTGAGGAAAAATTGTCTTTCGTACTGCTGCAGCAGTCTGCTGGCTCCATGTCTGGAGCTTCCTTGCTTTTTGCTGGAGCTTCTTTCCTGGCCGCTCACACGGAGTGTAGCTGAGGAGGGTGCACGGCCAAGTAACATGGGCAGCGTGGTGCTCGTTTGGAACAGTCGGGTGGCAGCTCAGACGAGTGGCTTATACCTACGGGCTGGATTTACATGCGTTTGGGAAACCACAGCTATTCTACTTCTACCAAACCCAGGGCTTTGCCAGGCTAATCCCATTTTTCTGCTTGAAGGCTTAGTTTCTAAGATTGGGACAAATCCTTCTGGGGGAAGAAGAGGAGGAGTAAGCAAATACAACTGTCATTTGGAACAAGAACTAAGATAAAATGCAAAGAAGAGCTGACCTAGACTGAACTCATCACCAAACTGTAGTTCAGGGACGTGGGCCACGAAGCTGACTGGACTGCAGAAACACATGGACAGGTAAAATACAATACTTCCTCTCTCTGCCAGTGAATTTGCGTCCTCCTGGTTTAACGCCTGAAGGTCTGGCTGTCGATGGCTAATTCCTGAGGTTACAACCAACGTGATCCCCGATGGCTGTGGCACCGTCGCTCTGAGCCACCAGGACTCTCCCCTCCCCGTCCCCGGCAGAGCGCTGGAGGGACAGGCTGGGAGGGTTTCCAGGCTCCAGCTCTGCCACCCAGCCGTAATGCCCCTCCTGTCAGGGGAGGTAGGCTGGGGACACCCAGCCTCCTGCGCCCATCAAGGTGATTTCTAATTGTCTGTTTGTTTATTGGTGGTGATGCTTTTTGGTCGGGGTTTAGAGCTGTAACCTGAGTGACAGTGTGGTGGTTTATTACTTGTTGTTATTAATTACTCTGGAAGGATTGATAAGGCTCGCACTGTGAGCACTACCGAAGGAGGGCCGGCTACGTGACGGCAGGGCCCCGTGGGGCGTGGGCGCAGGAGGGCGGGGGGACCGCGGGGCCTCCTTCACCTCCGTGGGCAGCGGGGCCGGGGCCCGAACCGGCGGCCCCCGCGCCCGGCCGGCTGCGGCGGGTGGCCAGCAGAGGGCGCCGAGCCCCCAGGCACGGCGGGGCGGGGCGGCCGCGCCACCCCCTCCACGGCCGCCCCTGGGGGGGCAGCACCGGCCTCCGGCGGGCAGGGCCGGCCCGGGGCGTCCCCCGCCCTCGGGGCCCACAGCGGGGCCCGCGGGCTGCCCCCTGCCCCACAGCTGTGGGGCCCAGCTAGGGACACCATCCCTCCTCCTCGCCCTGTGCACCCTTATCGGGTGCTACAAAAAAGCAAAAAAAGTGGAGGAGGAAAAAATGTAATCCATATTTTAGCCAGACCGAAAAGTCTTTCCCCCGTGGAAGCTTCACCCCCTATGAAGAGCGGTGTGGCGAGGGCTCCAGCGCGCGGCTTTGTGACTGCAGAGCTGGCTGCGTGGGCCGGAGGTGCATAAAACCGATCCTCGCTCCCTTTAAATACAAGAACACGCAGTAAGCACTCACGATTATATATATTTGTTGGACCAGGTTTTTGGCACGTCAGGGCACTTTAAACTTGAGCGGATTCATGTACAAATCAATTCGGAATTGGGAAACCATCACTTCCCTTATGTATACATCTCTCCTGTGTTACCAGTTTTCCAGCTGGGAAGGCTGGCAGGCAGACGGCTTCAGAGGCGGCTGCCAATGCTGATTCATGACCCAACCCACAAAGGATATTAATATGGTACCATAAGAACATTTTCCCCTCAAAGACAATGAATGTGTAATTTCTGTGATGCAAGTGGAGGTCAGTCTGATGCTGCTCTCTTGCCAGTAAGTTATACAATAAGTTTATAAGCGTACTTGTTGGACAGAGCCAAAACCTCAGAATCCCTTTCAAAGCCAGGTCTTTACCCCATTTGGTTTACTGCGAGCCCATGGGTTTTGGCCAGCTATAGTCATACTATAAATTAATTTTATTCTGCAACTTTAGAAGGCACTGTAAGGTTTAAGAATATTTTTTCCAGTTGTCACGTTTCTAAATATGCTCTTCGTTCGCCATATCTAATGCCAAAAAGCACAGTTTAGGAATGTAGTAGGAACATAGGAATTGCCACAACAGTCCATCTTGTCAGCCTCCTGTCTCCATCGGCTGCTGGTGCCAGATGCAAATTCTTGAAGCAACTACGTAAAAGAAGTTCTCCTAAAAAAATACTGAGGCGTGGCAGGAGGGAAGGAAAATAAGAGTGGCTGGAAAGGAGAGACTGGGTAGAAAGCCTTTTTATTTATTTTATTTATTTATTTATTTATTCCAGCTACTTAACAGATTTGTTTTATAGAACTTAAGGCTGATTTTCATTTTTTGCTTCTCTTGCTGAGTAGCCCTCAACTGTGCCACATACGGGAAGCAGCAAAAGCAGAGAAGGGAGCTTCTTACCTTCTGTTTCAGGAGAGGCCGTAAAGGACTTTAAAAGGTGAAAATGATCTGCCAAAGATCATGTGAAGATGCAGCAGATCATTTAGCAGAGGCAACAGTGAGGATGCCTTGTGGAGCGCAGTGTCGGAAAGCAGTATATGCTGAATATCCTTACAGCAAGCTCATCTAGCCTGTCTAATGGCTAGTTATTGTTTGAAATGCTTGCATGAAAGCACAGCACTGTGTGAGCGCTAGAAAATTCAGTGGTACAAGGGAGTTATTTAGCTTCTGCCCCTGAGATTAATCACAGGCTCGGTAACTTAACTCCAGAGCGATATCTTTCTGCTGTAATGTGACTTAGATAGCAGCTGGGCAGTTTGCAAAAATCACGATGTCAAATATTTTGATGTCAAACTATTTTGATGTCGAGTGGAATCCACAGTTTATGATGCGCAGCTTTGCAGCCGGCGGAGCAGCAGTACCCCCTCGCTGCATTGGTTAATCCGCTGGAAAGCTGTATTCGTTATTGCCCTTGGGAGCCCGTCTTGGTTCAGTGACGACGAGGCACAACAGGGAGAAAGCTGGAGCAGGTACAGATCTCAGGGGCACCACTGCGAGTTGTGAACGTTCCCACTGATGTCTGCGGAATCATTTTCCATGCTGCAAATTAGAGTGAAATATACTCCAGGTGTTCAGTGTTCAGGATTGTGATCTGATCTTTTAGCGGGTTTGTTAGCTGGCCGAAGGGGACTCTCACTAACTGCATTTCCTGACGCTTTCGTGTGCAGGAAGCTTACTGGAGAGTTAAGAGGAGCATACTCGGTGTGAAAGCGTACAGAAAACGCAGTGGATTAGAAGAGGCTTGTGTATAGAAGTTAGTAACCCTATGATGAATCGTATTCATAAAGGATTTTAGGGATCAACATATTCCTCGCTCAAGAATCTTTCCATCCTTACCGATAAGTGTATTGGATGAAGGCCATAATTAATTTAAATGAATGTCTTGCGCTTATGTCTGAAGCTTATCCAACACGGACCTTGTTCACTGACAATGAAAATAAATGCTTTTTTCTTCTGTTCATTGCTGCTCTGTGTGGCGTGGGCCACCTACATACGTGGAGAGATTTTTCCCATACGCATGTCCCCCCAAAATGTCGCCCTAAATGATCAAGAGGAGAAAAAAAAAAGGACATTTCACATACATAAAGTATGTAATTAAAATGATGAATTATTGTAAGATAGAATATTAGCCTTTTGACATTTTAATCTGAGCAGGAGAGAGTGAGAGAGTGCATTCGGAGCCGCTCAATTAAATTTAGAAATTTTTTCCCCTCCATTGTTATGAATAAATAGAAAGATTCTGTAGCAGTCTGCGGAATTATTAATTGCAAGTACTGTAGAAGGTGCATGCACCGTATCATGAAATGGAGTATCATTGTTAGTGACTATATTTCTTGGTAATTAAGGCCCAGACTAATGATGCAAGTTTTCTTCAGCATGATTTTCATCTGATTATGAGGCTGCTTCATTAAGAGCACTCAGACTAACGAGCTGTAGCTGTAATAAAGTAATTTTCTGTCTTGTGCTCTGATTGATAAAGAGTTTCTATAGCTAAAAGGAATTGAAAATATAATTATAATTAGAAATGGTTGAATAAAGTTATTACAGGATTGCTGAAGGGTAGTGCAATTGACACCATAATGTTTTTTGGAAGTGTGCATCTTAAAATTAGACTTTATAAAAGGAAGGGAGGGGAAAAAAAAAAAGCAACCAGCAACCCCAAACCCTCTATGCTAATAAATGGGCAGAATGTTGCTGCTTCCATAAAATGAACTGTTAGATTAAAGCAAAATGAGGTTTTCCCACATTGTTCAGAACAAGAAAAACATATGCAGGAAGAATGCTGTTGCCTTTCTTCCCAGCATTCCTCTTAAGTGAAGTAAAGCTTATGAAAATGCTTTTTACTCCATTTATAAAAATTTTCATGCTGCCATATGTTGCAAAAAAGATCTTTTTGATTAAGCTGATGTGTTTTGAAGCATACAGTATAATTTTGGAGTTTCCCTTTGAAAATGTGCAAAGAGTTATGTGAGTCTTTTCTATATATTTGCATACGTTAACTAGTGGTCTTTAAATACACTTTTAGAACAGAGGTTTTCCTTTCTCTCTCTTTCTGTCTTTTTTTAAAATCTCCTTGCGTTGGCCGATATCAAAATATAACTGGGTCAAATACAAGGTCTCTCTTTTTTCTCAAGGGGAAGCAAATCAACTTTTTATCCCAGAAACCTTATTCTTTTTTTATGATGTTCATATTATAAAGAGCGCAAACTCTGTTAGAGCAATCCTTTGTGCGTGTGTCATAGGATATATTTGCTGTATTGATATAAAAATCTATAATAAGGGTTTTATTTAGAATTAGCTGATGCACTTTAGTACTCAGAAGTTGACTTATTTAATTTGGAGGCTTTTCGTATTGCTGTATCTCCCTCTTTGGAAGTCATGCATATATTTTAAAGCTACAGTTATGCACATTTGGTTATGTAAATCTGTCCTGTGCAGACTCAAAGGAACTTTATTGTATTGGATTGAACCAAACAGTAGATCATCTAGATGTATATTTATGCTAATTAACTTAAAGCCATCATTTTGCATTGATTGCTCAGTCATAATGCTTTTTGGAAGATTTTTAGAATTTTTGAAAATCATTCTTAACACATTATACGGTGATAAAAGTGTGTTATTGGAATACCATTAGCAGGAATAAAAAAAGAGCAGAATTTTATTGGTTGTTCATTGAAAATGTTAGCTGTGATTAGTTACATAATCCTACATTAACCTGTAAATTAAAATTCCTTGGTGCAATTTGATGGCTGATTTAATTTTGTCTTTCTTTGTTTGCCGCAGGCTAATTCCATTATGAATTCTTTATACAGCCTTTTCCCTCAATGATTAGCAGCTTCTACTCAAGTTCTGATTACTATTGTACACTTAGCACTACATAAAGCTGGGGATTAATATTCCCCTGAAGAATTGTTGCTATGGATCTGCTCTATTCCTTCTAAGAGATGTTTCTGCAGCTTCAATTGTCCATAAATTATGATCTCTAGTGAATTATCAGTGGGAGTGAACTAAGCTTAACAAGCTGAAGAGAGCACTCTAGTTCTGAAAGAAAAAGGGAGAGAGAGATAAAAAGATTCTCAGTTATTAATTGCAAGGTTTCCATAATACAGAAGTGGTGATATTTTCCCTATCTTCATTCCTGTGAGCATGTAAGAAATCGGGGTGAGTCAGAAACACTGAAGTCCTAAACCCCCTCCAGCACTTAGAGATAAAACCTACCGGAGGATCTTAATTATGTGTAGATGGAGGTGGAAAAAACAGCCCCATCGCCCTGGGTTTTAAGTTTGTATTTTGGCTCTTCTCATTTCTGTTTCACCATCTCTGTCCTCCTGGTATAGTTTTCAGTCTGTCGATAGCACGATTAGTAGCCTGGCTCAACTGCCTTTAAAATATAGTTGGGATTAATAGGGGATTTAATTGCAGATGTCTGAGGATCTTTCATATATGGAGAGGTTTTATTAAGAGACAGCTATTCCAGTTCAAGTTTGTGAGCACTTTGCTCTGCTCCCATCTGTTCCCCTTTGTCAGGGCTTTAAAGTCGTATTTCT
Organism: Aptenodytes patagonicus; assembly: GCF_965638725.1. NCBI lineage: Eukaryota > Metazoa > Chordata > Aves > Sphenisciformes > Spheniscidae > Aptenodytes > Aptenodytes patagonicus. The sequence goes on from NC_134951.1 coordinate 121,389,974, forward strand.
CCTCACTGATTCATGGCTGTTTTGCTTCTCCTCCCTTGAAAAATCTGTTTTGAAGGCTGGACTGCAGCATTATTCTTTCTTGCCGGGTATGTTAGATTTTCCTAACTGAGATGATGATGTCTTTCTGCCTTCCAGCCCCAAGCCAAGCGAGCTCTTGCTCAAACTTTAGGCTGCAGAGCATCAGGGATAAGACTGCCGCAGACATGACTTTGCATGAACCTCCTTTTCAGGGAAGTCCTCGGGTGGCACAAAGCTGGCTCTGCAACAACTGCGACTGGCTCCTGCGATGCAGGAGGGAAGGAGCCAGCGAGGAGGTATTGACCTTGCATCACTGACCAGCAGATGCAGGGCTACCCTGAATTTACTCAAGGTACTGGAACAGAATGTCTTTGGCTATTCCATGCCAAAGGGAATATAAATCCGTTTGGTGGTTTGTTTTTGTTTTTTTTTTTTTTTAAAATCAGACTTTGCTGCCTTACTTTCAGACACTGTAATGGCTGTAGTTCAGCTAGACCCAAGGTGTGTTTGAGGCTGTCCTGAGACCCTTAGGTATTTTTTTTTATGATCTTTAGGCTAAAGCACTGTTGGACTGCATCTGCTAAGCTACTTCATGCATTGTGGTACAGTAACTGTAGTGGTAGATCATATTTAGTAACATGCAAAGTTAGAAGGACTTGATAACTCTAGGAGTTACTGTACTTTCTTGAGGGTTGGCAAGTAACCTGCCCTAGCCCACAAGAGTTGTTTAGGCACTGGAGCTGACAGTGTTCCAGCCCTATTCCAAGAGAAACAAATAACTTTTAAAGTGTGACTAATAGAAGGTGGTTTTTTTTGTCTCTCTTTCAAAGCCCTGCTTGATAATATTCAGCAAAATCTGTATATGCTTTAAATTAAAACCAGCGGCCGAGTCCAACTGGTGTTTTGTGCTTGGAGCTAGCGACAGAAAGAACAAAGGTGGGTTAGTTAAATTACTGGATCTGAATTCTCTGGTCTGCTCAGTCCACTTCGTGCTGCTTACTGAAACTGCTGGAGATTCCCATCAAACAATTCCCTGTGGAGCCACAGTGTTGCCTATTGTCTCAGCCCATAGCGCAACCAACAGAAGATGACGTATATGGAGCAGTCAGGACTTTGATTATCCCCAAATGCTAGATGTTGTGGCTGGGAAAATTGAGGCGATGTTAGAGTAGTCCCTGCAGAAGGGCAAACAAACTGGGTATTCATGTTTGGGTTTTTTTTTTCTTTCCCACCTATGCGTTCTCTGCAGTGCTCAGAAACTCAGTGTAATGGACAATGTGACCTTACAGTTTGCATTCAGACTGTCATGTTGAATAACCACTAACACATTATTCTTGAAGAATCTGATCTTTTTTCTCCCAACCCACTCTGTTGTCTTCATAGCATCCTTTTGCAGTGCCTTCCTCAATTTAGTTGAGAGCTGTTGAAATTTTACTCCTTTTGCTAGGATTTTAATCTGTCTAGTGTCTTTGGGTGTTCTGGAGCTCTGTTGTGAAAAAGAGTGTTTTGCGTATTTACCTCCTGTGTCCCCTTAATGACTTTAAAGATCTCATTGCTATGTCTCCTTTAGATAGCTATTTTCTACCCTGAAGATTATTGGCCCCTACCCTGAGTGTCTCCTCCTATGATCAGAAACTGATCTCCCTTCTTTGTTCCTTCCCAGTTCTGTTGTATTCTTTTCCAGGTGGGGCGATCAGAACTACCCCCAGTACTCCAGACATGAATGTGTTGTGAGTTTGTCATAGTCACATTATCTTGCATTTATTGACATTTGATTGCCCAGTCACCTAGCGTTGAACAAGTCCTTATGGGCTTTGGATAGGGTAGTCCTAATATTTGCTCACATGTGCAGACAATGATCCTTCTGTTACTCCTGCTAAATTGACAGTGAAGGCAATAGGTTGAATGAAAAAGTTCCTTCTTGTGAGTGTTTGCTACTCCTGTTAATTGATGCTAAGGTTGCTACAGTAAGGTTCTTAACTTATGCCCCAGGCTCAATCATGTCAGTTGAATTATTCACCGACAACAGTGGCATACTAGGCTGTGATGGCCACTACCTTTTTTTTTTTTCTTTAAATTGGGTGATGTTAATCATCATCTTCCTGACTTCTCTGTTTTCCAGCTGAGATCCTAGTTCTAGGATCGGCTCTAGCGTTTGCCTTGCACATGACTGATCAAATCGTCAGGGAAGTGAAACAGTAATTGGTCTTATTCCTTTTTTTTGGTTTGGGTCTAGCTGTGACTGAAGCTGGCTCTGCTCCAATTTGAATTCAGTAGGACTTTTACCAAGACTCAGACCAGTAAAATAGAGGAAATCCTAGTTTGAGCTTGTTTTCAGGTCAAGTTTGGTTCTCTGGCAGGGATAAACCCCGTAAGCCCTGGGTCTCTGTTCAGTCCTCTCTAGCCCTCTCCATTTGAGTGCCTGATGTTTCTCCGTTATCACTGCCTCTCTCCTCTCCTCGAAGTGCTGGCTTCTCTCTCTCTCTGCTCTGTCGCATTCAGTGGACTAATTGGTGAAAGAGGGCAGCAGAGATCCTTTTTAATAGCATATCTGCCTCAGATATAAAGAGGAAAGCTCATAACCAGAGAGGTGTTTGAGCAGCCCAGTGCAGGGGTGTGGGGGGATGCCCATGTTAAGTCCAGGGTGAAGTGCGGGGATGAAGAATGGTGCAGCTCAAGGCAGAGATGCTCGTGTGTGCCTGTGAAGCCATATTAGCACAAAGCTAGATCAGTCCTTAATTACTCTGCCGTTTCTCAAATGTTTAAGGAAAGGCCTCAGAATCGTATTGATGATATAGATAATAGCAAATGGGATGCAGCCGCAGGATGCATGAAACGTTCAGGTCTAAAATGTTGTGTACGTATTCTATGTGTGTGCCAAGCCAGGCTCTGTACTGATGCGAACAACGTTCAGTGGCTGTTAGTGATCTTTTCCAAGCCAAAAGGTTCCCTGACTGTGAAGCTGAGGATGACCTAAAAGAGAGGGAAGTGTGAATTACGTTGGAGAGAAAGCAGTGAATCCCCTCCCCTTGCTCCCAAGGGATTCCCCTCTAATTCCATTGAATATAGAATCCATTGAAAACTACGCTGAAAGGTGTCGCTCCCATGTGTATGGAGTTACGGCAGTCCAGGTAGGATGGATGATTCCTGTGGCATGTTTGCCCAACCCATTCTGAGGGGCAATCAGTGATGGAGGTTACGTAGCTCCTCATGGCAGTTCTTTCTGGTGCTTCGTGGTATTTGCTATAGTCCTTGCCTTTTATAAATGAGTCTTGAGCCTCCCAGAAATTTCATCCCATTGCTGCTCGGTTGCATCCCCCCTGGACAAGAAGAAATGCTTCTTTTCCACCATGCCATAGATGTGTACTATAAGAATGTGGGTGTTTTCCTTTTTTTCTGTTGTCTGGCTTTTCTTCCTTACGCTAAACAAATCTCATTATTTTAATCTTTCCTTGTAGGCTGTGTATTCTAGATTGATCATTTGTGTTGCTGTCTGGGTTTCTTCTCACTAGCTCCACTTCTTTCTTGACTTGGATACAGGGCTCATTTGAAGCCTTATTGACACTGCAGAGAGCAGGGGAGTTATTCTGGGTGTTTTGCAGGCTGTATACCCTGTTTATCTATTCCAGCATTATGTTTTTTTTTTTTTTTCTTGACAGCAGAGCCACGTTGACTCTGATCCAGTAACCCCTAAACGTGTTTCTGGAGAACTGCTGTTTAGCCACGTGCTTCCTTGTGTTTGAGCAGTTAAATGCTCCAACGTCACTTTATACTTGTCCCTGTTTAATTTTGCCCCATTCTTTTCTGTCTGTTTCTCTGACTTGTCAAGAGCATTTGAACCATCTTCCTTCAGGTCTCTGCTACTGTGAAACGTTCTAAACTTTGTACAAACCAGTGTGTTATGGTTTTGCTCTTCCTTGATTTGAAATTGGGCTGTCAAATCATGATAATTCCTCCTCTTACACCACGAGCAGCTTACATACGTTGCTGTGTAGATCCCGTTGTCCATGTATCTTAAAGGAAAATTTTTCCTCCTTTGTTGGTGGCTTTACTTCTTCCTGCTGGAAATAAACCTGGACTTTCAGGGCCAGAGGGCAATTTTTCACATTTAAGCTGTCTTGCTTAATTTTCTGTTTTATTTGTTTCTAAGTCAGATCATGATGACAGTGTGGCATTTTTCACTAAGGGTGTATCTTCTTATCAGGAAATTCGGGTGACAGTGAAAAGTGGCTCCCTAGAAGACTTCATCCGCACCCTTGACTGACTTCCTCAGATGTTTTTTAGTTTAGAGATTTACTTCACCTCTACTCCCCTCCTGTCCTCCTTTCTAGCAGTGTCAATACTTTATGAGGTATTTAGACATCAGAGGTACTCCTTGAAAGTTCCTAGTTGAGCACCTAAAAATATGACACAACAGGCAGTGCATTTCTGAGCAATCATTGTGCGTCTCGCGTAGCAGTAAAGGGCATCAGCCAAAGGTCTGTAAGCAGCCACCCAATGTCCGAGTACCTGAGAAGGGCACAGACTTGCTATGAAGAACAGTAATAGAGACAAGAAAATGAGAGGATAGAGGCAGCCTAGACAAGAAGATTTACAGAGTGTTGTAGAAATAAATAGCCTGCCAACAGCTCGTCACATGTTCCATTCACGCATTTAACTGAACTCTGCAGAAATAGATGTGTTTAATCAAAGAAATGGAACTTTTTAAGATCGGTTGGCAAATGAACCTCTGCCAGATTTGTTTTCTGGCCATAAAGTTATGTCTGTAGCAGGGTGGAAAATAATCCTTGATTCAAAGATTTACAGCAGGGATGAATTTACCGGTCAGGTAGATATTACACCACATTTTCACATGCATAATCCAAAGATTATCTGCCTGAAAACAAAACTTCTAAACTTTGATTCTGAAGTTTTGTGAGCCATATAAATGATTTATTTGGCATAGAGATGTTTATCCCAGAGCACCTTTCTCGGAATAGTCCTATTGCATCTGTTTCCTCATAGCTCGTTTAACCCAAAGGTGAGTACTTCTTTTTGTGGAACAGTACTTTTAAAGGAGAGCAGCTGATTTGGAGTTCATGAAAATATGATAATTCTCACATTAATGCCTCTCCTAGATTTGTAGATTAAGGAGCTCCCAAGCTTCTCTGCAGCAGCCCTGATGACCAAGGACCTAAATTCTGATTGCTGTGGACTCGGTGCTAACTCTCAGTGATTAAAACAGGCTCGGGGCCAACAGTCCTATGTGAATATTTGCAATTCCTGTTAACCTCAGCAGTGCATAGCACACGTTAAAATTACTTCTGGGACCCTCACCATCTTTTCAATTAAATTACTTACCTGTAATGGCTCCATATTAAATGTTAATGTCCTCTGCTCCTTTTTATTGGGTGTTGTTCACCATCTATTATCTTTCTCCAGTTTTCAGCTTTCTGTGTCTGTATTTCCATATTTAAAGATAAACTAAGTAACGATCAGAATCTCAACGGAAATACCAACAGAGTAAAAGCCACTGTACTTCAGACCAAAGGTTCAGCAAATCCAGCATCCTGTTTCCAGTGATAGCTGTAAATGGATGTTTGGAGAAGATTAAGTGTGTATGATACTTCCTTTCCAATACTTTCCCAGTCCTCTAGTACTTTCCAACCAAAGGATTTCCTGCACCTTGTGTGGTATGTCTAGTCATTAACTCCCAGCAGATCTCTCTTTGAGGTACTGCATAGTTTTCACCTTGAACCCTTGTAAATATTTTGTAGTCCTAGCATCCTTTGCTAAGGAGTTCTCCAGGAGGCTCTTCATGCAACGGAGGTGTTAGACCTCCTTTGGTTTGTTTTGAATTTTGCTCCCACAAGCTTCGTTTGATGACCCTTTGCTCTAGTATTGGAAGATGTGGTTAACAGTTCCTCCCTTCTGTCCTCTTGAGTCTACGTGCAGTTGTTCAGGCTTTTATAACATCCAAAGCCATTTCTCTTGCCAGATTGAAGAGTCACAGCCTGTTCTATTTTGCATAGAAGTATTGTTCCATCTGCAAGTGTGTGGGGGTGAAATTTAGCATTCTGGCTGTGGTGGATGGCAGATGACTGAGCCTTGTATGAATACGTGTGACCCTCCTGTTACAAAGTAGGTGGCTTAATCCAAATTTCATTCATCCTCGTGTGTGTCCACTCCCAAGCAACTAATTTCTGGAATTAGTCAAATATTTGCCGTTCTTTCCCTTAACTGTTCATCACAGGTGGTGGTGTTGACCAGTTCTCCAGCACCAGAAGCCGAATATTTTGTTTCTGCTGTGTTCCTACTTTGTGCTGGTGTAGAGGAATGAATCGTGGACAGTTAGCTATTGGGTTGATATAAATCAGCATAGCCCTGTTGATTTCAGAAAAGCAGTACAGCTGGGTTAGCCTAGTCTTTTGATGTATATGGGAACTGCTTAGCTTCCTATTATAAAAGTGGTTAAGTGGGTGCCTGACTTTAAGCGTCTTCCAAAGAACTGTGCTGAATGGGAGTTGATTCAATAAACCTTCTCCACAACACAATATTCCTTCTCCGATGTTTCAGTATATGCAGTAATCAAAACATTTACACATGCGTTATTATTATTATAACCCCCAGTGAACTCGTCTCCCCAGCTGGAGCTCAGATATACAAGAGAAAGTTAATTGGGCTCCCTTTCAACTGGAGAATTTAGACCTCCTTCTGGCTTCTCAGGTAAAGGAACGTGTTTTGGACTGTTGTTATCTCTCACTCCTCCCTTGAGCTATGCTAAGTCAAATACTGTAAACTGATAAACATTATTCTAACATTGGTAACACTTGTATAAACTCTAGTGCTGTTCCCTTCTTAACATCTCCCACTTCCTTGCATCCGTGTAAATTCTTCGTCCCAGCATGGTGCACAAAGGTCCGATACGGATCATGTAACATTCCCAATACAATGAATGCTTTCTTTCCATCTTTGCTGGACTCTGGAACTCTTTTGCTTTACTTCTGTTCAGTGCTGAAACCCAGGCCTGCTTGCCAGTGATTTATTGGGTATTCAGGGTTTCCAGTGATTTACATTTTCCATCTTCCCTCGAAGGCATTCATGTTGCTTCAGAAGGATGTGGTGGCTTTAATGTAAAATGTAAAATATTCTTTTCAGTGATTTGACTTCTGAATTCAATAAATAGTCTCACCTTCTTCATAAGTTAAAAGCTGTACTAGCTGGATTTGGGTCTGAGAAACAATAAAAAGAACGTTTCTATTTAGAAGCATATAAAAACTAAATGGTTTTGATCTGGTTTTTCTTTGCTCTGGAAAGAAAGAAATCTTGGTTTGACTAGCCCTGCTGAATTCATTGGCAATATACAGTGAAGTACACCTTTTCCTGGTTACTTATCTAATTGGAAGATGCTCCTTCCCTTCTACTCAAGATCTAGGCAACAAGGGAGAACCCACTCTTCCTTCCCATACATAAGCATTAATGAAGGATCAGCCTTTCTTTTTAGGAGCATTTCTGGGAATGTTTACAAAGAGATTGCATCCTTTGGTTAAAAAGCAAGACCTACCTATTCCTTTCTCTCCCCCCGCCCCCTGTTCATTTCCAGTTTAATGAAAATTGTCATTTAGCCTTTGGTTCCGGGAACCCCAATATATTTGTTTTAAGGGATTCCCCAGCAGCCTGTAAGTCTTGTCTTTCTAAATCTGCCCATAATAAGGTGAGGGGGTCTCTGCATGCTTCAGGCAGTCAACTGTCGGAAGTAAAACACCCACCGTAAGAAGTACTAGCTTCTTAGGAACATAAATCAGAGCTTCCTGCTGTTGCAATTAAAATCATTTCAGTTCCCCAGCTTGCTGGGTGTCTGCAGGGCACACCCACCCTTTGTCTGGAAGGTCCAGCTGACCATCTATTTGTATATGCTGGGGAAGTAATGTGTGCTGCAGGATACGTGCCTAAGGCTATGCTTCCCTTTCCCCTCTTCTGAGGCACGTCTTGCCTACAGGCACTGCGTGCACAGTGGGAGAATGATTTATACATTCACTGAGAGAATAAGAGAGCAAAATGGCAGCCACAGCATAAGATTTCAACCCTCCTGAGATGCTGGCAGCCTCGTAGGACTGGCTGTCCTCCCAGGCTTTCTGCATTTGTGCCTGAAATCTCCCAGAGTGGTTGGACTCTGCTCCAGATACAAATTACAAAGAAGTATCTTTCAGGGGTGACAACTACTGCTATCGCTAAGACTGTAAGGTCAAGTCAGCTGCTGGTGGATTTGATCTTGCAGTTCAGAGTGATTCAGCCTCCTGTTTCCTAGTATCCTGTCAGTAGACTTCTGAGCATGGAGGAGAGGGGAAGAAGGAGAAGGAAGAAAGGGAGAAGGTGGGAGTTAGTACTGTGGAGTAGTGCTGTTCCAAGCGGTATTTCTTTTTATTGTGAATCCAAAAGCACTGAAATGAAACCACATGAGAACATAGAATCATAGAATCATTAAGGTTGGAAAAGACCTGTAAGATCATCGAGTCCAACCGTCGACCCAACACCACCATGCCCACTAAACCATGTCCCTAAGCGCCTCATCTACACGTCTTTTAATACCTCCAGGGATGGGGACTCAACCACTTCCCTGGGCAGCCTGTTCCAATGTTTAACCACTCTTTCAGTAAAGACATTTTTCCTCATGTCCAATCTAAACCTCCCCTGGCGCAACTTGAGGCCATTTCCTCTCGTCCTATTGCTTGTTACTTGGGAGAAGAGACCCACACCCACCTCACTACAACCTCCTTTCAGGTAGTTGTAGAGAGCGATGAGGTCTCCCCTCAGCCTCCTTTTCTGCAGGCTAAACAACCCCAGTTCCCTCAGCTGCTCCTCCATGATTCTTCCTCTGTGATGGTCCACCAACTGTAGTTACGGTAGCTTTCTCCAGCCTCGTGTCTCAAGCAAATGGAAAGATTTCTTAGGGTGTAATGTCAGTTTGTTTTATTTTGCTCTAACATCCTCCGGCCCAAAGTGAATATCTAAAATCCATCAGACAGTATCACTTGTAACATTTTTGAATAAAGCTGTTGAACTTAAGCTCCTATAAAACCTATATAGCAGTTTGTCTTTCTTTTAATATCATTGTTGCGTGCTATCATTTTAATTGTAATATTCTTTCTTGCAAGGCTTTTAAGGATTACTTCTTGAAAGGTATTGGAAAGGTGAGAATGATAATTAAATCTTATCTCAAGTGCAATTTTATGGTTATATCGTACTATTCCCCAGAAGTATGGTTTTGAAATTGTTGTGGGCTGTGAGTGAATCTCTGGGGCATAACTGAGAAGAAAGTGCTAAAACATGACTCTAGCCCAATTATTTTTATGTCTGCATTGGAATAAATTTCCAGCTTCTGGAATTTCTTTGATTGTTTCACTAGTGTCGTTAAATAATTATATTAAAAGAAGTATTCCTCTGCTTAAATATTGCTATGTTTGTCACAAACTGTTGGAAGCTAGAGAGCTGACAGGATTCTGTCTGAATTCCCAGAACGCAAACATACATGTGTGCACAAATACATACTCAAAAAGGCAACTGACACGTCCTGTGCAGTGACTTCAGTGCCAAGCATCCTGACTTATTCTTTCTTGGTGTTCCAGTTAGAATTATTTTATTTTTCAGAAAAGATTACTCTAAACTATCCCAAAAGAGAAATGGTAATCCAGTTTTGTGGTTATTGACGTTATTTGCAAGTCTGGATGAAATTCAGATGGTAGTTTGGGCTGAGCAGAAGGACAAAATCTCAGAGAATTTTAAAGGAAATGGTTTAATATTTATCTAAATGAAACTTTCTTTACTTTTAATAACGTTTTTCATTCTTAAATAATATATTGTTTTTAAAATACTTTTGGAGCAATATGACACTTCCATTCTACCCCAAAAAATTTTTCTTATTTATTCATTTTTGCTGAGAAAAGGAAATACGATTTCTGATCATCCTGAACCTATGTATTTTAAAACTTTCTTTCATATTCGTGTAGCTGTAGTTAAATCTGCAAGGTTAGATCATGGAGATAATTGAATGAAGGGGAGAATCAGAGGCCATTGCCTCTGCAGAAGCTTCTCACAGCATGGAGCTTGCTTCAGATAAGTCAGTTTATTAGTTCCTGGCTGCACCCAGTTGGACCTTGAGCCAAATCTGCCTTGAAGCCCATCCACGCCGTAGTCCTGGCAGCGTCACTTCTCTGTCGGTGTCCTCTTCAAGCTGGAGTCAGCGCTCGTGACCAAGCTCGAGCACCTTCCCATGTGCAATCTTCAGGGCAACTTAAAAGCTGAGATTAAGAAAATAACCCGAGCCTAGCAAACGCGTACGCATCTCTTCAGGAGAGTGGTGCTTTTGTAGAGGGATTACCAATGGGAGAACCTCTGTCCTGCTGCGAAGCAACTGTCCAGGAACTGTCAAAGATGTATGGTAAATCTCAGATCCTGATCCTAGAAATAACAGCCTGTCAGGGGCTTACTGGTTTCACATGAACACCCACACAGGCTCAGCCCCAGGTGTCATCCCTCTGAGAGCAGAGGGAAACATTGCATTTTGGAAGGATTCTGGTTGCACACTTTTAAAGGGTGTAGTATACATACCTGCCCATGAGCTCGGCCTGATCTGGTCCCAGGTAGAAGTATATTTAGAGAGGCAAAAAAACAGGAATTATTCCTATGCCGCACCCATGTATGCATTGCACGGAGAAGAGGAAACAAACTGAATGTTTCTGCTAATCATATTTAAACCTGCATAATACTAGATTTTCATCAAAAGCTCATGTAGAGTGTAATTTCTTTTATTATAACTTCTTCCTTTTCTTCTTTGTATTTTAGACACTTACATGATTATACTTACTGTCAAAGTGCTTTACAAATCTAGGGTTTTTTAAATTTTTTTCTGAAGAGATTTTTAAAATTTTGTGTGGCTAACATATCTTTTAAAACTTCGTAATGAAATATAGGTCTAGACAGAGGTTGGTTTTGTAGATATTGGGCCATATTTCTCTTTCAACCTTTGGAACCTCATAATTGCATGACTTCTCCCTGATGTTAACGGGAGTTACACATTCATAAGGAGAAAAGAGCACATTCCCACCCTCTTGCTTTAAAATGTATCCAGTAGATACTATGAAAGGCTTTCTAGTCCTAATGATTTTTTTTCCTAATGTTTGTTTTAAAAAGTGTTCCTCTGCAGGGGGTTGATCCAAAGCCCATTGAAGTCAGTGGGAATTTTTCCATAGAATTCAATGAAGTTTGGATCTGGTCCTTAGATAGCTCCGGGAGGTAGCCTTCTCATATTTTGCAGCTGTCCTTGGGGGCGTTGGAGGAGAGCTGCTGCACTGTCAAGTCCATACAGTGCGGAGCATGCTATTGATTATAAAGCAGAACTCCTGCAAAATTTCAGCTGGAAGAAGGGGGTGGGAGGTTCCACCTAATAATCAATAGCACAATATGGCACTATATCAAGGAATTGGCTTTTTAACAAACACTTTTAAAGCAACAAAGGAGACAAGATGGTTTTCATTTAAAGGGCGAACTCCCCTTTATTCTTGGGATTCCAGGCAGATTAGCCCTGCTATGTCCTCGAATACTGTACTGAACATATTAATGACACTTTCTGTTCTCTTTGCAAAAGTAGCATGCAGAGTACCTGCCTTTTTAAATGTAGGAGTAGAGTTGCATGTTTTTGTAAGTTTGCTTTGTAAAGCGCAATGGTGCGCTGCTCAGCAGCTTGCAAGTGAGAAATCTTGAAAAAGTTAGAAACAAGATAATTTTGAGGGAAGCGAATTGAGGAAGGTGATGATCCTGTATAGTAACTGCTTCTTCCAGTTCTACATTTTCACAGCGTCCAGTGGCATAAAAGTCCTCTGTCACTCAGGTTTCATGTCTATACCACTGCTTATATGTTCAGTATTTACTGAAGTGTCTTATGAAGGTAGGTTCATAAGGACAGGCAGTTCATGTGTTACACTTAAAGGATATTAAGGTAATGATCCTGATTCAGCCCCAACTTTTAATCTTGATAAAGATGCATTGGGCCAGTTCTGTTCTTGGCAGCTCCGGTACACGTTCCTGTCAAGGCAAATCTCTCTAAAAGTTTGCATGGAGCGGCTGGCTGCAGAGGTTTACCAGCTGCAGGTAGCCAGATCTCTGTGCTTGCAAGGAGTCTCATTGATTTTTGCCTTGTAGGCGTTGCTCAGGTTCAGCGGCAGTTGTGAGGCCAAGGTAGAGCACATCTTTGAACAAATGTGTACTTGCGTCTTATCCCAAACGTTAAACCATATTTTGGTTGTGACGCTGTTGGTAGTAACACTATAATTAGTTAGGTGCAGTGATAATTTCATCCAACACAGGGTTAAAAATCCCTTGTTTTCTCACTGCGCTAGTTGATTGGTAATGAAACGCAATCACATAGGGCCATGGATTTTTCCCTTTTTCACTACTCATGAAAATACATAATGAAGGCTCCCAAACCTTTGAATCCTGATGTTAAGGTGATATGGGAATCTAAGGGTAAACAGTAGTTAGAGGGCAAATGCTCAATAATGGTAGTTCTCTAGAAATCAATTATATAAAACATAGAAGTCAGGCAAGGCCATAATTCAGTTCCAACTAGTGCAGTCTCTTGTCTCGGGCAGCGGGCGATAGTGTGTGGTGGGGCAGAGTATAAGCACTGGGTGAGCAGGTATTTCCTGTAAATGTTCTCTTAGCCTACAGAAGTTTGTTGCGATGGGGCTTCCTGAAGTGCTAGCTCTTACTTAAAATTTGCCGCCAGGGAGTTTTTGTTCCCTGTCCCCTCCCTAACTTATCCATTCCTTTTTTTGGCTGTTAGTGTTGATGTTGTCCTGAGGCAGGACTTCCAGCAAGGTAAGCATCTTGCTTTTGTCTTAGACCACTCCCTTTGAAGTTCATTTGGCATCACCCAATTCAGGCTTGGAAAAGACTGACCTTCCTGGTCACTGTCTTAATGACAAAATTTCATCTGTCTTTCCAAATCTCTACATGTCAGTAAAGTGGGAATTGGAAGAATGAAGTGGAACACTTTTACATTTGTATGTAGGCTTGTTCTGAAACAAAGCCAGTATTTTGAAGTATTAGTGATTCTGTTTACAGAAATCAGTAAAACCTGTGTATTACTAACTTGTACTTTTGTACTAAAGAAGTTTCCTGTAACATAAAGCACATTTGATTTTGAAATCTAGTCCTTGGAGTTTATTTAGTTTTGACTGAGAAACTGTAAGTGCCTTATTACTGTCATTTTGTTCTCATCTGATAGATTATCCTATTTTTAAAAAATGTTCTTATTTGTCACAGTGACATTATATACAATAGATTTGTTTGTATCTATTTTGTATTTCTGCTTCTTAGGTCACCCAGTCTTCCATAACAAACGTCAAATTCCTCTAAATGTTCAAAATGTTTCTCCTTGTCCTCTCCCTCTTTATCTGGCTTGGGTAGAAATCGAATAGAGCTGATTAATGGTTAGGGAGGGGGAGGGGATAGGAGAAGGGACCGTGTGAAGCTTCTAATTACTTTAATCCCTTTCCACATAAAATTGGAAAAAACGAAACCAATTCCCAAATGTAAAATGAAGAAAGCCGCTGGCTCGGAAACAGAAAAGCTGCCTGTAGGGCTCTGGGTGGATGGGTGCAGGAGGCTGGCTCGTCCTCGTGCTCCACCAGTGGTGTGGTGGGTTGGTCCCAGGTGATAAAATACACGAGTAAGCTTGTTTGGTGGGTTGGTGGTGTTTGCTTACTGATTGACATTTATTTGAGATGGGTTTGATACTTGGGGCAGGGGAATACAGGCAGATAAGCACAGGTTCTGTGCCGCATCCCAGGTTGAAGGTTACCTGAGAAGCTGCAGCAATGGTCGAAATAACGCTTCCCGCTGCTGCCTGTGTGCTGTAAGTCCCAGTGATGATACACCTGTGCAGACATTGAGGAATAGGTGTTGGTCAGTGCACCCCAGAGAGCCTGTGGTGCTGGGGGTAATCCCTTCCCCCAGTGGTGAGAGGGTGGGGTGCTACAGTACTTCTGAAGGCCTTGCGCACGTTCTACAGCTCTGAACTGAGCCGAGAGTGCATGTTTGCTGTGTTCCTTGATGTTGCTTGGTTTTAACATCTATATTGTCAGTATGTCCTACGTGTGCATGACATACCATATTTAATGTATGCATGCATGTGTATATACATATATAGTGTATGTATATAATAGCTAGACATATAGTATGTTTTTGATTTAGCCTTTCCCTTAATTTGTTTCCTTATCATATGTAACTCTCTTTTCTTGTATGTGCTTGGCGCAGTTGACCGTGTTTCTATTTCCAATAGATGAGTCTCTTTCACCATCACGATGAGGTATGAAGGATCAGTGTCTCTGGGTTTTGTTTAAATGGATTTAGGGAGCCAGTTGGCATTGCCAATTCTTTAAGTTTGATACATATTTACTTGCACCTATAGATACATTTAAATCTCACTCCTAAGACCTTCTTCCCCCTCTGTGGAAGACATAAATGCTTTCTCTTTTTTTCATCAATAGCTCTACAAAAGAAGGAAATTTATATTTAATGAGGGCCTGTCTCCTGGTGTTTACAAATTCCTCCGTGACGAGCCTACAGCACTAGCACATGGAGACATTTATACTCTAATAGGATTTACCTTTACAAATATCTGAAAACCTTTTAAAGCAGAGATTAAATTGTTTAGCTCAATATTTAATCTGTTACTTCCTCTTTAAAGATGCCCAGTGGAATTTGTCATACGCTGAGCTGATAACACATAATATTGATCAGTCATAAACATAAAACAGAGAAATCTCAGGAAGTCTTCTGCAATCCTTTTCTTTTTAATTAAATTTTGATCTGAACTGCTTTTGATTAATTTTCTTATTTGTAAGTATGTGAATTCTGGGGGCCAGCAACTTTCTTAAGTTGCCTGGCATTGGTCTCTGGTGAGTGGCTTAGTTCAGGAACAGTATGATTGCATTTTTATGGTTTTCAGATATTTAATAGCTTCTTCCTGTCATTTTCTGAATGAGTGAATAAGGTTTAGCCCTCTGGGAGCCAGCGCAGCATCGGAGAGTGGAGAAAATGACTCGGATCTGTGTACTTGACTGATTGCCTTAGTCTTAATTGTTCTCTTAATTAGCTGCAGTAGCAACTGCATCTGGGGAGAGATCATGGTATTGGTAAACAGCTCCACCTTGGAGCCCTGTGTAATGCCTTTTGGAAACATGACAATGAGTGCTCTATCTCCGCTGAGACGCAAACCTGCCAAATCTTCAGCCCCTGAAGTCTTTGGTCTCCTCATGTGATCTGTCACTCTCATCTGTGAGATGCAGGCCCCCAACTGTTTGTTCTTAAACAAATTAAGCTTTAATATGCCAAAAGCCAGCTTTATTGAGCAGAATGAGGGAAGGGGAAAACAAAAGAGTGCTGGTGGAAGGTTGTTCAGACAACTTGAGGGTGTTTCCCAGATTAGAAGTGGGAGAGAGAGATGTGGTTTGGGGAGTCAAGGCAGGCTTGAAATGTTTTATGGCGGGGAAACCCAGGCAAACTGAGGTCAGAGAAGATGCCGCGTGTCAGAGCAACCTTCTTGCTGTGGGTCTCAGTTCAAGTCATCGGGGCAAGCTGCCCGTGCAACCCAGCCACAGCCTCCAAAGGGAGTTACTTGGCATGTCTGTCGAATGCAAAAATATTGTGTGCGGTTGAATTAACCACCAGTCCAGCTTCATTTCCCATCCACTAAGTGACTCTCTCTGAACTGAACTCTGGGACTTGCAATGAGGGGCACGAGGTTTAAGGTTGTGTTAAGATTTGTGTCATTTAATCTCTACTTCAGCTTTGTAATCTAGTCTTGCTACAGTGCAGATAGAGCAAAATTAGGCATGATGGTGGATCACTAAAGCTGGTGGGTTTTAAAAGTATCTGCTAATTTTTAGGAGCTTAATATCTGTCCCAAGATAAAGCCATCCATTTAGATAGTGAGATTAAACTGCGGTTTTATTTGTCACCACATCCATGCTGTGAGTGCCTATTTCAGTGCCTATGGCATTCAGTGCAACATGGCACTAGCAGTAGAAAGTGTGAATTAATGTGGTTTCTAAGTCTGACCAAGGCAGATTTGGTTCTGGAGGCAGACAACGACCAAAAATGTTTGGTTATTTTTAGTTAACTTACTCTTTTCTTTAATCCTGCAAGCAGGTAAACCTACTGTAATATTACAATATTCCCTTTTCGATAAACAACATGTTCCTTTTTATGTGCTTATCCAAAAGAAGAGAATACTGATGGATTGTTTGAGTTTTTTGCTGCCAAAAAGAAATGCATGGGAAGGCATGAAAAGATTTGTTGCTGTGTCTCATCTGGCTTTCAAAAGACATATTTGTAGACTAGTGGGTATCACTTTCTTAAGTGCCAGAAGTTACGTATTTTCTACCTTTCACAGAAGTTTAGTTTATAGCATTGACTGTTGTGTTAATATATTATAACTGAAAACTGATTATTAGCAAGGTTACACTTAGTCTTCATAGTTAATCATATCCCTATTTAGCAAGAATTTGTGGTTATTTTACATTGCAGCAGTGTTGGATTTGCAACATTCCTCCTGCAGGAATCTTTTAGATGTCCTTCCTCCTGAAGCTTTCCTGTGCTGGAGTACCCTTCGTAGCCAGTACTGAATTGTGTTTGCTCTAAAACTTCTATTGAACCCCTTGCTGAACTTTTAGCTGCAGAAAGGAGGCAGGTTCAGACGAGTAACGATCAGATAATGTGTATGGGATAAAAAAGGCCATTTAGTCAGGTTTGTAGTAGTTAATTCTGAAATTAGTGGCGATGGTTAAAGTACATTTTATTATATTAAGAGCAATAAAATTCTGTAGAGAACTATGTATGCTGGAATCTGGTATCAGCAGTGGTTAAAATTTTATGGCAAATTAACCCATCCTGTGAAACAAGCAGAAATTAAATCTGGATAGCAAATTCAAGCTGTTTATTCTAAGCCTGGCTTTACTAGTTTTAAGTTCCTGTGGAAAACCAAAAGAACAGATCAGATTTTAAAAAAATTATTATTGAGGTGAAAAAAATTAATGCATTCTGTAACTGTAGCAAGTATCCTTTTTGCTGCTCTGTGAGCAACATAAGCATGAAAACCATTTGCAGCTGCAACAGAGATGTGAGGTAAGAGGACATTCAACAGGGCACTCGAGTTTGGAGGAAGGAGGCTCCAAACAAGGTTGTCCTTTCCTTGTTTCTGCTTAGCCCGTCTGATAAAACCGATGACAGGTGCAGAGGAGATGTGGTAGGCACTGAAAGAATAAATGAAGTGTATTCTGTATGCAGGACTCTGAGATTAAGATTAATTAGGATGTGTAGAATAGTAGAGCTGAATAAAACAGTGAATTCTGTTGGTTTTTTTTTTTTTTAATAAAAAAGATAAATCAAGTGCTCCAAGCTAACCTTCTTCCCAATACAGCAATGACGTCCTCTCAGTGATATGAAAGCTTTAAACAGGGTGATAGCAAATACGTGTTTGTGGGCAGCGCTGCTCCCAGGTAATGCTGAAATCCTGGAGGTTGGCTGTCGGCTGCAGAAGGGCCGATGCTGGTGCAGCCACTGAGAGCACCCCCAGGCAGTGAGTTGTTGGAGTAGGACCCTGCCTTGCCAAGGGGCCCCTTGGCCCAGCACCGGGCAGCAAGCAGCACCCGCTGCCCGTTGTTGGAGGGGGCTGCTGCCTTCATGGGGTTTCGCCTCGGCCAACTGAGAAGCCTTGTGAGCAGGGTACCAGCTTCTTTGGGGAACTGTATGACAAATACGACAAAATGGGTTTCGTGGGACATCTCTATTCCTTGTATCCTCAGCGTGATGTGATTGAGTGGATTATTCTGAGGTGCTGGCAATTACAATGAACTTTAAGTTGCTGGATGCCTTGTGTCTTCCCAGTGCTATAGATACATAGCAATATATGATTTTTATCTAATGCTGTTAAATGAAGATAGTGAAATTGAGGTATATGATAAGGAACTCGTGAGTGTTTGCAAATCAATGCAGGAAATTTTTTTGTATATGTTCTCAAATATGTTGTACTGCATTTCCCAGATTTATAGCATACTTATTTCTATGTGTACTCACTCTTGGAAGACACTCATGTCAGCTCATTCTCTTGTGATGACTAATGAAAAGATTCATACTCTACTGTTTAAACCAAACCAAAACCCTAAGAGCCAGTGAGCAGACTATTACCACTATTGTACTAGTATAAATCCAGAGTTACCTCCACTGACTTCAGTAAAATGAATAATTCTTGGGGAAACCTGTAGCGAGATCATAACATGATCTAATATAAATACTACTTTTAAAAGCCCTAGTTAAAAATCATGGGTTACTGAGTAATATGTTGTAAGGGCCAAACAGAATTAGCAGCAATATAGCTAAAACTCGGCTTTCTAGTTTTTGTTATCAAACTGAGTTTACAGTTTGCTTTACATTTGCCCTATAATATATTTAAGCTAATTTGGGCAAATAACTCTTTAAACATCATTTGTCTAGGTGGGCCAAGAAAGCTTTTGTTGGAAATAGACACTTGTGCTTATTAGACTAGACATCACTGATTAATGAAACGGAGAACAGCAATCATTCATGTATGCCAGGAACCGGGACTGGAGGGTGCTTTGTGCAAGAACAGCATTGCTAGCCCCAGGAGTTCATAAATGCAGAGCTGTAATCTAAGAAAAGTAATCAGATTTGGATTGTAGGGGTTTGGGGTTTTTTTTGATAAAGTGAGATTAAGAAATAGTGTGCTGGAGACTTCTTGTTGGTTGCCACCTGCCTGTGAAGTTTTAGCATTTCTATAAGTCATAATTTCAAGCTTCCCTCTGCCGTTGATTTGTATCAGCTGATGAGGGATGTGTGTCCAGAACTTGAAGGAAGATGCTGAGCCATGAGAGCGGGGGCTAAACGCAGGCACCGTGGCGGGCAGCTGCCTGCCTGTGGGGATTGTATCGCCGCTCCCCACTCCGCATGTGTGGTAGGGAGGTACCACTCCATTGGAGGTAGGGAGGGCAGAGCCACAGCACGGACGGGTGCCCCTGCCTCCTGTTTTCCCATGGCTGGGCCACGACCACCCTGCAGGTGCTAGCTACTTCAGCCCTGGCGTGGCCTTTGCTTCATTAGCTGTATGCCTTTCTCATATCTCTACCTCAAGCTGACCCTTCATGTAAAAGAGGATGATTCAGAGAAGTTTTGACTTGCTATATGAAGCAGAAAGGAGCAATCCCATGAAACTGCCTGCACCTGCCTAGTTTCCTGGTTTCCCTGAACCCCTTTTGGATGTGCTTGTCTGTGCTGCTGATGGGGAATTATGTTATTAAACCCCACAGTGCTTGGAGACCTTAAGGGCCAAAATCATCCTCCAGCCTCAAGGGAAGCTGGAGCACTGCCTGATGCTGTATTTATAGATAATCCAGCAGAAGAACGGGTACCATTCTTCTCCCCTACTCAACCAATGGGCCAGCATAAACGTTGCATCCAGAAAAGATGATACAACAGCATCAGGGTAATAACATAAGGTATTTTTTCTCTTCACCCAGCTTACTGTATGGGGAGGGAAACTGAGGCTTTGAAATCAAAATTTGCACTGCCACCTGGGGCAGGAGTTTGGGAGAGGGGGACATGAGTGTGTGTGTGTCCTTAAATTGAAGGGGTTTGCCCAGCTGAATTTCACATTCACATCTTGTTTGTTTAAATGTTACCATATTAAATGTTAATGGGATTTGGCGTTGTGTCTAAACTGCGTGACCCATCTAGTTGACATTGTAAGCACATGCTCTGTTTTGTACATGGCTGAGCATGTTGTTGTTCAATAAATAATAAATTATTATCAACATCATTAAACTCCCTCCTCTGATTACTAAAATAATCTGAAAATATAAAGGAAATTACTCTGTGCACCGGTTCCTATGTCTTGCTGGTGTCAGAAATATCACTTATTAGTAGCTGACTGCCTACAGCACTTCCAAAAATACGTCTTCGTTAGAAGTTTTGCACTATATACCTGTGGGAAAAATGCAACTCCTGACTGCAGCCTTTCCTCTGGCTGCTCTGAGCAGGGTAGATGCAGATTGCTCTCTCCTGGAGCAGCTAGAAATGGACAAATGCTTTTTGGGCAAATGCTGTATATTGGAAAGTGTGATTTCCATATAAATGGTATTGACTACACATTTGGCTTTGGAGATTAAGGAGAAGGGGGGGGGGAGCGGAGAGATTGCAGTGATGCCAAAAACAAAGGAAGAGCGAAAGGGGAGGCTAAAAAAGCATGAAGGAAGAAGGGGGAGAGGAGGAGAGCAGAAAAATAGGAGGGGGGTGGGAAAACCCAGTGGGGCAAAAATACACACCCAAATCTCTGTGTTAGTTTAGTTTTTGAAAGCTCTCTTTTTGGTAATGTTGATTGCATGAACTTCACTATAGCTGGAAAAAAATGTTAAATGTTACCAGCTTAGGGTAAGATGCGTGTGAGTGTGGGGAGCCACTGGATTTGAATTGTAAGAAAATACTATTTTCAAATATATAGTCTGTAAATTTTAACTAGAGTTGAGAGCGTAGTGACTCAACAGGTACTACTGACGTTTTAATGCATGGCTGCAATATCTGCCGCCTTCTGTTCAGAATATCTGAATATCATATCCTTCTATATATCTATATATCAGTTCATTTTAAACAACCATCCCTGGCCTGATACTTTTTACCGGCTTTTTGTGGCTTTCAAAATCATACCAAGTTTCTGGGAGGATGCTCATCAGAAAGTATTTAGGTTAGAAAAAGGAAAAATGTTCCTTTATAGAGGAATTCTTGCAGAGCTTTGTTACCCTGTTTATGTTTGTAAAGCATTTTCTTGCCGAGTGAGAAATGGCTGTATTGGGAAACAGCCACACTAAATACACCGGCTTGTCATTAAAAAAAGAATAAATAAAAAAGAAATTGTCAGTCAACCCTTGATTATTGGGAATGCCAGTTATGTTATGAGCATAGACATAGATTCTTTCCCTGCCTGTGGTCTGGAAGCAGCAGAGCCGTGTTTTGCGGGTTGCTGTGCTCCCGGTGTGGGTTTGGTGTGTGTTCAGGGATCCCCGTGCTCCATAGTCAGCAACATGGCAGATGTTCTTTCTCCTTTGCCTACTCGTTGTATGTCCCAAATAATGGATCATGCCGTTAACCCTACTCTCCTTTTTCTGGATTATTCCACTATGTTGTTATCCAACGTATTGAGAGTTCACTGTGTTTCTGAACCACTGTAGAAATAATAACTGTTAGCTGCAAAGACAGAAAGTGTAGGTTTATCAAGAAGAGGAGGGAAAAGTCCTTTTGTTTCTATTTGTGATCTTGTTTTATAAACCTGCTGCTCATTCCTAGAAGTCGGAGTCCCTTACCCTGGCTTTCCATCTTACTACTTGCTGTCCATCTTAAGCCCAGATCAGCCTACTGTGTTTATTCTCCAGCTCAGAGAAGTTAACTTCATTACAGACCTGGGCAACTGAGGCAAAATGAGAACAAATGAGCTCTAAGTTGCCAAGCTCATACAGAAAGTCTTGGAGGGGAGGGCATGCCTTGTAGGGCATGCTAAACAAAACAATACAAAACACCCCTTTCTTATCCCAGCTTTTAAAGAGAATAAAAAGCTGATTTTGTTCCCAAATCTGTTTTGCATTTGTTTCCACAAGTAAATGTTTTAAGTGTACGCAGTTATAGTTAGATTTTCTGAGGCAGTCCATGAATTGTAGGTATCCGAAATCCCTCTCACATATCACTGTGCTCCTAAAGTACTCTAAATTTCACTTTATGGTAAAACAAATTTGGATTAGATTATGGTTTAAATGACCTCAATCTCTTTCTGTCCCTGTGCTTGACTACTTCTAATAAAACTATAGTTAACTGATACATTTTAATTTACACTGTGGCAATAAAATTAGGCGGAGTGTAATCTTCATAGCGATTAACCAAAAGAGAAACCTAAAAGTGGAAGATCCAGATCTGAGTGGATAGTTGATTTGCAATGAATTGTTTATTCAATAAATTGTTTGTGCAGATTACAGAATTCTCTGATTTATTTGCTATACGAAGTTACTCACAAAGTTCTTCAATTAATAATACATTGTTTAAAAATTGTTCATAAATACTTGGTTTTGTGTACTCATGATTTGCAATTCGTACTTTATCTTTGTTAGTCTTTTTTAGCCTGCCGCCTGGTTGGACAATCAGCTCTCCTAACTAATAAACGTAACTTGTGATTATTACAATTCTATTTTCAGGTGGAAATAGACACGTTTGTTTGGGTTTTTTAACTTAAAATATAATACTTTCAATATTTGATAACTTGTTCTATCCATGTCCAAGGATCAAAGTTTGAGTGTATGAATAGGCATTCAAGTCCAATTTCCACTGGTATGTTACATTGAGGATGGATGATACAAAAGGTCAGTCAAATCAAACCCCAAAATGACAGCAAAGGCAGCCAAAAAAAAAAAAAAAAAAAAAAAAATCTGCATTGCTGCATTTAAATGGACAGGTTCCCCCCACCTGCCACTGTCCATTTAGCTCTGCAAGAATCATCCTCAGGTCAGCATAAAAGTCTTTATTTATCATTAATTCACAGGATGAAAACAAAGGTGGCCAAGGTTTTTCTCAACGCTTAGGACTGAAGACGTACTTGGTAACATTCTGGTTTTGTAGTGACCTTTACATGTCTGGACATGAAAGTCTGGCATCGTTGAAGATAACAGCAATCATCATACTTTTTTGTTTTCTTTTGGGTTTAAGAATAATGACTGATTATCAAGGTAGTGTAATAATTATATTTATGTAACCTGAGCAACCTGGATTCTGAAAAGCTGAAGTGTTTTACTCAAATACTGTTAAATACATTTTATGTGGTTTTTTTTAAATGTATGCTTACTGCTAGTATCTGGCAAAACTTTGTCATTCTGGGCTTTTGGAGAGGAATTTCCTGTGTCTATGACAGATCAAATTTTCTGAGTCTTTGAGTGTCTCCAAATCTCAGTTCTAGTGGTTTTGATCAGAAGCCAGAATGTTTTCCTGAGGTCTGGTAGGAAGAGGAGGTGTATTAAAAATTGTTCCAGGTGTTTGGAAAAGAGCTCAGTGGATGTGTGCGTAGAAGACTTCCCACAATGATTCTGATTAGCTTCCTACTAAACCAGAAGAAAAGGCGTAGCATCTTTTTTACATCCAAATTTGAATCCCTGGTTGAATACTGTTAATTTTAGACAAGACTGACTTAACCTACGGATGTCCCTCTTTATTTTGTCAAGGACAAATTTAATCAGACGTAATAATTATATAAACAAATGTCCACACTGGGCCAAATTCCATCTCTGACTGAAGGCATGTTTGAGATATAAAGGCTAGAGCCATTCAATGTAAATGTTCCTGCAATTCTGATCATTACTTTTTTCCCCACTGACTCTCCATTGTATTATCTTTGGAAGGGAATTAATAACGTTTAAAGTCTTTTAAAAATACATATATTATTTTAGTGATTATGTTATCAAAATCCCTCTGGGATATCCTTGCCTCTTTCTCCTTAACACACTACCTCCCTGGCTCCCCCTCCCCCTGCTCTCTCTGGTGTTTTCTCTGAGAGCAAAGTAAAAATTAAATAATAGTTGACAGGATTTGGTTGGACTTGTGCTCAGATTCTGTCTGTAATTTGTGCAATCTTTCTTACTATTTTTCTTTTTCATTCACCGTTATATTTTATTTAATGAACTAGATGCTGGGCTTCAGCCCGAGACTGGAGAGAGAGACCTGGCGTGCTCTCAAACTATTGTTTTACTGTGGTTGAAATTAACGTCATCAGGATTTTCCTCTCTGTTATTTATTAAATCTTTTCTTTCCTCTCTCCTCCCTCCTCCTCTCATGTGTGAGGAGTACCTTAGTGATGGTAATGAAATAGAAGCTGCATAAAACCAGCAAATACAGGTTTCGGATTTTTTATTCCCCCCTTTGCTTAAGGGGACAATATCAAGTGTAGCAGACCTGCAGTTTTACTTGTTTCTCTTTTTCAAGTCTGCGTTGGCTTTTAGCAGAGGAAATATGTACATATAAACTGGCCTTGTGTATAAATTCCCTAATTCTCATTTTCTGCAGAAATTTCTGCTCAGCAACACCACCGTGCAGAAGTAGCCCTAGCTAATGAAGCCAATATATGTATGTGGTATTAGTAAAATGGTGACAGAGGACAATTAAAGGCCTCTGTATCTCAGCTGCAAAGGTTAGAATGGAAATGAAATTGCCTTTGCAGATCCCAACTGCAGAGCAAGTATGTCTTTTTGTCAATTTGTTGAGCTAAATGTGCAGTTAGGGCTGTAGTCAGCCAGCTTAAAGCCTACCACCTGCCTTTTGCTGGCTCTAGGCCTTCAGAGGTGCCTATCCAGTAGGAAGCACTACTCAGAGTTTTAGACAGCATTTAGGCTGTTTTGTTTTGTCCCAGCATGCATAATTTTGGAGAAGGGAGTATTTGGGCATAAAATTTGGTATTCATGGAATAATTTTCGTCTGAAAGCAGTGTTTTCCGTGTGTCTAGAAACACGGAGTGTCTCAATTTTGGTTGATGGCCGTGAAAATGAAGAGGATTTACACCTGGGACTTTGAAAAATATTTCAGTTTTGCTTGGTCTGGAGATATGCTAGATATTAACAGCAAAATGAGGCAGATGGGTTGACTGCAATAGCTGGAACAAGGGTTCTTTCCTCAGAGGGTCCTCAACCTGTACACCCCTCTTTTGAAAGGTGCCTGTCTGTGTTGGCTGTTTCTGTTTAGGAGGCAGGATTTACTGTATCAGAAGCCTTCAGTGCTTAAACAAAAGGGCATGCTGAGAATGTAATGAAGTCCATGGCACAGTTTCTCTCCAAATGAAGAAGTATTCAAAAGTTTTGGGGTTTTTTTTTCAGCTGTTTATCAAATAAGAATATATCAGATTCTCAGGTGGGTTCCAGTGTTCTCAAGTTGTTTAAATCAAGGTTGTTTTGTCTCTGTTTTCAAGGAACTTGGTTCCTAGTGAATATATTTCAGCACATTCAGGGGTGTTGATACACATCACTTTTTTCTGTTGAACTACCTTGCTATCTGAAATTTCAGTCATTGTGGAAGAGTATTTTTGATTTTGTTTGTATTTCCTCAGCGTTAGTCTTTATTCTTAACCCTCCCTGAGCTGGGAAGACTTTTGTATTGATCCCAACATGTGGATCTCAGACTGTGAAACTTAGGAGCTCAGAGCTGACCTTTGAACGTCTGGTGAATCCATCCTCATTCATTTTAGCACAAATAGGGCCTTGGATGCCTGTTCTGATTTATCCTTTGAAATTACCCTTTTTCCCCAGCCACTGCATCTGGGATAGATAACCTTAAAACTCTTCCCTTTGGTGGAAGAACTTTCCATCTTTAGGTTTGCCAGCCCTGGGGAATAGCATGAATGCAGATCTTCCAGTTGGATGTGGACTGAGCTGGGGATGCATTGTGAAGGCATCAACCCCAAAAGAACTTTAAGGCTTCAAGAAAATTCAGTCTAATCCACAGACTTCTGGAAAAGAAGGATGACTTAGTGGAATATCTGTCACTTGAGGCTTTCCTTTATGATAGCTTCTTTGCAATGTGATTCCACAAATTTTGATTCTGCTTGCAGTGCTAGGTGGTATAGCATACGCCTCTCTGATTCTTCTGTGTGCCACTACTGTGGAAGGCACTGTTCAGAGAAGTATTTGATTTTTATAGCAGCTCTCTATTGAGTTTTGCCATCTACAACATTTTCTTTGGTGCTTGCAATTGGAATTACAGGTCACTTGGTCATAATTGATCTGTACTGAACCTAGACCAAACTCGTTATCCAGGAAGAAACTCAAGATGTAGCCCTCAAGCTTCTGCCTTCAAAAGGTACAGTTAAAGATAAAAGCATGGTAATGATGTTTGTGTTTTATTAAGTATACGTTACCTTGGGCTTGGCACAATGTAGTTTTCAGCTCTTAATGGCTTGGTTTGATTCTGAATATGTTTGCAGGGGTATTATGGCCATGTTCAGTAATGCCTTGAGCAAATCAGGACATGCGCCAGAGCGGTCCATACCACTAGCGTCTCAAGCTGTTAAGAGGGAGTGCTCCCAAATGCTTCTGCTGGGGTGAAGCACGTTGCTGCCATGGCTCAGTGGATCCTGTAAGAGCTCATGTGGCACTTTTTGCCTGGGCACGCAGTTGCAGCTGACATCCATCAGATGGCATGAGGCAACGGAACAACATGCAGTTACAAAAAAGTGCAATTTTTTAGTCAGTAATGAATTTAATGTAAGTGGTGCGGGGGAGTGACTGCAGCAGTTGTTGTAGTATTATTTCTAGTAAATCAAAAAATGCCATTTGCACATTGACTCTGTTTACGGATAACAACCTTCCATCTATATGTTTCTGGCTTATCCTTGTAGCTCTTTTTTCTAAATAAAGTTGAAACCTAACTAATATGGTATTGAGCCTCTTGCTGTTTCAGTTTGTTAGACTTTCCAATAAAAAGGCCTGTGTACAATGGCTTCATGCTTTTGGTATGTGTCAGAAATAGTTCTATGCATATACATTACAAAATTAGGATTTAATTTTTGTTGTGTAGCCATAAAAAATTAGATTATATAATTATTATGTTTTCCTTTCTTATCTTTTATATTTTTAATATAATTTTTGAGGATGCCACAGGGCACTCCTGCTGTGAATTAGCTGCAATAAACTCTTAAACAGATAAACATCAAAGAGTAGTAATGTTTTAAAATGAAGCAACCTGCATTCAAAAGCCAATTGCTTTATGTTGTAGATCTTGAATGCTTCAGCTGCTAAAAGTGAATGGGGTTTCTTAAGGGCACAGAGGAGTTGCATCACTGGGATTTTAATGCAACAGGGATTATACTAGTGAAGTTGCTAGAAAAATCCATTGATTTTCATAGGAGCAGGCTTCCTTCTATTTTTTTGTCCCTCATGGAGATTCTCAAGATGTGAAGAGATCTTCTAGTATGTGAATCCTACAGTTGTATTAAGACTATTAATATTGAAGTGGTTCATGAGACTTATGCATGTCTTCTGAGCTTTGTGGTGACTTCTGGTAAAGCAACTGATTAACTGCCGGCTTTGGTGGGAATGTTAACTAAGTTAGGACTAGTTAACTAAGTTAACTAAATTAACTATGTTAACTAAGTTAGGGCTCAGAGATTTTTCTCCTTTTTAATTAGTTTAGAGGATTTACAGTAGTCTGGCATTCACTTTGAACCTAGAGCTGCCACCAAAAATGGAAGTACCAAGCGTAGCTTCTATTCAAATGCTGTTAATGTTACAAAAGGTCCCAAATTTGGATTGTCTGCATTTCTGGACATCTGCTTTATATAGCTAAGACACTTTACCTCCTGGGGCTGACGCTGCTTGGAAGAACCACCTCCTGACGGTACTGTGAATGCAGTTTCAGAAAAGCAGGCACCCATGTTGCCCAGAAAATACTCTGTGGAGGTTAATAAGACCTCACGCATAGACTGAAGGATGTTCAGGGTCTTACCATCAAGGGTTATGTTTGCAGTGAGCTCCTCAAGAATTGCCCTCCAGTTTTCAACATGTTCTTGATAATAGTTGTGCTTTGCAGGTGCAAAGGCAAAAATATTTATATTTGGGTGTGCAGCTGCATTTGGTTGCTCTATATTTTTGGTGTTGCTTTAGCTGTGTTGCCTCTTTCATATAGTTTTCTGATGACCTGAGCTCCTGAAGTAATGGTTGGTAAATTGGTACTTGCTGTTATTTTTTAGTTTTAACTTGAAACTAGATATGAGGCTGAGGCAGAAACGGAGCCGAATGAAGTTCCCTATTTCTTTTTTCTTAAAGCAAAACCTGTGTTGAAAGATCCAACCTCTCCGATACAGTAATTATAGGGTGCTATCCTTAGTGATGTTAAGTAGCTCCCTTTAGTGTACCTGTTTGATCTTGAGCTGTGAATTCCCTTTCTTTCGTGGGTGTAACTGTAAACAAGAGGATTAACATTGCTTCAGTGATGTTTTGCTTAAGTGAATAAAAGTTGAAAGGCTGTCTTGAATATCCGTAGAAAGCTTTGTGTGTTGCAGGGTTTCTGTTCTATACGTATGCACAGTGCACCTTTCATGGCAAGCTTCAGTGATGCTTTAAAGTTCGAGAAGTTCACTTTAAGCTTTTTATGTTTTGGATGCTTTTGTAGAGCATTGTGAGCAGGATGCTCTGTCTCTGTGGTAGTGGAGGACCACAAAGAGACTGTGAAGTTGCGCTCTGTTACATCCATCCTTTTAGCTACGTAATTTTTTTCAAGACCGACCATGAAGAACAGGATTCTCACCATAAAATGTGTGCCAGATTTTAGGCTTTTTGATAGTGCAGTGATGACAAGTAGTTACCACACCAGGGACATGGATGTCCACAAAAGAGTGGAAGTCATAAACCACTGTCTTCCGTTGGTGCTTGGCATGCAAGCAGAGAAAGGACTATTTGTTGAGGGGAAGGCCCACGTGTACGATGGCACTCTACCATGGCTTGGTTGCCTCTGTGTGCTGTGTGTCTTGTCAATAAGGCTTCTCATATCTTGTTGCTAGCCCAGTGCAGGACTCTGAAAAGGAAAAAGAAAACAGAGGAGAGAAGAGCATGAATATTTTCAGCGCAGTCCCTACCTGACATGGAGAGGTTCTTGTGTCACACCATCAGCTGGGAAAAAAGGAGGGGAAGGACCAGCATCCCTAGAAACTTGTCCTTCCTCTGCAGGGCTCCCACCTGCTGCTCATCCACCCTTCAGCAGACCAAATCTAATGTTAGAGCACCTTCTGTTTGTGCATGCAGTTTTCTATCAGGACTTTGTTTAATTAGAAAATACAGACACACACCACACACACCCCCCCCAGTTATCCAAGAAAAAACCTAATGTCATGATTCCTTTTTTTTAACCGTTAACTCAGCCTAGATTCTTACTGCGCATGGTGCATTCTTTCTGTGACATGATTGATATATAGAGGGTTTCCCTGTTATCTCTTACCTTCATCTGGTATTACATTCAGCACTTGTCAGTGTCAGAAGTTACATCTGCCTCTTTAGTTGTGGCAGGAGCCCAAACCGTGTCTCTTGGATGGGACTCCTCCATGATTCCTTTCCAGGTTGTCAATTAAGCCTGTTGCTTTCAT
Source organism: Aptenodytes patagonicus (assembly GCF_965638725.1). Taxonomy (NCBI): domain Eukaryota; kingdom Metazoa; phylum Chordata; class Aves; order Sphenisciformes; family Spheniscidae; genus Aptenodytes; species Aptenodytes patagonicus. The sequence continues at coordinate 121,419,195 of NC_134951.1, forward strand.
TTCAGCACGCCTGGTTCCTCTGATCTGAAGAGGATACTCTGCTCTGCTCTGAAGCAATACTTTCAGGAGGACAACAGCAGTTAAGATGTGGGCCCTATTTTCCTGTCTGAATCCGGCAGGGGAAGAAGTGTTCACATGGTATTCGTTGTTTCAAGATTATTTAAGAAACCGCTGCTATTGAACTAGCAGGGGATCTTTCCTTCTGTGACCTTTGCCAGAGCAGCTGATTGGCCTGCAGCTGGGGCACACCATAATTTTCTTGGGAAAGTTTTAAGAGCATCTGAAAATTGACCATCTTCTTTCCTAGCCCTTACTGATGCGTACAGGCTTTTCCTGGCCTTTCCAACTCCAATGTGGAAGGGGTTGTTTGTTTTCTTTTTAAATGTTATCCTGCCTTCCTCCGTTTTTTAATGAAGCTGTATATACATGAAGACTTGCTGCGTATTCAGTGTGGCACATGGATGGAGTGGCCACTTTGAACTGCTTTTGCAACAATGGATTCTGCTTGACTGATAATGAAACCATGGGATAGACCTCAGGGAGGTGAGTCATATGTTAATTTGTTCCTGAAAGTTTCCTTGGTATGTTAAAAGCTGTGATCTTTCAGAAAAATCTCTTATTTTATTTTAATTTCTTTTTTAAAGCTACTTCCTGGGGCCATGGCAGATGCTGTTGTGGAATGGCACCCAATGAGTTGTTCTAATGCAGTCCAGTGCTTGGTTGGCATTCTGCTATTGTGCGAATATTTTTGGTACTTCTTCTACTGCAAAGATATTTTATTAAGCGCGGCACATTGTTATACACATGTGGTGCTATGGAGCTCCAGAATATGCATGGGACATAATGCTGAGCTGCAGAAACACAATAGCAATGAGTCACTGGAATCCCTTGTTGGTCACAAGAGTTTGAACAACTGCAGTGATAATCTTTTGAGACAATGTACAACTCCAGAGGTATTTGCTGTCTGCTCCGTGGTCTCCCTCAGTTAGCTGCTTGATTGGCTTGGCTTTGTGGGTATTCTAATCATGTTGGCACAGTCACTTTGATTAACAGCGACATGCAACTTGCAAGTCTCTGGGCTTGCGCCGACCTCAATAAAGTTGTGTGCTTTTTCTCTTTTCAAATTTCATCAGCTTCCTGAGGGCACAAGAAATGCTTTGTGCAGTTTTTCATGGTGGTTGGTGAATATTGAAGTGTAGTGTTCAGAGGAGTGCATCTGCTTCTCTGTATCTTGGAGGCTGAGAAAAGGAAAGAGTAAATAAAAAATAAAAAAAAAGTGAGAGAAGGGAAGAATACAGGATTCTTAAATGTGTGTTATTTTTTTCATGGCCTTTCTCATAGGTTCCAGTCAGCTTTAAGCATCAGCTCTAGTCCCTTCTTTGGTAAGACAAGAGAGTAGTCCTATCAACGTGACTTCAGTTATGGCTGATTTGGCTAATCTTCACCTGTTACTTCTGCAGGATGTTTTTAAGAGGCATGCTGAAAGCACTCTTGATCTTATTTCATTTCTGTAGCGTTCTGTCTTATGAGGGAGAAGGGGGTTGCTTTTACAGTCAGATAAACAGTCTTCCAGGTCCTTTGGCAAAACAGGTGAAAGCTTAATTCCCATTATTCCCCAAACCAGAAGAAATAGAAGTTCAGCATCTCGTTTTAGACTTAAGGAAGCTGATGGGACGTGAAATCCATGTGGTTTTAGTTGTGGTTATTCCTCTGCATGTTGGCTCTTGACCACGTTCGCCAGTCCTCTGCTGGTGTTTTCTAAGGATATACAATATTTTCAATCGCCTACTACCACGTGGTCCTTGAATACCATCTCCACCACTGAAAGTCATGGTGTTTTCTGAAAGACAGCTCACAGCTCAGTCAAGCCAGTGGGATATTTAATTTAGATACTGTTAAACACAAGATGTCCAGCGCTGAAATTTGGCATAAGGTGGGATTTTGGAGGGAGAGATCCATATCGATCCAAAGATTTTTTTTTTTTTTTTTTTTTTTTTTTTTTTTTTAAATATGCTTTGGATGGGGTAGTGTTCCCAGCTGTTGAAAGTGTTGTTTTAACAACAGAGAGTTTGTAGATCCGTGCAGTTAAATTTAGGGTAGTTTCCAGGACACATTTGACTAGTGTCTTTGTTTCTGAAAACCTGAAGCTTGTTTCTTGGAACCCTCTTTCCACTTTAATTCAGCCCTGCCTTGCCTTACAGGGGTTAGTAGGTCAGATGCGCATTTCAGGGTAGTCATCCTCCAAACTTTAAAACTTTCCCATCCCCTCTCTGTGATGTTGTTGTTGGGAGTCAACCTCACACTTCCATTTTTCATTGAAGAAAATGTTACTTAAAATGCGCCGCAACACCTGCTTCCTTGACCCACTTTGCTATAAGCTCTTTTTATAAGATTTTTGAATAGTGGTAAACAAGTGAGGGATGCTGAGGTCACTGTGCCATATGGGACATCAGGTGAATGTGCCAAAGAATGCGAGTCCATCAAGGAGTCTGGTCAGAAGTGAGTAGTTTCCTATTGTTAAGATTTCACCTATTTAGAGTTGTCCTCCAATTCCTCAAATGTTTTTTAAGTCTTTAAAAAATTTTTTGTTCTTTAGTCAGGACCTGTAGTAATAATCCATTCTTGTCCAAAATAATTTTGTTTGTTAGTGATTACTTTGAATATTCTAGCAATAGGATCTGCATTTTCAATCTTTTCAGGCAAAGGAAGAGAATCACCTTTTTAACTTGTTTTGCCTCCTGGTAAAGAGACCGTTAGTTTCTTTTTCCTTTCTGTCATTCTGTCTTTTTCTGTTCCCTCCTCCTTTTCTTTCCTTACTCACAAAACGTTTGGATTTATGTCTTCATTTTAGTTTTTATTGTCAAGTTATAGAAGCTGCTGTCTTGTCATACATATTAATTTGACATTGTTAATCCTATACAAATGCATTTTTGGTATTGACTACTTAGGGATACAAGTCTTTAAGTATATTAATGCAAACAGAGTTTGTTAGCCTGTTAGTGAATAAGTCATTACTTCACTTGACTCTCCTTAGTCACTATTTATTGCATATGATACCCACTTTTGTGCTCTAAATTATTGGAGTCAGAGAAAGTTAAGCACACAGTAGCTGTGCAAATCGTCTTATTTTCAGCTACAGGTGCCATTATATCTTTAAGAAGGCAGATTTTTTGCCTCTGAGTACTCTAGCTGTAAAATGAGGTATTTGCTTACTTTGAAGGGAACTCACGTGTAGGTCTACAGAGGAATGTAAGACACTTGGGTAATAGGGTAAGGGAAGCCACATGAGTAGCTGTATCAGAAACTAATTGTTTCTTTAAGGAAAGATCAAAAAAAGGGGGCGAGGTGGAGTTTTCCTTTGTTTGGTCTCTGCATGTTTTCAAAATGAACTCTAAAGTAGTATGAACCCTAGAAACAATATTAGAGATTGTGGTGGTGGTACTTAATGCCCTCTGCCTGCTGCTGCTGCTTGGCAGTACTTCCTTGCTTAAGTTAACGGACCATTCACCTTCATAAGAGTGTTGGAGGACTCCTGGGGATGCTTCAGAGCAGAAACCCAATAGGAGCACTCCCTCCCACTCTGTGCAGGAGTCTGTCTCGTCCCACGGGGTACAGAAAGAGCCCAGGGGAATCTACATGCATAAATTCAGAGGACGTGGGTATCCCCTAAAGTTTTGTTTCGTTACGTGATGGTAACAGATTTGCACAAGGAGGAGTGTGGCAGAGTTGAAGGCACTATCAGATTTGCCACCCATCTGTGTGGGTGATGTATGAAGATGTGTCAGAGAGGGTGCAGAAGCGTGAGCCATTGCAGAGAAGCCCTCGGAGAACCCTGGCGTGACTTAACAGAGAAGTGCCTGAGAGAGCAGTTGGCTTTGATTTATTCTGACCCTTTTTGAAGATGTTGTGGAAGAATGGTTCTCCAGTGAGGGGAGGGAAAAGCAAGGAAAACTTCGTTTGGTTCAAATTGACAAAAGCAGGGAAATGGAGAGTAAAGGCTGTCATTACATCACTAACTTCTGTTCTGGCCTGGAACGTCCTAAGCTCATCTGTCACCCTTCTAAAATGAACAATCCTTTACCAGCCTTAATACAGGCCAATGCCTTGTCAGTGAAGGCTTTGGGCAGCTTGACAGTGATCAAAGATAGAGGTTGCTTTTGTCAATTGAAGCTGGAATTGTACCTTATTTTAACAGAGGATATTTTTGTATTACTTTACTTTGGCTGGCAGTTCAGTGTGCAGTTGCATCTCAGCGCAACGCTACTGCCGATGCTGGGTGGGAAAAGAGGGCTTGATGAGAAATGGACTATGAAAATGCTGCAACCAAAACACCGGACAGCTTGGGCTGCTGAAAACCTTGTGCATGAAACTCTGGCTCCTTTAAAGTGGCTGGCAGTGCTCCCGTTGAGTTCAGTAGAGCCAGGATTTTGCCCTATATATTTATTCTGATTTATGAAAAGATCAGTCATCGTGGTATCTAAGCACTGAGATACGGTATTTAGTTACAAACAATCATTTTAAGAGTGATGCCAAAATCTACACATGCATTATACTTGGAGATTAAAGAACACGGAGCTTTGGTTGCATGTGCTTCTCCAATTGTAATTATTCTTCATCCCAAACACTGCAGACCTCCATGCTGTTGGGCTCAGAGGGGCTCCAGACTGAGACAAATCAGAAAGATTATGCGATGTAGTAAATAGCTATAAATTAATGGATTTTGTTGGGATGCCAATAACTACCTCAGTTTCCCTGTCAGCCCCAGAGGAATTAATTAATTCCTCAGGGTTTAGCCAGCCATTGCAGGAAAGAATTTTAATCTTCTGCATTTTTTTTAACTGTAACTGGTTACCTTGCAGTAACTCATACAGCCCTGCGTGCTCTCCACTCTGATGCTGCATGACAATAACGTGCTGCAGAAGAAAGCTGATTGAGTTCAAGTGAAATCTATCCCAAGGAAAGAGTATCCAGAGCAGCTGGTTTCATTTATATGTTTTATTTCTGAAGCTCATGAGTGTTCCAGTGAGAGATGGTATAATTGATTTAAATCAAATTATGAAACACTATACTTTTTATTCTAAAATGCACTTTTCTGGCATTCAATTCTGTAATGTATCACTCGCAGGTAATGCAGGGTGAGGCTGAAGAGGCTGAAAAAACTCCTTTCCATCATGTAGTCCATTGCTACATGGTCTTGCCTTGGAGCTGAAGTCAAAGTTGCTGTTTGCAACAGAATGATTGTATTGTTAAGGAATCGAGGCTCCATTGCTTCAGGTGAGACACAAAACCTTATTCCTTCAATTTCTTGGTGATAGGGGCGCTGCTGGTTTTTGGAGGAACATCTCAGTTCCCTGTTTTTCCAGCTGAAGTTAGAGGCACACAGAGCAAATAAATGGCAAGGAGAACAGAGTTGTTTTTAGAAAAGGATAATGCTGGGCATTCATTGCAGCACAGGTTAATCTGCATTTTAAGAGGTTCAAAATTTTCAGAGCATTTAATTGTTCACTCAATTGGCTAAGTGTTTGCTGAAGTAGAAGACCTCACAAGTGTGTTAAAAACTTGTTAGAGTGTTTGTTTTCCCTAATAGCTTCTGAACTGGCCAATTTAAACCAGATTTTATGGAGGTAATGAAGTTCCTATAAGTCTTCTGAAAACTTTTGGCTGGGCAGAAAGAAGAGAGAACAACTGGTGCCACCATTAATGGAAAGGCTACAGCTGGAGCTCAGCCATTCCCTGCTTAGGTTTGGCCACCCAGCTTGGCTAGCTGGGAAAAACACAACTAGGTGATGTACACATGTGCAGCTCTGGTCTAGTGCCAGCATATACCTGCCTGTGCGGGGGGCATGAAGGAGGAGGGATCATCTGTGAGGGTGTAGAAATGTATGCAGAGGAAATGTGTCTTTCATAAGCAGCACAGCTAAGGAACAACGTTGTGTTTTAACACACTGGATGTGAATCTTACATAAACGACAACGCAATGATACACTTAAGAGATCGCTCTAACCTCACTATTTCCACTGACTTGTAGCCGCCGGAAGATGTCTAGATGCCGTGTGCCCTGGCCTCACTGGCACCTTGCTGCTGTACACAAGGGCGCCGGAGCTGCCTGTGACTCATGCCCTCGGTTAAAATGTAGATTTTAGTACAGTAGATTGGGAGGTGATATTGCAGCCTGAGAAGCAATTGTACCTAGAGGGATATTGCTTCATTAGGGGATGAGTGTTACTAGCTTTAAGGAGCTAGTCATTACAAAACACCCTGACAACGGATTTGTATTTATTTACTGGCAGCCACTCAAGTTGAATGTGGATCTCTGAGTAGCGTCAAGTTTCAGAACTGCTGGTGCTTTTCCGTGGAGTCCAAGTGCCGGCTGGTGTACGTGTGCATGGCAAGTCACGCTCCTACATTTTCCGCTTGTGTCCCTCGCTCCTTGCGGCAGCTACTGTGTGCCTGTGGGTTTTGGGCACTAGCTCACTCGCAACTGTGTTGCTCAGATAGGCTGGTGAATGAGCAGAAGATCCCAAAAGGGAGTGCTTGGCTTTGAAAAACATTTTGCTAAAAGCTCTTAAAGCAAATGCTTTGTGCACTGGACTACCCAAAGCTTGATGTGGGATGAAGGACTTTTCAGTTTCTCCTCTTTTTTTATTTTCCATTCCAGTAACAACTTTTCTGCCAGGCTATGTCCACTGTGAGCCAAACTTACATTACATGTCACAGGTGCTCAGTTTAAAAGTATTTGGGAACCACCCTGGGAACTTTTGTTTAGTTTCCTAAGAGGATTCCTTAGCAGTGCCTATGAACCCAGATTTCCGTCACAGCTCCTCTCGATGACATTGGAGAAAACATTTCTCTTGGGCAAGAGAGTTCTCAGCTCCTATCACTCTTTAATCTGTGCTTATTTTGGGGTACCTTCCAAATTGGTTTCTTGGTGGTCACCAATGGTATTAGGTATACCTGTCTGCTTAGGAATAGATTGAGAGACTTGCCTTAAAAAAGGTCTCTGGAAGGATATAAATAATCCTTTCTGATCACTACTTATACCATCACTAGCTGAGTTTGAACCTGTTTCCAGTTCAATATCTGATTACCAATACTTGGAACTATCTTACAAGGTCAGCAAAGTGGCATCATAAATGAAGTATAAAATGTATCATACCAGTGGTTTAAAATACAAGCCCACAGCATGGTTCAGTTAGTTGATGGGCCATCTCCATTTATTTCAGCTATTAAAAACTCATGCACACAGCCACTCTAAGTACTGATGCCATCAAATGTGGTCAACACAGACAGTTCAGCCTGCAAAAGTGAGCCAGAAAAGGCATTAAAATGCTTAGCCTATGACATACTTCCTTATTTTTGTCATTTTGACATTTATGTGTTGTATCATTGAGGCTTTTGAGAAAGAAGACCCAATTCCTGAAGCAAACTTAACTGAGATCTTCAGTTTATAATGCCGCAGCCGTCTGTTTTGCATTTAATTCAAATTGACCACCTGCATGCTGTTAACCTCTGGAAGGTTACTGTGATCACAGTTGTTGTTGTTGTTTGTTTAAAAGTTTTGTAGCTCAAGGAAAATATTAGTAACCAGTTACTTAACCTACAATGTTTACTGATCTCATTGAACTTGCAGATGGGACTTTGTTGGCCAGTGAAAACTGGGAGTCATCTGGTGCCAGTAATAGCTTGCATTTATTTTTTAGACAGCAATAGGTTGAGCAATTAAAAGTTTTTTTTTTTTTTTTTTCCTTCATAAATGTGCTCTTCGTCTGTTGGCTATTTGTCTTAAATTTCAAAATCCAAAATGTAACTTAGTGGATGTGGAAGGTAGCTCTAAATGAGCCAAACTTTCACAGAGGCGTGCTTGAGTTCTGAATGCTGCTGATTATACATGCAAACCCCCAGAGGTGCATGTGAAAATTAAGTGAATAAGACAGATGCGTTCATATTAACATTCTCTGACCAGGAGTATTTAAATTGCTGTAATGAAGCATTTTGCTAACTGAAAGTATTAAAAAAATTAGGAATTACTTCTTCAAAAGCACCATATTTTTTTAAAATAGGCTTTTTTTTTTTTAACCTTTGGAGTTCACTCGGTTGAGAATTTTCTGCTTTCCTTTACAGCAAAGAATAGAAATTCACTTGCGTTAAGTCTCATGCGTTCCTTTGGTTCTAAGAGGGGGAGCTTTACAGTGAACACACTCAAAATTGCAAGGGTTGGCAACACATCTATGCTTAATCCTTGACATTCCTGTGAGGTGGGCCGTCTACTTGCTTCTCAAGTCTTAAAAACTAACACCTATAGAAAACTGATTCCTTTTCCAAAACCTAACACTTTTCCAGAAGCAGGAACATGACCAACCTTCGCTCCTGTGTATCAGCTACAGAGCTCTGCTTGTTGCCAACGCCCACCCAGGCCTGCGAGCAGAGACCCTGTTGCTCTTTCAAGCCTACCCTTCCCTCCAACAAGAGCAAAATGTCAGGAGTTGGTGGCTCCTTAAACTGTGAGTTCAGATGCATCCTTATTCTTAGAAGGGCTTAGCATGCAGATGATACAGTGGATGTTCTCCAAATAGATGACAGGTGTTTGGTTTTATTGCAGGTACCACCTAACTTTTCAGTTTGGGGATGCTGTGTTGGTATGGGCTGTTGGAAAAGCCTTTTCAGGTAGGACTGATCTGGGGTAGGGGACAAGGCGGGAGTGTTATTCCCCCATTCAAAATCTTGACTTTTCAATAACAAATCAAAGGCCAAAAGTGGTTTGGTCTAAAATAGTAAAATTGATTTGGAGCCAGAATACGTGTTGTCTGATGTACCTGGGTTTATCTGGCACCCTGTGACCACAGTGTGTTGGGCCAACTGCTCAGACTGCAGACTATGGGGATATGTGACGTTCAACCAAGAAGCACTGCAGCAGCATTTCAGGGCGCCTTTTAGAAAGGGAATTTAGTTTCCAGCTGAAATTTAGGAGCACTCGATGTCAACACCTTCTTCAGAGAGACTATGTAGTTGAAAGCCAAATTTTCCATCAAAAAGCCATGAAGTAAAACTGTCTGCCAAGGTACTCTTAACCTCTCTACTGCTTTATTGGGTCTTTGTTTGTCTGTGTGGGTGTCTGTGGGGACACTCAGGCATGTGGATTCAAATGAGCTGTTCAAATAGATTAAACAACTTTAAACCCCTCTGTGGTCTTTGGAAGTGAATTAGATTAAAGTGAATTAGAGCTATTTTAATTCTGAATGAGTGAGTCCACATGGGCTTAATATAGTTGTATATAGAAACCCACATTAAAATCACATCCTTAGTTAACTCAGATTGTTTCCCGCGTAGACAAACCTATCCCGTCTCTTTATTTAGCAGTGCGTACGGAGCTTGCTTCACCTGTAACTCACGCTATCGACAAGCAAAAGAGCTAAATCAAAAATGCTGTCGTTCTTGTGCTAGTATAAATGGTTACACAAACAATAGGTCGGTAATGCATCTGGCCTGTGATGTGTCCAGAGAAAGAAGCTGGGCCTGAATAGCTTTTAGCTATCATCATTGAAATCAACAACACTTGCCAGAAGAAAGCCTTCAGCATTAATTCCATAAGCTGTAAATTATTACAGGGGTCTGATTCCTTGGAATGAAATGCAATAGATAGATGGCAGAGAAATATTATTAATGGATAGTTTACCACATTCCTAACTGCACTGACTTCATGAGAATACTTTATATTACTATCTGGAATAGCAATACTAGGGATTTATTAAAATGACGGAGTACTCATTGTTAGCTAGAATACCATACTATATTGGAAACATAAAGTATTCTGCATCAAAGCATGTAATCTACATTTTCCCTTTTCATCCTTAATTTGATTATGAACTATTACTATGCTTTGCCATAAAATAGGAAAGTTGTACATTTTGATGGTTTCTCAAATGCTGATTTTACTTTCTGCACAAATACTTCGTATCTTTTCAGCATAATTATTTAGCAGCCATTTCGGGTTAATTATTGTCATTAACAATATGAGTCCTATGAGGGAATATCAATTAAAATATGCACAGCTGAACTTTCAAATGAGTAAATAATTTAGTTTTTGAAAATGACTGGAAACAGCAGGGTAACAGTCAAAAGGGGAACAATTATTTTAATGCTTATTTGACAAATGAGTAATTTTTACAGCAAATTAGTTTCTTATCGTAGCACCCCTACTGGTAACAAGAGAGAAACTGTTAACATGAGTTTTAAAAATAAAAGCTGCTAAGTTATGCATGCAAAGTTAAGGAAATCATTTGTATGAAGAAAAGGTGATTATGATACACATTGTTAGCTGAAGAATGTTGCCATGGGAATCTAATTAGGCATATAAATCACACAAAATTATGTTTATATATAGGGCTGGATACATTAAAGTGATATGCACATTTATACATCAGTTTTGTTCTTCATTGTCGAAGAAGTATCGAAGATAGACCTTCATTGCTCTTTCTTCTTGACCCCACTAAATACAGTGATTGAAAGTTAATTTGGTGGAATTGCTTATAAATAACAGCAGCAAGAAAAGTTAACAAATGAAGTATGGAATTTCAGGTTTGAATATATGATGTTCACTCATTTGCATAACAAAAAAAGAACGTAGAAAAACTTTGCAAGGTGAGTGAGTCTTATCTGTGGTTTGGGGGAAATTTTAATGTACACCTTGGCTTTTTAGCTACGCCATCCTGGGTTGTTTATGCAATTATTCAACAGAATAGGAAGAATCGGGAGGGTCAGGGGGAAGAAATAAGAGAAAGTGTATAGAAACCAGAGATATTGGAGACGTTTGTGGTGTTTTCGGAGCACTGAGAAGATTTTTCAAGGCCTTCTCTAGGAGTTAAAACAGAAGAGGAATTTCAGCAAAGATGTCTTTTGTCTTTCTCTTATTCGCATGCTCTTTTTAATTTCTGATTTTCATGTTCAGCCTGATTATTGCCTGAAGTCAGCACCAGTGCTGCTGATGGTTTCCCACAGCTATGATTTGGAGTAAGTAGGTAGTTTATAGTGAAACAGTGATCACCAAGAACAATTCAGAATTTCTCTTTGGTTTCAGTGATTTTTTTTTTTTTTTTTTTTTTTTAATCCATCTATGGATTGCCAAATTGCACTGCTGAATTGCACGGAGTACTACTGAGAATTGTGCTCGAGAAACTTTCAGTGAAGGTGACCAAACCTTTAATGATACTGGGGCCTGTTGGGCCAGGGAGTGAAAATCAGGTAGCCCTGGCTATCTTACTGTGCACAAGGCCCTGGCATGGTAAGGAACTGAAAAGCAAATCGGGAAAAAAAAGTGTAATTTTTTTTTTTCTTTTCTTTGCACAGTGTTGACCAAAGCTAGGCGTAGCAATTAGCCGAAGCTTACACTTCTGAATACCATGACAATAAAAAGCTGAACTTGCCAGTTCTTGATAGAAGTTGGCAGTTGTGTCTCTTCTCACCAACTGGCCAAATTCAGTTTTGGACTCTGTTACCATCAAACGTTTTGCAGTCTGTCTTCTCTGGTCCAGAGTCAACGTTTTGGGACTTGACTCTGACTTGCTAGGACCAAATCTTTCTTTTCCACGTGACCGCTGTGCAATAAAAGGGATTGCAGTATACCCAGTGTGGTCACACGCCTTCTGATGACATCCACAACCGAGCATGTAATTAAGGGTGTAGATTTAGTGCTGTCTCCTTTGAAAAGCTGCTAGAATTGCAATGTTGCTCTGACAGAGGTATTTCCTCACTGGGATATATCTTCCATATCTTTTTTTCAGTGATGTAATAAGGCAGAGGGGGAAGAACAATATAAGATGTTGAGAAACATATCATACATTAGAGCTAGGACAGGGCTGTTGAGGGCTGGAACCGAGGGATCGCTATAAGCCAAAGAACAGCCTGTCTGGTCTGTTTTTAAGGAATCTTTCCGGTTTTTGTGTAAACATTTATTTCACAGTAAGGCCTATTTAAGACAGTTTCACATTTTTTTGTTTGCCCACTTCACCACAATGCTGTCTCCCACCCCACCTTAAGCCACTGCACAGTTTCTCCCTGAAATCTCACAGCACAGAAATTCCATAGGAAAACAGAATGATGTCATTTCAGTCAGACCATAATTTTCCAGCTGTTGGAAGAAGGCACATTGTGGTGTTTATTTTGCTACTTATAAAGATTTGTGGCAAGGAGGGAAATATTTTACTTCCAAGATCATTGTTCAAGTAATTGAAACTGCTCATCTGGAGCTTTGTGCCATAGCTGGGGGAGGCAGAAGGGACAATGGAGGGGAGAGATTGTGCGCATGGCGTGTAGGTAACTGCATGTGTGGAGCCTCAGAGTAATTAAGGGATTTTTTTTTCCAGCGTTGTTTTTGTGGTGAGAAGGAAAGAGGCATGGAATGGGCAGCCTTTCAGCATAGCTGTGCTAGTGTGAACTATTGGCATCTCCATTACTGGCTTTGCATTCAACGAGGCTTCGTGTGGATCAAGTAAGTTCTCACCTTGGCTGCGTCTCAGGTTGCCTCTTGTATCTAGCATGGACAAAGCTTTGTCCTGAGCTGCCGGCTCTGCTATAAGCCAGAGCTCTATAGGTGGTGGAAATTGCTTATTGTAATGTTGGTCGACGTGGATTTGAAAACCTCTTGGCAAAGATTTCCAGAGTCAGCTAGGGCTTTCAGAAGCTTAGATCCTACTGAAAATGAAGTTCCTTGTAGGTTGCTTCAAAAAAAACCCCAACAAACAATGAGTCCTGAGCCCCAGATTATCTCCTCTGTTAGAGTGGCAAAGCTGTATTGCACTGTATTACTGGCGCAAATTTTCCTCATGCTTTACAAAAGCCCTTGTGTGTGTGGCAGTCTAGAGACGTGTCTTCTCATCTTTGGAGGTGACCAGGTGTCCTCAGGCAGAAGAAGGGGGCAGGTATCTGAGAGACCTCACATACATTGATATGGTCATTTCTCATTAGGTTTTAAGTAGCATAGTGGAAAGCGGGGTGGCTCTGACATGTGAAATCTTTTGAGTCAGGCGCTCTCAGTACTTCAGTCAGGAAGCGTTAGCCAAGCTCGCCCTCCAGTTTGCCTGAGCACTCCAGAAGGGCTGGATGCAATAACGAACAAAAGCCTTTTGGATGCTGCTGTTGCTCATTTTTTCACTGTGTGGGTCCATTAAAGCATTGCTGCCTTTTGGGAACTCAGCTGGAAGAAGAAAACAGTCCTGGAAAAAATAACTGCATTATGAGAGACCACTGGCTACTGCTGGAATTGTGTCAGTTTGTAACACGTTAAGGCAGGTTCCCTGTGCATCCGCTGCAAAGCTTCTGCTGACAGGACTTGAGCCCTAGCAGTGAAAGCAGCCAACAGCAGCAATAAAAAGCTGTGGGCTCTCGTATCCTGTGTGATCCTAGAGGCTGTGGGTAGCGTAACTCAGTAGGAGAGAAAATGAAACTGGTAAAATATTCCCCTGATGCACCCTGCAGTTTGTAAAGGCAATCATCGGATCAAATGAGTGACTTCTTAGATGAAGGGAAGATGTGTAGGTGAGTGATAGGCAAAATAGCTGCAGGTTTGATTTAGCCCCCCAATTTTTCATTATGGTCAATTCCATACAATTTAACTTCACTCTTTTCCCTTCTCCACTTGCCTTTTCTGTCATGCTTGGCACCACGCTTTCCACTCGAAATGCCAGTTTAAGTGAATAGAAGTAGTCCAGCACAGAAATGTATGCTAGCTGGACACAGGGTAGTTACCCCTCCCAGGCTACTGGAGCGTGTACAGAAGCAGAGCTGAAGTTTGTCGTCATTGATCAGGTCTAGAAATTAAAACAACCCTTTGAACTTGACGCATAAATATAGTCTCTTCAGCTTTTAACCCTGCTCCCCATTACCTCATCATATTTTACCATGAAGGAAACATATACTATAATGTATTCTTTGTCACATACAGTCCACGCCCTTACGTAAACTGCATTTTCAGTCTTCTTCCCATGCAGACACATTACCCAATAGGCATTCCTCAGACATGCCAGTTAATGCTTTACTGCTTAGCAAATCTATTGGATTAACACAGTTACAGTAAAAGCGCAGGACAAAATAAATATTCCCCAAAGAACCTTTAGGAGGATTTTGCCATTTCTTGGTTAGTAAGAGGTGATCCCTCAACAGACACCAGGCTGGCCCTGTTTTCCTTTCTCTTATTTCATCTGTCCCAATGGAGCAAGAAAAATATATCAATGTAGGGACAACAGAAGAATGAGCAGCCTAGTATTAGCTGTACTTTTTGACTCAGTCTGCAGGGAAAGCTGAGAGTCAGGGGAAGAATCAGGGAACTTTGTGTTCAGCCAACTTCCAAAGCCTTTGGTGTCTGGCCAGATTTGCAAAACTTAATTGTACGTTTGCATGGTGTGTTGCAATACCTTGGAGATTTGTAAAGTGGTTCTCATATGTCCCTTTTGGGTGCTTGGCTACTCCAAACATTCCCATTAAATGAATGTACAGCTTTCAGGCTCACTGTATGATGTCCAGTAGCCCCCCACTCACTGGCATGGTGGTCCCTTACCTGTCTAGTAGTCTAAAGGGAGAGACGGAAGGAGGATGAATCGCTCCATTGATCAGCCCAGAGCTGCCCTGAGGCATGTTTTTTTCCCTGGGGTGCTGGTATCAACTCCTGCTAACCCAGCAATGAGGTAGCAGAAGTGGGCAAGAGGTGGTCGTATGTGCTCCAGTGTTCTCCTCCAGAGTGCTGAGGCAACTTTAGCCATTTATCTAAGCTCTCGAATTGTTCCTTGTTAGTACTTCCCTTTGAATCTTCTTGCGGTGGAATGGTAATGCTGCTTTTTCCTTACAGAGATACCAGTGGTGGTTTTTTCCACTACTCTAACTTTTTGGTCCAGTTTGAGTCATTCAAGCTTGGAAATCTCCAGTGAGTTTGGATCTGAATGTGACCGGATTGATCTGTGCTACTGCCAATACTTCTTTGGGGGAGAAGGGGAGAGAGAAAAAGAAAAAAAATAAGGCAAGCATTGAATTTATAGCACTCCAGATGTCAGGGAAATGAACATAAAAGTGCAGATGCCTTATAGTTGGGCAGACTGTTCAAATGTATGCAAATGGGTGACAAGTTTATGTGAATAGGGTTGAAAAAAAGAAAAAGAAAGGAAAAAAAAAACCTTAATAATCCTCCTCTTATTGCTGTGAGTCTTGGACATTGAGTTGGGTGGAAGTCATGATTGTGATAACCCAAAGAAGGCCAAGGCCCTGGTAAACATGGCCAGCTGGGTAGACTTTGATTGGTCTTAATGTTCTTGGACGTACCATTAAGGTAACATAAATTCATACCTTCTAAGTTATGGGGCCTATTGATCAAGCTTTTCCTTGCACAGCAGTATTTGGATTATTCTGCAAATCATCTTCATGGCTAGCTCTGAGAGTTGACTACAGTGTCTTCAGTTAGGGTAGTGTAAAAGTATGGGATTTAAGTGAGAGCAGATGTACTTGCACGTACATTTCACATACGAGCTTCTTGATTGTTTGGGGGTAACAAAATAATTCTCTCTGTCAAATGTGCTTCCAACTTGTGAATTAATTATCTGCCTCCCTGCAAACTGTTTAGGAGCAGCTGGTCTTCCTGGCATCTTTATTAGCATGCAAAGAAGCTTCTCCAAAGCATGAAATGCCAAAAGGAAAAGCCTCTGGCTAAGTCCTACCCTGGATACTCGGAATTGAGTGGTGTCTGTCTGCAGACAGGTGAAGGAAAGAGCCAACAGTGGTCAGTCTAAGGCATCCCTCTGTGCATGATCTTGATTTGCTTTCTATCCCTTTCTGCTGTTGGATAAAAACAACGTAAAATTATAGTCGTAGGCAGCCATAAGGTTAAGGAAAGCTGATACAGTCTGGATAATCTGCTGCTAAACAGCTTGTTTGGGTCTGTGTCCAAACCCCATGTCTTTAAATAATGTTTCAAGCGGACTAGCTTTTTTGGATCCCTTTGCTTAAAATGCACAAGGGATTTTTGGATGGCAACTGCCATTAACGTTACTAACCATTTCTTGGATATGTTCATTGTTCATCCGTGAAGGAAAAGACCTGCCATATATGTAGTCCCATGATGCAATACTAGAACCTTTTAAAAAGTCATTAAACAGGTAGTAAAATTCCCTTACAAAATACACTTTGATTTGTACAATTTTTAGAAATGGGGTAGAGGACAAAACCACATCCTTACCCCCATTAAACCCCCAAACAAATCCACAGGGAAAAAAAAAAAGCCTTAATTTACAATAGCTGGGTTTTACTATACAGGAAAGGTGAGAAAAATAATACAAGTTATACAACACACTTCTTACAAATACCAGCTTATATGAGCTAACACTGGCAGTTAACATCTTAGATTTTTCTCAGCAATAAGCTACATCTGCAGAACTTATGAGTTGGGTTTTATAAAGTTCACAATTCAAAAATGTCTCTGTGCTAAAGGGCTTTGGCTCTCTAGCTCAGGGCAAATTTTATGTGCTACAGTCTGTAACCATCTTTGTTTCTAGAGAAGTATATGCATGGATCATGGATTAAAACGTTTTACTATGTGCCATGTGGGTTTTATTATCTGAATAGATTATATCCTAAACAGGTCAACTACCTCTGATTTAAATGCATGGAGAATGGGAAACAGCATTTATTCATGCAGTGGGTTTATCATGTGATACTGCAGCTATACTTCACTCCCAGCCACTCTCTGAATGGGAGAGCAGGATACAGGGTTTCCGAAGTCAACATCAAAATTAATCCCCCTTTATTTCAGTAGACGCAAGGGTTGGTATAAAGAAATAAATCTCAGCAGCCGTTGTGATGATGAGAACTTGGTGCATTCTCAGCTGGTCACAAACCTCTGAGTCTCTGAACATGTTACAAATAGCATATCTGAAATAGCTGGAATAGTGGTAGGTGTGGAGTATTTGCTGGCTTGTAAGCAACTTGGGAGCCTATTCTCCTCCAGACATGTCAGTTTGCCAGAATTATTGGAATGGAATAGTAAATCAGGAGAAAAGTAGAGAAGTGACAGATTGGAATCAACGAAAGCTCAACCTCCCCTGACAGGCTGCGGTCTGTATTTTAGGCATTTCAGTATAGAGATACTGAAGTATCTAGGCAGTATCTAGACAATGTTCAGATTTACCTTTGCTGGACTCAGCTACTTGTATGCATGTGTGTATTTCTATGTGAGTGTGTGTGTGTGTGTCGCACACATCAATGATGGTAAGGGAAGACGTTACATTCCTTCATATATAAGTGAAGGCATTATATATGGCATTATAATGGAGGTGGATGTAGTGGTGTTCTTGTTCTCATTTCTCTCCTTGCAAGATCATCTCCTTGATGAAGACCTGCCTTTCCACCAGGAACCATGGTAGAGACCAGTGAGAGTAAGGGAGATGCTTGGTATAACTGCACCCAAAAAATACAAGGTCAGGCATTCCTAGCCTCTCCACGTACCTCTGCAGATGCTAACGTGTTTGTGATTGTGTACAATGGGAAACACAAAAAGTATGAGCTATTCAGAAATCAGAGGGGAAACAACAACAGAAGGATAAGTAGGTGTAATACCTGTGGATGGAAACAGTTGTCTGAATGGGACAAAGAAAGGAGGGGTAGTGTTACTACTACATATTTGTTGTAGCAATTAGCTGCTATTAAATATGTGTTTCAGTATTGCATTATTGTTTTCAGTGAGACTAAACTGACTATTATATAGCCGTGCAACAGTTTCCCAAGGGAAGCGGGGGGAAGCTATTTACTGATTTGCTTAAATCTCTGTTGAACAAAGCAGTGGAAAATACTCTGTAGGAAATAATAATCCACTGGCAGGAGGTTGGAAGAGGTTACATAATAGCGATCATATTTCTGTGACAATGAATGATTCTGTTTATATAATATTCATTTCTGGTCATGTACCCTAGACTTTGCTTATATTTGTCTCATCCCAAGATAATGCAACAGCTAAATTCAACTTACTGTTTTTGCCCAAGCTTTCTAGAAAATAGTTAAATGTTTCATGTCTAAAGTTGTGCGCGTGACTATCACAATGCACACAAAGTCTTGCTTCTCTTGAAGGCACGCATCTTTTTCTGCACTGAATTTGTAACAGACTGTAGTATCTATCTCTAAAAAAGGGGAAGGGGGGGATCTTGGGAATTGTGCACCAGTCAATCTAACCTTGATATCTCAAAAGATACTAGAACAAATTATTAAGCAGTCAGTGTGTAAGGACCATCCAGATAATAAGGTGATAAAAAAGAGCCAACACATATTTGTCGAGAACAAATCATGTTAAACCAGTCTTAAGTTCTTCCTTCACAGGGAAACTGGCTTAGTGGATAAGGCAAAAGTGGTAAATGTCATACATCTTGACTTAAGTCAGGCTTCTGACACTATGGCACATCATATGCTCATATGTAAACTGGAGAAATGTGGCCCGAATAACAGGGGAGGGCCTGATTCTTTGAAAACCCACACTGAGAAAGTAGCAGTGGTGCCCTGCTAAAATCAGAATTCACTTTTGCTCTCAGAAGAGGCTTAATTGTGGATCTGGTTCCAGTCAATATTTTCGTTACTGACTTGAACGATGGAATAGAAAGTGAACGTGTAAAATGTAAGGAGGGCACTAGGCTGAGAGGGTACAGAAGTTCTTTAGAAGACAGGATTAGAAGAACGAATGAACATGATATGTTGGGAAAAAAGTTATCAGCATGACAGCACTCAGATTATAAAACTGCGAAGTAGTATGTGTCAGATAATCTGTAACCACAAGTGACTTGGCAGCAGGAGAGAAGATGGAGTTTTAGTGCCTGGCAAGGAGAACAGGAATAAAAGATGTGATAATTGCATTGAAAGAGCAACTCTAGCGTGCAGCGTGTGAGCAAAGCTGTTGTGTCCAAGACATCTCTGTTGAGTGCCGAGAAGTCAGAAGCTGGATTTCTGGGTCTGGTTTTTGACTTCTTTTGAAAGTGTTGCAGAAAAGTGGGATGTAATCCAGAAAAATGACCCAAATGATTCAAGACTTAGAAAATATGGTCTGTGCTGAAAGATTGAAAGATTTGTGTGTGTTTGTCTAGAAAAGATATGTCTAAAGGAGGGTATAAGTCTTCTAGGCAAGTGTTGTTAGACAGAGGATGCAGACCTATCAGTCACCGTGTGTGTTGAGCATAAGATCAGAAGTACTGTATTTTCACACGTGTTTAATAGAAGGCTCTCTGTAAAAACCAAACTGAAATCAGATTTAGCAGATCAGTGCTTTACTTGCTCAGGCATGTGAAAAGTGTATCACACAGCTACCTCTCAACAGCGGTACTGACCCTGATCTGTGCTAGTTGCTCCCTCTCTCCCCAGATCACCATCGTGTCTCTGTATTTAATTTAATATCTAAAGGTGCAGTGTATCCGTAGACTTACGTTCAGATGTCAGTCTTTTCAAAGGGGTGGAGTTACCTAAGGTGTGGATCAAAGATGTGAAAATAAATTCAGAGATTGGCTTCACTGGTAGCAAAACAAGGCTTTTGGTTGTTTAAAAAAACATCTATCTGTATAGGATTGTTAATCACTGGAATAGGTTACCCAGGGACGTTGTAGACTCTCTTCTGAAGGTTTTAAGAAGTTTGACAGACATCTGTCATGGCTGGAAGTAAACTTGATACTGCTTCTGGGTAAGTACATAGACTGGATGCCCTCTTAAGATTCCTTTCAGTCTGACATCTGTATGATTTCTGTGACATAATGTTTTGCAACAAAATAATATATTTTATGTTGCTGCAAAAAAGCACAGAACTGACATAATCCAGGCAGTTTTGCTTTATGATGAGAGATGAAAATATAGATATGAATTCATAAAAGTCTCAGGAAAATAAATGCCTCATCTGTCTTTAAATATAAATGAACACGGAAAGAATGATATGCTGAATAATGATCCTGCAAAACAAAACTAGCTCAGTTCCTCAGTACTAGCTATCACAGGGCATTGATTATCTATCATGTCTAGTTTGTGTGATAACACAAGAATTTAAATTGTAGCCTCACCCAAAACAAACACAGATGCGTTTTCTCTAGGTGTTAATCTCCCAAAGGCCCACAGTCTTGTAATGTAAACAGACCTCTGAGCCCCAGCCTGGTTAGCTCTGTATCAAATAAGCTGTATTAATATCCTGGGTCAAAACATCCTTCAGGCAGCCTGAGGGCAGCAGCCGTCCAAACGCATGTGCACTGACACCTTTCCAGGGACGAGCCTCTCGGAGCTGGGCCCTTGATTTATGACTTGCATGTTTTCTATTTGTAAGAAATGTAGTGTTTATTCGACACACAAGGCTTCTGATAACTGCTGTTGCTAAATCTCATCCCGCTTCTGTGGGGAATGCTTAGCCTGCCCCAAAGAGAAAGCCAAGGGGGAAATGAAGTGGAAAGTTGCAAAGAAACCATACTGTGCTCCTTAAAACACTGCTCTGAAAAAGGGCCCTTGAGCCTTGGGGAGCGAGAAAGATCTCTGCCCTTTCAAAGGAGGGAGAGCTGGAGTTAGTCCTGCTATTGCTTCTGTGGGCTTTTATAGTAGAGCAAGGGGAGCAAGCTTTGCTGCGCCTCCGTCCTCAGCTGGTGGCTTTCCCCAGCTGCTCAAGACACCTTCTTATTTCAGCTCCTACTCTTTGCATCCTCTCCGTAATGGAGAAGCTCAACCTGGCAGTGATGAACTTAATACACTGTGAGTGTGAAACGGTCCCTTTTTCTCCTGATTCGCTACCGTATAGCCTCTGGACTATATGGTTCCTAAATCAGCGATCTAGGGTGATCTGCTCCAGGTGCCCTCCAACTCTTTCAGGAAGGCTCCTTCCGTTGCTGACATGCTGGCTGTAGGAATTAGCTTGGGTGCTGTTGGAGCCTATTTTGGGATGGTAATACTGTAGCTGTATTCTTGCACCCTTGCCATCCTCTGCTTTTTGCTTTGTTTGTGCTACGAGTGGCCTCCGAAGACAGAAAGGCAGAGGGCAGTCTTTGTCTTCTCTGCGCAATGCCTGGGAGCTCCCTCTGCTCCACCCCGGCTGTAAATACATGGCACGCATCCACAGAAAACAATAGCTACGCAAGAGGTGGCTGCGTCCCATGGGTGGCCTTTCAGGAGCAGGGAGATTTTGAAAGAAAAATGCTGCTGTGCCCAACTTCCCTTGTGTACATGCTGCTACCAGAAGCTTGCCCTACGAATCCCTTTTCTTCAGAGCCGAAGCCAAATCCTGCTGCAGTCCCTAACCAGAGGAGCATCCTGCTGACTTCTACAAGAGACTTGTCTGAGGGTGGCATGAAATGGCTCCCAAACAGCAAATCATTTTAGCTCCCCTCTTGTGAATACTGTGTGCTCCTCTGCTAATCTAGAATATGCCCCCTGTGCCTGAACCCGCCGGGGCTGGTTAACCCTTTGCGGTCTGCTAATCCTGGCAGCGGTTTGTCTGTCTGTGGCCATGGCGGAAAGATGGTGTGGGTGGATTGCCGCGGGGTTCAGTACCAGCGTTCCGTGGGCCTGGCCTCTGCTATGAAGCATTACCCATGGCTGGACGTAGCTGCCAGCTGCAGCTGCTGGAGCCAGTGCTGAGCACATCTTTGCATTGTCCCTGTACTCTCAGGCAAACCCCAGGAAAGCGTCACTTAAAAGTAATGTGGATGAAGCCCCGGATCGGTCTCCTGGAGAGGAATCGGCTCCTGTGTCCTCATGCGGAGGAGGAGTGGCCTGCCCTCTGCCTGCCCTTCCCTGAGGACAAGGTGCAGCATCGTTCGCAGGGGGAAGGCACGGGCTGATTTAAAGTTGGCACCTGGACTAAAACTGTTGCATCTACCTGTTTGCTGTAGAATATAATTATATCCTTGACTCACAAAAGCGATGTATTGGGGACTTTCTCTATTTATCATATCAATTCTGTGTTATTTTTTCAAGTCTTTTTTCTTAATACAGAGTGCTTGCAAGCCCTGAAGAAAACGTCCAAGTCCTACATAAAGATCATTTATATGGATTTTAAGGAAAATCCTTGAAAGATTTGACCCAAAGAAGAGCTTGCACTTGTTTTTTACAGGTATTTTTGGCACCGCTTGTCTGACTTTGAAGTATAAGGAATGTCAGCTCTGGTCTCTAACAGCTTCGGTGAGGGACACTGGGTGCTTGGACAGCCCATTACTGTCTGTTAGGTTGCAGCTTTCTGGAGTAATGTATTAAATTTTCAGAATAGGCTTTCTTTCCTCACAGTGTTGATTAGCACTTGGAGTTAGATGGATATTTACCAAAGTAACACATCTTAAACAATTTAACAAAATGGAAACAAGCAAAAACCTCAAAACAAAATACTTTCACTTTTCCAAACAGATCGGTAGTTACCGTCCTGGCATGACTTTGCCCATTAGGTCAAAGTCATCAGTGCTTTTTCCCTGGACCCTTTGCTAAACATCCCCCAAAACTTTCAGCCTTCTAATTAGACGAAGGCACAAAAAAATAAAAATAAGAACAATGAAAGGCATGAGCCTGATGTGTTTTCAGTTGTACATCGCTCCTAATGAAAGTCATGTGTGCGGAAACCTCAGTGATTTTGTCCTGGCTTACTGAAGTTAAACAAAGACTGATACCTATTTATAATCCCAAGACTTCTGCCAGTAATATATTTTATTACTATGGTTGCAAAAACAAATAGCCAATAAGGAGATATTTTTCACAAAAATGAATGAGCTTGGAGGATTCCAGGGAGAGACTTGCCACTTGTGGTAGGGTAGCGGGGAAATGTGAAGCAAGTGCGACCAAGTAGTTAAAAGCAGTAACGGACTTTACTTTTTTTATGGTACTGATATTTACTGTCCCTTTTCATTTCATCGGCTTGGTTTGCAATAATCTTCTGTCACTTATATAGGCTAGTTTTTCTACTGTACTTTCAGCAGGGAGGAAAAGCAGCATATTCTAAATAATTCTATTTATTTTTAATTAGAAAGCAAGTAACTTAATTGCTTGTTCTTTTCTTGACTTGATTACATTTAATAAATATGACAGAGCGCTTACCAAAGTGTTCTCGAAGTAACATAAACCACATGTACTATCCCACACAGAAAGGACATCAAAATTGAATTTCTGAATGATTTTATAGAGATGAGTTTATTGTGACTAAATGCAACCAGCCTCCTTTTCTGCTGCCCTGTCACGTTCAGAGCTTACCAGTCGGCGTTAACTGTGTAATACGGTCCCTAGGAGGGAATGGCTGAAATGCCGTAATGGTGATACAATAAGGTTACAGGTGAGAGCAAACCAGGAATCCGTCCTCAAACTCTGCCTGATCCAAAAAAAAGCCTGTTGCAGGCAATATGCTCTGTGTGACAGGACTGACAAGCATAATAGCAAGATTCAGACCCGCTGCTCACGCGTTTCAGTGTCGTTCATGTACCCTCACACACTATTGAGCTCTTCCAGATTCTGTTTTTCCCTTTCCGGTCTCTCAGTTGAATGTGCCGTACAGGGCATTTTGGGCAAATCTGTCCCTCTTCTAGTATGCGTGCATCCTGTCTCAGGGCCAGGGAGCATGCGTAAGGTTCCTTGGTGGTGGCAGCTATTCTGGGAAGACTTCTGCAAGCCACTGGAAAAGCGGGACTTGAACCTTTACCAGGGTATTCAGGGTATGAGAACTACTCTCCTCGTCTCCAGTGGTAAAAAGCCTGAAGGTGTGGTGTTCAAATCCTGTTTGTCACGCCTGCAAGGGCTCCTCTAGATGAAATTTTCTTTGCACTTGTCATCTTCTAAAAAAGATGTGATTCATTCCTAGGGAGGGAAAGTTTTAAAAGACAAATTGCATCATGAAAACGTTTTTTTTGGTGTTGCGGCTCTTTGTCACTTGCAGACATGAATAGCTTGTTTAGGTCTGGCGTCTTCCATAACCCCACATTAGTACTTGCCCGTCATATCAGGTGTGTAAAACCAGTCTGCCTATTATACAGCGAGCTGTGATTGAATCCTTTATTTATGACTTCTGCCCCACATTGCATTAATTAGAATGCAAATTAAGGGTTTCCTGGAAAGCTGCTGTTTACTTCTGCCGTACTTTACATGTTTCATTAGTCTTAGGACCCTGACACAGTCAAGTTATGTCAATTTAACAAGTTATCAGTCAGCAGAGCCCTTGTAATTGTACATATGCATGCACGTAGGCTTCCTGGGCTGCAACGTGATGCAGCCTTAGTTTCGCCTGCAGTGAAAGGCATTTAAGCTATGTTATCTTGTCTTGTATTAGCTACTGGGGCTCAGCTAATTAGAGGTAACTTCTTCTCAAACAGCATAGCTTGATCCTGTGCCTGAGCCTCTAATTTACACCAAAGCTTCTGAATCTGACTTTGTAAGATGTTTTTAACTGAGAGGCACAGTTTTCACTAGGGAGTAGTTTTTTTGGCCAGCGATCTTGATAGTAACTGTGCATAGTCCATATCCCTGACTGGCGGCACATTAAGGCGGATTGTGACTGATTAGACCACAAATTACAGGGGTGTTTTGTTATTTTGTTTTTAACCACGCGGTTTCGCACAGGCTGCATTTTCATGTATGTCCCTGGTTACCAGCCTTTAGTAGCTGACCCTCGCTTGAGGAAACTGGCCATGTTCAGTGCCTCTCTAGGTCCTGTGGCATCTGCTGAGGTTTGGCAGCGTGGCCGGACCTCTTGCGCAAGGCTCCCTTGCCTTCCCGGTGCGGACCCACATTGCTCCACGAGGGCCGGTGTCCTGTGTGGAGCATCTCTTGTCTCTGCTTCCTACAGCTGTGCAAGATGCAGAATTGAAAAGTAATGTTTTCTGTTTTCTAATGTATTGGGAATAACGTCAATTTGGAGGGAAATCAGTTTCAAAAATACCCGCTACTTTCTTAACCTTTCAAGGCGCTGTGATGAAAGACTTACTTCTGAATGTGTTTAAGTCCCAGAGGAAAAATTTTCACGCCGGTTGCTCCGAAGGAGCTTACACCAAAGCAACTAAGAATTTGGCCCCAGCACCGTTATTTTCCTCAGCTCCCGCAGTGGGGGTGGAGGGAAGTAACCTATCCCATTTCTGTTTGAAAATATTTAGCTTGAGTGATGTGAAGATTTCAGTAGATCTGTGACAAGATCAAAGACTATAAATTATTTAACAGTGGTTCTACTTTTGTGGAATTATTTAAAGTATCATAATTGCAGCTCAGCTTCCCAGCCTTCATTTTCAAGTCTGGAATTCTGTTGGGAACTATCATAATCACTGAAGAGTATAATATTACAGGCCGGGTATAAAAATATCTTTTTAATGACTAGCAAATTAGTGAAATGTCTTGACCTGAATCTAGACCAAACAGAAGACAGTGTTTTTATGGAGGGGGAAGAAAGACTAAATTGTCACCACATTGTTATTCTTGTTAAATTCTCCACTACTTAAAATGTCAGTTGATTAGATAAAATTTGTAACACTGTGCATCAGTGCAAGTGATGAAGGGCTGTGTGTTACATAGTATCTTGGCATTTCTGCACTTTTGTTTTCCTTTTAATGTTAGCATGCGCATTCTGTGACCGAAACTTGGAAAAATAAAGGCTATTCATTACTTTAGTACTCTGTGAACAATAGAGATCATGAAAGGCATCACAGGGAACTCCTCTGTGTGCTGGCTCTTCAAGAAGCAAGATGAGCCCTTGGAGGGTTTTCTCATAGGCTTCAAGTAGTTGTTGTGTGCATGATCTGCCTGGCTAAACTCTTTGTGTCTGACTTAGCTGAAATAGGATCCAGAAGAGACAGGAGTTTCCTACTCCATACCATGTGATTCAAAGCATTAACTGAGTCTCTCTCTACCTAGGAACAGGAATTTATTCTCCAAATTCTGGTTTACAAATGAGCTGAAGGAAGCTGAGCCCGCATGTTCCTGTGTGCAATCAGGTGTCAGTGGTGAAATTCTCAGTTTGAGCAATTTTGGCAGTATAGTGAAGATGCCATGCAGGGGCATGCAGATGAGGATTCTATTCCCGGTTATGTTATCAGTTTCCACTGTGATTTGGGACAAGTCACTGACCTTTCTGTTCTTCATTGCCCCCAAATTAAACCAGAAGTGATAATACCAACTAGTTTACAAGGTGAGCGTTATGTTACTGCGGCTGCATTTGCAGTGCAGTCTCCCCGTATCGAAGGAGTGAAATAATGGTGATAGTGCAGACAGGGTGACTGCATTTTGCCTTCATGGTAGGGTATAGTAGGTATTTTTGGGACAGAGACCACCTTAGTGTCCTGTGTTCACAGGATTCCTTATGCAATGAGGCTGTAGTCTGTAACTCTGAGCACCAGAGCCATACTTCAAAATGAGCAATAGGAGCCCAGAGAGAACACGATGCAGGAACAGAGGTGGTCTCCATTCCCGCCTTTTTCTTCATATGGCCAGGGCCCATAGTGCTCTGCATTGCAAAGACAAATGAGAAATTTGTTCAGCACCTGGCTCCAATGAATGTGATTAGTCTTTAATTAACATGAGCATGAAGGAGATTCATAAATTAAATGAAGAAGACTGTTATCCCGAGACTTTGTATCCTGGAAGGACCTGCGTAGCAGGTTGGAGGCCATCTACAGCGAGGTTACGCTCAATACCTGCATGTATTGTGGATGCACGTCACATTAGTAATGCCTCCCAGAAGACAAACACAGTGTGAACAATCGTTTTTACTGGCAAATGTCATCTGTTAGATATCAGCCTAATTTTCTCCAGTGACACAAAGCAGACTTCATCCTCGCTATGTCGAGCATTTCGTTAGCCTGTATGCAACCTAGTGCTCTGGCCCAGATACTCTTTCAGGCTGCGTGTTGACATGCACTGGGGACCTGGAGTCTCCAAAGCATTTAGGCAAGATTGTGTCGTGGTGCAGCCATTTCCTTCACTTCTCCACACTGAATTACATCCTCCTACTCCTTGGAAATGCAGTAGAAATATGTTGCTTGAAGAGCTTACTCAATTTGTTACAGTTCCTTGCTGTCTAGTTTTGCTGAAGTTGTGCTGACAGATCAGGAAGGGCTTAGAAAAGGACATTAGAATGATCAGAGATCTGGAAAACCTACCCACAGAACCTCGGTCTAGTTAGTTTATCCAACACCATCACCTAATGATATCCTAGACGTACTTTGAATGAAGAGCTTTCTGATTAGTGGACAGCTTTTTCTTCTCTCAGGAAAAGGGTTGGCAAAATAGGAAATGAGGCTTTTTTTTTCTTTTTTAAAGAAGTTGGAAGAGTGATTAACCACTGCTTTCCTGGATATATGATGAAGTTTTCATCACTGTCAGTCTTCAAGATTTAAGGTTTTTATTTCTGGAGTCAGGAGGGGGTTTTATGACCTGTGATGGTAGGAGCTGATGTTCAAGCAGACTTGATGCTTGCAATTGTATATAACTGGCTGCAGTGACCTTTCTGGTCCCTTCCAGCACGACATCCCTAAGCCTGTGTCTTCCAAAAAACCCCCGTCCTTTGATTTTCAAGAAGAATGAAAGTTTGAATGAAGCAACCACTGACCTAAGATTTTTCCAATGTAAGAGGTCAGATGGTCCACAGTCCTTCTACGTGGCCATAAATCTGTGACTTTACAAACTCAGCTCGATAAGTGGTGGAGGCTGCTCTTCCATTGAAGAAGCTCCAAACCCCTTGCTTTACCAACTGGATTTTGCCAGGAACTCCCTCAGTGAGGCTGTGCTGTATGTAAGCAGGCTTTAGAAAGCTCCCGGATACATTCTGCACTGCACAGAGACTAGATAGTGGTGAAATCTCATCTAGTGTGTGCCCTGGAATTACTACACATCCCTCTTTATAATAAATGAGTGCTATTTGGCTACAATCTTGCTAAAGCTGTAATGCACCAGCATCCTGGAGTGCAAGAGTCCTATCTTAGATGGCTACATTCAAAATGTACCCTAGGGACTGTTAGAGAAATTTATAATCATCCCTTTAGAATCCCAGGATTAAATTCTAAGTGGCAAGCAAATAAATAAACAATGCTTCTCCCTAATGCCTATTTATTTACTGTAGATCAATGGAACATTCAAGGATGAAATTGGTTTTCTTAGAGGATTAAAAAAATATTTAAAATAGGCTTTATTATGAGAATTAATATTGTGGATTCTGGAGGGGTGAAGGGTTAGTGTGAGCCAGGTTATCATAAACTGTTCCATTCTGAAAGAAGTATTTAGGGGTAGGAGAAGAGAAATTAAGTTAAAGGACACCTCGTTTTGGTTCATCAGTTTGATGTCCTGCTAAAAGAAGTCTGTGAAATTGCCTACTGTTGCTGGGAACTGGGCAAACAATGTGGAAATGTGCACAGCAGAAACGTGTTGACACACTGTGTTGTGCCAACACATGCAATTGCAATACCTGTTTGGGGCAGTATTGTTTTGTAACAGGTCCTGCTGTTTCCCCTCTTGTACCTGGTCCAGCACAGCAGATGACATCTGTGTGCATAAGAGGCAACCTCAGCAGGTGCAGAGCCCAGCTGCTGGACTGCGCTTCCACTCTTGCCTCCTCTGACCAAAACGCACGTGGGCATGAGGCAGGTTTCTCCTGCTGTTGGACTAGGCTGTGACTATTGATGCTGTTTTCCTTTGGTTTTCCCTGGATCCCTCATCTGTCTGAGTTTGGAAGGGAACAAACAAATTATTTTGATTCTGTTTTACCAAAATGAAGAAGAATAGCAGGAGAGGAGGGTTTAGGGCTGTTTACTGAAGTTCAGAACGGTTTGGAGTGCTGTGGATTGGGGCACTGGTTGCTGCCACCTCATAAAAAAGCAGAGCACTCTCTTTTCATCTTTGGGAAAAACAAACCAAAAAACATGAAAAAACAATATTGGCAACCACAGAATGAAAGAATAGTCAATGCAGTCTATAAAACCAGAGTTGTCAGACCATAACAACAGTAAATGTCCAGGTGAACGGAAGACTTGTGAAATGAAAATCTAATCTTGAAAATATATTGTATTTGTATAGAATGTTGTTTTCTTCTCTCTCTCTCTGTTTTTTCCTCTCCGTGGTTTCTGAGTGAGTTTTAGTGTTCTCAAAGGCTAACAGTATTGCCGCTCTGTTGACCAAGATCTAGATCTTGAATGTAGTCTACTGATGAGAGAATGAAGTGTACTCTCTGTATTGTGTACATTGAATCTATATGGGCATATGTAGGTTCTCTAAGACCTCCTCTGTATGCTGCATGTGTCTTCTATACCCTTCCATTTTTTAAATCTTCTTGTTTTCTCTGCAGTGCCTGCACATGTCCTTTTTTTTTTAAGTCCCATTTCTACTGCAGGCTTTATCCAAGCTGCTTGTTTTGCTGCTGTGATGGAGGTATCATCTGGGTGGTTCACTTTCAAGGCTGTAAAATCCTCCTGTTGAAGCTGTGTTTATAGTATTGCTTTCTAGTGCACAGGCAGTGGGGTTTGCACCAGGGATTCTTGTCCTTTCAAGGTAGGGGAGAGCCTGTTACTAAATTTCGCAGGGGCAGTAACAACTTGTGATCATGGCAGGTCAAGACGGAAGGTTCCTTTTGACTAATTTTTTGAGCACAGATCTTGTTTTCTGATTTAAAACTAACGTTCCATGGGAGGGGATGATCCTGCCAGGCTGCTGTGTGCCACTCCAGCCAGGGTAAGCAAAAGAGTTAAATATCGTGGGACATCTGTGAACCACAGGCTCCATGTGGGAGACAGGGATGGCAGTGATGGAAGCAACTGTGAAAAAGAATAACAGGAGTGTTCGGTTAATGATGGCTGAAATCTTCTGAAGAGGAAGGATGGGAAGAAATTTGAGTACTAGATAGTGAATAGGAGCCTGAAGGAATATAGAAAATATGTGCGGTGGCAAAGAGAGAGACTGCAGAGGTCTATAAATGATGCAGGAAATTGTGAAGGCTAAGATACAGTTGGAGGACTGATTATATATACACGATGGACTTAAAAATCCTTACAGGTGTCTGGAGAGGTTACGTGGAAAAGAAACTTCGCATGATGGGACTAAAAGGCATTGCTAATTGATAACTGTAGACTCTGCTTTTGAAAGGCCGTGAGGATTTTAAAAGATGGGAGGGATGATTGCAGGCTTTGCAAATGAACTCTGTGTGTGTCGGGGGGAGGTGACATTGTTCTCTACACTTTGTTCGAGGACTGGAGTTCTGGGGTTGTTGTCAGGGAAATGCTTATGGCTGTAAACTGCATTTTTTAAACTCTTTAATTTAAAAGTCCTTTGTCCCATTTGCTGCATTAGTCTTACAGTTCTTGCTTTAGGCTTATATTAAAAGTTGGCAGTCTCGGCTGGAGGAAAACTAGGGGATAGGTCAGATGCTAATTAATTTCATGCTAATTGTGCCATAATTTGAAATCCAGTGGATTAGTTTCTGTGGGAGAGCTGAAATATATGGAAAGGCGAAAACAAATAAGGATAATTAATCTCTGTAAAATTGCTTGGGATGCTCTAAGAGAAAGAGGTTTTGTTGTTGCTTTTATTTTTTGTTTGAAATGTTTTAAAGGCGCCTGTGCTGTGGATTACGTGAAAGATTCATTTCTGCTGAATGACACCTCTTTGTTCCTAAAACACCTACAAGAAACACCCCAGCAGCTGGCTGAGCTCTGGGTGAGGATTCCATCCCCGTAGGATGAGCAATTGGTTTTGGACAGATTCACCATGGAAGGATTGAGCTGGGTGCCAGCTGGAGCCCTGTGCCAGGTGGGAATGGCACTACTCAGCCCCCTGTAACCCACTGAGCTGAAGGACAATCCCAGCGGTTCGAGGTGGATTTTGTGGCTTGTACTCTTGAGCGTGCTACTGCGCTGAGTTCAGCAGAGCCACCCGTGCGAGAGGAGCGAGCGCCGGTGGGTCTGCGAGCAGTTTCAGCTGTCGGGGTGCTGCATCGTCGTTGCATCCTGAACTCCTGAGCTCCTTCTGTGCCTGCTCAGGGCAGGGAGATATCTTACCCAAGAAGATGGCTGTTGCACGCAGTATCCTTTTTGCGCTTGCACTGTGCTCTTACGCAAAGGGGAAGAGCTCCAATTCCCCCTCCCCCCCCCATGGGAGGGTAGTCCAGACCTTTGAGCTGAGTGCCCGGAAAGAAGAAAACGTTGCTTGTCTGTTTGTTTCCTTTCTAGAAGTAGACGAGGCTGGAACAGACAAGGGGCAGATGCAAACCACTCCTCCTCGTTCTCCACACTTCCCTCCCACCGAGTCTCCAGTGGCTGGTCGGAGAGCTTGACTCAGAGCCAGGCTGGGGGTAGCAATTTACTGCTGGCCTCTTATGGCTATAAATTACTACGTGCCCTGGAGAATAGCAGTCATGGGGTAGAGCTGTGACTCAGAGGTGGGTCCCATGCACACTACCTCTAAGGTCTTTCCCTTACGCATAGAGCACCAGGCTCTGCCTGATGTCAAAAAAACTACCTGCGTGTTTCCAGGCTGGCTCCATATAAAGTATCTCTGCGTGTAGTTGATGATAAAGCTGTGCATTTTCCTTGGAGTTTTCTCCCCACCCGTTATCGGCCTACTAGAGTTCAATGACCTAGTTTTGAACCGTCAGAGAGCAGCGACTTCCCGAGTAATCGTCTCTTGCTCTGAAATCCAAGGAGCTCCAACTCAACAAGGAGGCAGGGGGGAGCGGTGCGGCTTTCACCATTGAATTCCTTTTGTTTTGCTTTCTACTTGTGAACACCAAGCAGAAGTTCAAATAACATTACAAAGCAGAAAGCTTTATGATTAATTACGCCTCGTACAGATATAATTTGAACATATTGACTTGTCTGAAGTAAGTGCCAGACGGTGCAATAGGGGAGACAGGAAGTGGCTGGTGGAGATTGCTGAACCAAGCTGGAATCAAAAGTCAGGGAGAGGAAGCACATCATCATTTAACTTTGCTCGGCAGCTCAGCAGAAAACTGATGCAATCGCTGATGGACACTGATATCAAAGGGAGAAAAATCATGACAAATTCTTTGTGCTTTTAAAATTAATGTAAAGCTAATCAATAGCTTGACTTGGTGCAATATAAAAATGTAGTACTGGGACCTCCATTAAAATGATTTTTCTTTAAACCTATATTCTGGGATTGCTATTAGAGAGGCTGTAGAGATAATAATGGCAGTTAAAAGACAGCTTTCTAATTCCCATCAGGTTGTTGCATTTCACTGAAACTAGTCTGTAGCTGCACTGGGAACTAGGTAATGTCAGCCCTTGAAAGATTGTGTTTTCTTTAGCTTTTTTTCTTTCTGGACCAGCGGGTCCCTAGGAATGTTTAAGATGGCTTTTAAATGGGGTCAAGGATGGAGAGGAGGAGAAACCATTTGACTGGACTAGACTCACTGTGCTAAAAGAGCTCATGGCTTTTTTCCTCCTTCTCTCTCCAGCAAACTGTGACCATATGGGAATCTGTGAGGCAAAGTTCAGAAACCAACCAGCTGCCTTCAGTTTCTGATAACAGATCGTATTGTGGTGAGGGCTCACTTATCTTTGATAACCCATGCATCTAAAATCAGAATGTGTGTATTTTTCTCAACTTCGTGGGTGTATTTTGTCACCCTGGGCACACATTCTTCACTCTCTCACTCAAGCTGGTCATAACTGTTTAATGGTTACGACTGTGCCATCTGTATAAGTGTTACATTGTTCACTGCAGTCCTTCTCAGAGACGTCTATTCATCTCAAATTCTGTCTCTGCGGGTGCCGGTCACGGAGACTCCACAACTCAGCACCCCTGGAGCCAACTGGTGATTCATGCCTCCAGAGTTTCATGACAGGAGCCGAGCCTTCTGCCTCACGCATTTCTCCCTCCTTCTTTCCTGAAATGTGCTGGACGTCATGAGGTTGCAGCTATGCAAAACTTCTGCACGAAGTGTGAATGTGCAACCACGTGAAATTTGCCGGCTTGTGGTTTTAGAAATGGCCTTTTTCTGTCTATACAGGGCACTATTCCAGGTGCAGGTGTTCTGGTTTTACTTTTCCTCTGTTGAGCACCCTCTGCTGTGAGAGAGCTGCAGTGTTTGCTGGACTGTGCTTATCTTTGGGGAACGCAAAAAAGGTTGGTCAGGCTTGCTGCCTCTCACCTCAAATGAGATCTCAGCTTCCCTGTGCCGGTGTTTTGAGTCCTCTTCAGACTCAGAGCAGGAGATGCCTGAGCCTGCAGATGATGTAACTCTGATCCTACAAAGAGATGTCCCTAAGCACTGAGTTCAGGGTAAAGAAAAAGCATCTAACCACAAATGTTCTGTGGTTTCCCAAACCCTTCTCCAGTCAATGAGCTTTGCCCAAATGCAGAACAAGAAGTATTCTGTGCCACATAGTACTTTGAAGATGTCAGTAGGAGAAGGAGAAGCCATAGAGGAAGTTTGTGAAATGAAAGGAACAAAGGTCAGGATGAAACCATGGAGACTGAGGAGAAGACACATCCATATGGAGGAAGCCTAGAGGTGCTGAGTACTGCTAGGGGAAAGATGATCATCCTGCTTTTCCTGTGAAAAGGTGCTGATAGTTTCCTTCCTCCAATATGAAGACTGTTGATGGTTTCTGCAACTGGAAGGAGAGATGGGAGGGTGTTTAGGTGAGAAGTGGTAGATGCTGAGGTAAAAATAAAAACAAAGCAAGAAACATCAAATGAGAAGGTAGAGGAGGAAAAAAGCCAGGCCTGGAGTCAGGAATGGGTGAGGGAACCACATCTAAATACTATATAGGACAGAGGGGATGCTGTCTCCCTTTTTCTTGAAGCATCTCATTCTTGCTCGGAGAGTTACTGCATCATTCTTGGCAGCTAGATCTGCTCTGTAATTATTGTGTGTTCTGCTTAGCCTCTCCCTTTACTTTCTCTTCCTACTCTCTCCACCAGGAAGATCACAGAGCAGCAGATCTCAGATCTGGGAAGCATTTCCTGCCAAACCTTCTTTAGTCTGTGCCTGGGCCCAGCTAGTATCAAGACAATGTGGTGACTGCAGCTGGCAATCTTGTATAAGCAGAGAGGGGCAAGCTGGCAGATTTGAGTCAGTACAGTCAGAAGATCCTAGTTTGCAGCAGATGCTCCTGTAGAACTTGCCAAGGCTGAATCATGGTTCTGTGGCAGCTTCTTGTCTTCATTTTTCAGAGGTCCTAGAGGAGATGACTTCAGGATTTGGGGCTTCTCATTCTCAGCAACTGTCTCCAGTATCTGTATGAATGAGATAAAGTTGCAAAATGTCTTGGTGTTGCATGCTGCCCTTCTCTTGAGTTGGTCCTGTGGGTTTTTTGATGGTAAGTAACAACTTCATCAGGAATGCTTACGGTATAGTTTCACTACAGTTCCTTTTTGACAGCATTGGCCACAAATATGATTTCTCCATAAATCTATTTTACCTCTATGTGAATTGTTGCATCTGCTCTGGCCATGACAATGCTAATAACCCATGCCATGTGGCTGAAGCAGGTTATTTAGCGAACAACTGGAATATTCTCCTTTTACTGCCTCAGTGTGACTCTTAAATGTGGCATAGGGTTTGTGTATTGACTCTTACTTAGAGCTTCATGTAGATAGATGGGGGCACGAGAATGGAGGGGACCTCCAAAGGTTAACATGAGCATCTGTTACCATGAGGATGGTAACGGAGTGTCACTGCGGGGGAGATTTTGAAGGCCTGGAGATGGCATTGTGAGTTGTTTTGAAAGCTGCCAATTGTTGTCAGTATGTTGACAATTATTTTCAATTTGTTTTGTTTTGTTTTTTAATTGTGGAAATGTTCCCAGAAGCTTAGTAAATGAGGACATATTCTTATAAATATTCAGCTAATATGTTAAAGCTCACATGGCCCAGCTTTGGTTATGAAACCTACCCTTCTAAGTTGGTGTCGTTTGTCCCCTAGAAGGCCTGTGTTCAGAAGAGGTGCCCCTAGTTGTGGGATACGGCTATTTCTCTCAACCTGCAAAGTGCTAGAGCTTCGAGTATGCTTCTTTTAAAACAGACATGCAGCCTTGTAAATGGATTTAATCCCGCTCCAACACATGGCTCTGTTTGTGGACATAGGATGCCAGGAAACCACAATGTATTCTGTATGATATTTGTAAGCTCCATGCAAAACTGCTGAACGAAAAAAACTAGTCTTAAACAATTAAGATCAGGATTGCGCTTGCAGAGGTGTTTTGTAGTTAGTTTTCTTTCATCCCTTAGAGTTTTTCTTTTTGAAAGATGATGGAGATTGTGGAAACTTCTGGGTGTCCATCACATTCGAAAATAGTCGGTGAAATACCGTCCCGAGTGGCTGCTTCTGCTTTTGTGTGTGCTCAGGATCAAAATTAAGCGGCTTCCTCACAGTGAGAAATTAGTTAGTAATTTCCAATAGTGTAGCGGTGACATGGGAACGCTGGAGAATCATCCCAAAGCCAGTGTCTGAAAGCCGAGTGTGAACTGGCAAGGTCTGAAACAGATGGAAGGTTTTTAGCTTCTTGCTCACATAGTTGCATGAGTCCCATGGAAAATGTGTGACTTGTATCCCTATGTTATTTAGCTGCTAATAACATCTCTGTGTGTTCTTGCCTATGCAGCGGAACTTATTGGGGCGGTGTGGGGGTGTGCATCCTACAGTGTGACATTGCGTAAGGTATTTTGGCAATGCAAAAAGAAAGGTAAAAAAATTAGATCTATTTGTTTTTTAACCCCTGTGCTATCCCTCGCCGGTGTCAACATGCACATTAAAAACAATTCCGCTCCTTCATGGGACCTTCATTCGCTTTCTTTTGCTCTAAATGAGTATTCACAGTGATTAACTGCAGCCATCCCTTTGCTGACTTCTCGCAATGGGAGCCTTCCTGCTTTGCTTTGTACTTAGAGCTGTGTTGCACTTCTCCAGTCCACGCTGAGTGGTGAAGCAATGAGTGGAATGGAGAGTTGAATTACACATGATTTCTTGATGGCTCCGATGAGCTGAAATGAGTACTACTTAGAGAGTAAGTTATCCCTCACTGTGAACATGAGTGGCAGATTTGAGGTCTTTTGTTTCTGAAAACTGATGTTTCTAATTCTGGGCATTTCAATTCTGCAAACTGTTTTTCATGGAAAGAGAGAGAAATAAAGCTTGCAAGGATGGTAAGTTTTGCTTTGCTGCTGGTAAGCCTGATACTACAAATGCTTTTTTTCAAAAATAGCCTATGCTGACTTGTGCAAAGTAACACCTTGATTTACACCAGTCCGAGATTCAAAGCATTCAAACTCATCTGTGGGAAGGAAATGCATTAAGGGAAGTTATTAGGAATTCCTCTCCTTATGTTTTCCTTCCATGTCTTCTGTGGTCCATCTGTGAAACGGACCATAAGAGGGAAGCATAGGGAGTGGGAGATGGGCATAGTGGGAAGACAAAAACAATGAAACCTCAATGAATTGATGATGAAAGGGAGGGAGACAAAAAGACTCTGAAGAGAGTTGTGGATGAGCCAGGGGAAAAGAAGGGAGAACATAGTGTCCGAATGCCCAAAGGAAAAGAAGGGGCTGCAGCGCCGTCCGCCAGTTAAGCAAAAATGAGGAAATGAATGAATGGGGGGAAGAAAGCAATAAGCTGATGCAGTTTGCAGAATTGGAAACAGAGTTTTCAGAAAGGAAAGGAATAAATTTTTCCACTTGTGTTTGTATTGAGTAGGACCTTAATCTCTGAATGGTTTGCCTGTCTTCTCAGTGGACCAACTGGAGAAATCGGGTGTGATTCAGAGTGAATGAGAGAGGCAGCGTCCAGCTCTAAATTTGCTGTATTCCTTCTGCTTCGTATCAATGCCACAGAATAAAGTTTTGTATTAGGGAAATTGGGACCTTCACTTAGAATGTATATCACATTTCATGATATATTACTGTTCCAACCCCCGGTCTCGGACATCCAAAAATAGCTTGCATGGACATGTGGGGCAGGTCCTAGGCTCTGGTGAACGATATTTAGTGTTCCATGGGGAAGGTGAGAAACACTGTAATGAAATCACCAGCCTTAAACTAAGCTGCTTTTCTTAGGTGGCTCCCCCAGATCTCAGCAAAAACATGTCTGTGCAGGTTCAGCCAAGCTGCCTGTTGAATAGTTTGGCCAAACGCAGGAAGCAAGATCTTTGACCTTCTGCAGTGTCCTCATTGTAGATGCATGCATATAATTTCCAGTAATTTAACAGGAGCTTTAGTTTGAAAAAGATTTGGGTTTTATTACTTTCATTCATCATCATTAACTCATGCCATGTGGCGGAGAGGAGGGAATGACATATTTCCGCAATTAGATTCAGTATTTTGCATGAAAAAATGAGCTGTTACAGCAAATGCTGCTTTTGAAAAAGGGACTAAAACCAACGGAAACAAAAGTTGTGATGTGTGCTTGGAAGAGAAGAGTTAAAAAAGGATATTTTTACAATGAAGTCTTCTTTAAGTTGTGGTTAGAAATGATTTAGCCTTCTAACCTATTCCTACTGTGTACTTGGCTTACGTTCAAAAAATGTTTTCAGCCAGTACCTTGATGCGCTTCTAATTCGTCTGTTACAAATATGCTCTACTTTCTGCTTACTCTTAAAAGGTGCACTGGCTTTGTCTGCTGAAAGTACCTTTGCGTAGGGCTGCTTCAGTTTGCAGGCGGAGTGTGAAATTTCATTTGATTTTTAGTTCGTGTGGGTTTGCTTTGCTTGAGTTTTGATTTAGCTGAGCCCAACAACTTAACACAAAACACAGCTAGGAAAATCCTATTTCCTATGGTGTGGGATGCAAAAGGGATCAGCTCTTTGGGGTGGCTTGGCTCTGGGCTGAGGTGCACTTCAAGGGTTTCGCTACACTTTATTTTTTAACCCTTTGCTGAGCAAGCTAAATTGCGAGGGCCTGATCCTGTTTTCTGTGAAGTCAAAGGGAAGTTTGCCGTCAATTAAGATGGGAACAACATGGGGCCCAACGTTGGTAATGAAACCCAAAACCAGGCGAGCTTTATGTGGTTGAGTGTTCCTGCCAGCATTCCTCACGACTGTGTGTGTGACATATGCTCCCTTGATAATCTAATGAAGAATACGTGTAGACCCAAACATGTATTTTATTTTACATAGCAGGCTGCATTTTCAGTAATTTGCCTTTTCTCCTTGTATGCGTCTCAGTCTTGTAGATGTTAGCATGAGCCAGTACTCCTGATAGCTTTTCTGTTTCCCTTCTTGGGATGTTGGTTTTCTTTTCTGCATGTTCAATTACATGTGCACATTCATCTATCATTAGTTCCTGTTCACTGGAGGATATTTTGCAGAGCTCTTTACCTCGCATTCATAATACTCTTATCCGTGATTTGGATTTCTTACTGACAGCAAAAGTTCAATCCTTTTTGCTGCTGTTTTATTCATTTTATAGCTCCATCTAGATAAACTACTTACAAGTTCTGTAGTGGAAGTTTAACAATTTGGTCGAATTTTTCCCTTCTAATTCAATTGTGCATTGAATTCTGTTCAAATTTAGATTTATTTGTACTGTTTTCAAGGCACTTAAAAATGTAAGCTCCTCATTTATCAGGATTTCTCTAGTGATTGATTTCTTACATTGTTGTCATAATTCTCACCAGATTTTTTGTTGCTGTTGCTCTCACTCTTCTTTGGAAAAATGATCCTCATCTTCTGATTATGCTTGCCGGTTCATCTCTGTTTCAGGAGAAAAAAAAT
Source organism: Aptenodytes patagonicus (assembly GCF_965638725.1). Lineage (NCBI taxonomy): Eukaryota > Metazoa > Chordata > Aves > Sphenisciformes > Spheniscidae > Aptenodytes > Aptenodytes patagonicus. The sequence goes on from NC_134951.1 coordinate 121,457,837, forward strand.
GATCATTTGTGTTACTGCACTCAATTACTTACGTTAGTAGTGAGAGTATATGTGCATAGATGTGGGTCATGGGGAGATTTGTATGTGTGGGTGTGTGTATATATATATATGTATTATCCTCACGTGTGATGCATGCACCCACATCTACTTTGCCTCTTTTTTTAATTCCTCCATTTCCACTGTAACTTCTGTGAACGTCCCATCCAGAGATATTGCTGTCTCTGGACAGGAGACAAAAATACAGAACTATTTACAAAAGCTAAGTCCAAGCCACCTTTGTTGTGGTACACTCGCCGTGAAAGGAGATAGGAGGAGGTAAATCTGAGGAGCTTCCTCTGCACAGTGTGGAATCGGCAGCTCTCGCACTGCACGACTGTGTCCCCATGCTGGTGCTGTGCCTCTGCCGCAAGCCCAGGCTCCATCTTTGCTCTCTGACAGTCCAGCTGCACAGAGGCAAACTACTATGGTTTCTCCTTGCTCCAGCTGCCCTCAAGACTCTTTTCGGTGGAATATCCACCATGGAAAAGACAGAAAAAATGTCACCTGAACTCAGGTTGTAACATACTTTCTTGTGACCTCACCAAGGGCATGTGAGGAATAATTCAGACCTAGTTCCATTTGTCTCCTGCAGCTTTGGAAGAGCGTGATGCCTTCCGTGGACCCTTGACTGTGAGAAGGGTAAAACTTGCCCTTTGCACAAAGGGTACATCTGGGACCTCAGGTCTTACTCCTCATTCCAAACATACATAGAAGTCAGCACATTGGAGTAAAAACTTTCTGTTTGGCTCTTGGATAGATTTTCACGATGATATGCTAAAATGCAGTCTCTAGTGTTTGCCACAGATGACAGAGAAGAAATTTCACCAATAATTTATTTCTTTTACTAATAATTCATCTGGCTATTGATCTAGTTTGGGTTTGGCTCCAGCCCTGCCCTTCAGCAGCTTTTGTAAACAGGTTTTTTCTTATCTACATGAGTCAGGGTTTGACTTTCCCACTCTGTGCTATAAATTACACCTGTACCATGCAAATGCCTGGGATTTAGTAAGAAAAGGAAGGAATTTGAGCTCAACTTTTTATCCTGGAAGGCTTTGCCTTTTCCGTTACTCAAGCTCCACACCGAGACATCTTTCTCTCCGCTCCTTCAGCGCCTTTACAGACAGAAGAACAGCCTGAAACAAATTCATTTCCCACCTTTTGGAATCTGTGTTTCACTCTACCTTCTTAAGTTTTTAGAGTTATGTTTTAATTAGCATTTAAAGGTAAAGTGAGGAAGGGTCGGAAGACTCTTCTCATGTAAGAAGCATACCCGTAGAAGCAAATAAGACTCACTGCACTCAGGGAGATTATTAATATGAGGTGAGTTTACTCAAGAAATTCTAGGATCAGGCCCATGATACTAAATTTGATTTAATTCACTCATACATAATGATTACCCACAGCTCTGAGCAGATGTAGTAATGACTACAATTACTTGCAGATCATTTTTTATTATGATTAAATCTGTACATGATATTATTCTTGAGGCAGCAGTTTTTAATATTCAGCTTGCTCCCCTCCCTCATCAACACTGACTGTGTACAAGGTTAGAGGCACATCCCCAGTTCAGCAGTGAATAGCTTTCTGCCATGAGCGAATATTGGTTTTGGTTGGAGTCCATTGGTGTATGCGCTTAATGTTCAAAGTTCATCTTCGGAGCATCAAAATTGCATGCCTCTGTGTGTGTTTTCAAATGTATTTCAATTGTGAAGCCCCCACCAGCTTTGAGAGCAGTCTCAGAATAATGTTGAGTGTGCAAATGAAACTGTTACCTATAATGTGTCTTGGTGACCATGGACTGAAGCAATGGAGTGGCCAGCAAACTGACCTAGAAGTTTGGTCCCTTAGGAGCTTTCACCTGACTCAGGTTGGTTTTGTCAGAGCCAACAGATTTCTGCGTTCCACTCCCGGTTCTGCCCGAGTCTCTTTGCATAAGCCTAGAGAAGTCTACAGACTGCCTTTTAATTTATTCTTTTGTGAGATGAGAGTAGGAGTTAATTTGAGAGCAGAGAGACTTGCTGTTTGCCTTGAATTAAGCTGTGTTAGGGAATGCTGAGGATATGAAAGGGTCTTGTGCTTCTGGGCATATGAGAGAACAGGATTATTCGAACAGGGCATTTGCCATATGTTTGTCATTCATGTGTGATGTTTGTCTCATCTTTTAGATTAAGCACAGCAAATATTGCAAATAGCCCCAGTGGAGATAAATATAACTGAACATTAAAAAGTCATTTTGTAAGCTTGATTGTTCTATATTTTTAGTAAAAATTCTTACTGAAAATTGGAGGCCAGGTTAGAGAAAATCAGAAGGAAATAATTGTCTGTGGACTAGCTGAAGATTTTCTAATTAAGAGAACAAGTTTCGTCAGCCGCCTCCTCCCTTAATATTCCCATTTCAGCAAAATGAGGTTTGTCAAAAAATACTCACCACTCTTGACTGTAGTTCTTTATCTGCATAGGGAGGGTCATTGCATCAAAGACAGACATCTGTCACAGTCCTTGTCATCCGTGTTTGTTTCTGGATTTGTTTTTCTGATGAAAGCCATGACAAAATCTCTGGTCATGATGAGGCAATTTTTAAAAACAATTAATTGTGGTTGGGAGGTGAAAAGTTGTTTGCCTGTAGAATTTTGACTCAGCTGGGTGACCAGGAAAGAACCTGTTAAGGAGCATTTTGCTTCATGTTGCTTCACGGCTTATAGTCTTGATTTCTAGTTCACAGTAATTTTAGGCATCCTCTTGATTGAAGGAGATGACCTAAAAAAAAACCTGGAAAATTGCTACTCATGAACACTTCCCATTGCTAAAAGCGTCACTTTAAACCACTGCATTGCACCTAAGGCAATGTGGTAACGGAGCAGAAAGAAAAAAAAAAAGACTGATTCACAGCAAAATGCCAAATTGTAGGTATAGGAGTTAATTCTGTGCATAAAGTGGGTGAAAGGAGCGTCAGTACTCTTAACAATTAAATTCATCTTAATGACTAGCTGCAGTAACGTTCAGGAGCAGTGGGCTCTGCATTGATCACGAGAAGATGGTACATGTTGCTCGATGCAGATGAATGATGTTGCAGAGTGACAAGTTGATGTCTTTGGATTGAACGAAGCACCATGTGTTTTATAACTTGGCATTATGGTCAGAAAGGGTTACCGTGATCTGCAGTGTCCAGTGGTGTGCTAATAGCAAGGTGGGTAAGAGCTGACATGATACTCAAGGTATGGTTTTATAAAAAGTCATTGACCACTTTAAGGGACACTCTCTTAGCACTATGCATAGCAAGCTAGGCATAACTGCAAACCAGGAGGCCATTTGTCATAAAGATTATTACTAGGTGGTTAAGCACTTGAAAGGCTACCACTTGATGCAAGACCTTCCCTATAAAAGCTTGGCTATAGGTCGGTAATTTGCCAATATTCCTGGGTCAGGAGAAAGCAGCTTAAGATCAGAAATAATAATAGAACATTTTAGAGCTGACAGTACAATGCCAGAAGCTGGGGAAGTATTAATAATTTTCATGATAAAAAGACCCTATCGGGTGTGGGGGGGGGGAGGGGGGGAGTCACAAAGGAATCGGTTGAAGATTTGAAGAGATACTTCAAAGGACTTCATTAATACAAAAGGAAAGATTAGCCCAAGAACAAAAGAATAGGAGAGGAGTTGGCAAGTATAAAGCCGGTAGAAGAATTCTAATAATGTCATACATGGGATATTTGAGTGAAAAGCTAAAGAGAAATTAAAACAAAGGTATCTTTAAACTTTTCAGACCAATAAGGTCATTAAGTATATTCTCCAAAAGTTAAGATGAGGGTTTTTACTGGATGTGGCTGTAAAACTTAATTTTCACTTTTGAACACAAATGCAGCGCTGGCATGAGGAGTGATAAGAAAAGCAGCAGAGGACATAGCAAGAGGTTGTGCAGGGAGCTTACAGCCGTTTTCATACACAGTCTAGGGCTGAGTTCTTTAGTTCTTTGGGAATGTCACTGCTTTTGTGAGACAACAGCAATTGTAATTCTTTCTTCTAGGGCTTAGAGTGTAGTCCAAGAGCTTAATAAAACGTGAAGGAAAGCTCATTTGCTTGGCTTTGTATGCAAGTTCACATTTGAAACTGAAGAGCAAACAGTGCCATGAGATACCCATTGTGGTTCATGAATGGAAAATGAATTATGTTGTTCAAGTATCATGTTCACTTGCATATTTCCATGTTGCAAAACAATGGCTTACAAAATACTGCACGCAGCATGCCTATAATTCTGGGTTGCAGTTGAAGGGCAATTTAGTAATATTGTGCCCAAAGGCTCCAAGCGGCATTGACATAGTTTTGGCCCCTTGCGATGATCTCTTTTTGAAGACACAATAATGACCTGGTTTATGTCCCAGGGAGCTTACAATCTAATTGAAGAAAAGATCCGAGAACGCTGATGATAAACAGGAAGGGAAAGAAAGGATGAAGGGAAAAGGAGAATACCCATTTACCTACTGGTAGTAACAATACCTGTCCTCTTTACTGCTGTGCTTATGTTCAAGCACTGTAAAACACCGGTGAGTTGATACCTGTGACATCCATGCTACAGCAACAAGGTGTGTTAATTTGGAGGTTCTGCAGCTCGTGTTCACCGAGCTCTTCAATTAGCCTAGATGGCTATAATTTCTTTTGGATGGAGGGAAAATTGTGTATTTAGTTTTCTGCTGCTCTTCATGATTGTAACTTACTTTTTAGATGCTGTATTCAATATCATAGGAGTAGGGCATAGGTAAGCTGTATCCCAATGGGCTGAGGCTTTGCTGCTGTCGGATACTGTGCCAGTGCCAGCGTGGCTGGTAGGAAGGGGCAGCTGGAACTGGTTGAGATGATGCCTGCTCTTGGATGAAGGGGTAGGTTTCTTCTTCCCAAGCTGCTGGTAGTCCAGTGCAAAACCTGGTTCATTTCTCCCAGGAGAGGGCAAACACTGTCCTGTGTGCAAAATTTAGGTTAACAAAATAGCCTTCTGGGGTAAATGAGTGGGAGACAGCAGTTCTGTTGAGTAGACCCTGTTAATTGACTTATTTTCCCAGTGTGCCCACATTTTTGAAGAGAGACACTCTTACATGCGTATGCATCTCATTGGCAGCTCTTGTAAATAATTTTGAAATATTCTTCTCCTCCATCAACATCCTGATTTCTGTGCAGGCTCTTTTCATGTCTTGGTTATTTTAGTCCACTGTTCATTCTTTGCAGAGGTACTGTATACACACTATTTTTAATTGACTATCCAAAATGAATTACTGTTGCCGATTTGGTTACACTAAATCCTGTTCTGTTATCAAACAAATTTTCTGTCAAATGAAAGATCGACGTTATAGTACTATGTCCTACTTCATGGATGAAAAAGAGTATTTATTCTAATTAAACTATCAAGAAAAGCACACAGAATGCTCCAAGAATGAGCAGCACTTATAGTCACAGCTGTTAACATACATGGTAGATCTGATCTGAGATTAAGATACAAAGGCAGAACAATTAGAGTTTAATGAATTAAATAGGATCTGAGGACCAAGGTTACAGAAAAAGGCAGTGATTTTAAATATGCCTATAGGAGAAGGTAATTTACTATGTATAACTTAAAAGCATAAAATCTTTCAATGACACAGTTCTGGATCAACCGCATAAAAAGATGATGATTGCCATTATAAATGGTTCTGAAGATGGACGTGTCTTATGTACTTTTTTTGCTCTTGTGAGTAAATGCGTATGTCAGGTTTCTTCCAAAATTAGAATGCATGGCTATCAATCATTTATACTAAGCACAGATAGTTCTGCTCACCTGTCTTGGCATAAAGTGCATTTATTCCTTTCTCAGCAAGCTGCAGTAAGATGCTTTCTTCTGTTGTGGAATGTAGGCTTACTGTGCTATTACTGAATGTTGGTTTTTTTCCTGACTTGAATTGTAAGGAAACAGAAAATAGTTAGTTGGTTTAACTCAGTCTCATAGTACACTATGCATAGCTGTACATTATCTTTAGGCTTTCTTAGCTTTACATACGGTTGGATAAGTTTTGGCTCCTCCTGTCTAACGCTGTTTCCTCTAATGGTTGAAGAAATGGAACATTATACTATGTAACGTGTGGGGGTCACATTAATCACAGAAAATTCTTTTAATGTCTCAGAAGTAACTGTCAAACTGGACATACTGAATCTATTTAAACTAAAGCATGCCATTTTTTATCTACAGTGATCTTTAATTCACATAAAAGGGTCAAGAAAATGTGATTAAGTGACAGTTTTAAAATGTACTATAATATTAAATAGCTTGATTAAGTGACAACTATAAAATGTAATACAATATTAAGTATCTGGCTATGTCCCAAAAGAACTTTAAAGTATTTTGAATGGTTTGGGAATTCTCTAGCCCATCATGAGTTACGAAAGAGCATTTTTATTACATATAAACAGGTGAAGTCAGGAAAAAACACATGATGTCTTGTTATGGTGCAAATAATGTCAATCCTAGCTTCAAATTAAAACGACTGCCTTTCCAAACAAGATCTGAAGAAAACAAATAGGACTCCTTCTAATGGTGCCGCCCCCCTGAGACCACAGAAACAAAGAACCCCCTGATTGAGGATGTGCATGGAACAGTACAGTGAGTCAAGTAAAGATTTTCACATTTTGTGGCTAAATAAATAAGTTCATGTGTTGCTTTCCTAGCTTTTCAAGTGTAAAGTCTATGTACAGTGATGTGTTTGACACTGGAGAGTAAAACCCTCAGAGATCTCCAGTGAACTGCTGTTTGTCTGCTATGCCTTGTACTTCATTAGAAGCCTGTGTGTGCTATTAGGCTTGAAAGGAAAAATTGGTGTGAGAAAAGTGCTCTAAAGTGTACAACTTGAGCAGAATATGACCTCTGTGACTGTAAAAAGCATAGGCTTTGCAAAGAAAAGAAAGGTGATCAACGGGGAGAACATGATTTCCCAGTATGTTTACGGAGAACTGAATTAACGGTTATGTGCTGGTTTTGGCTGGGATAGATTTAATTTTCTTCATAGTAGCTAGCATGGGGCTGTGTTTTGGATTGGTGCTGGAAACAGGGTTGATAATACAGGGATGTTTTCGTTATGAGCGGTACTTACACAGAGTCAAGGCCTTTTGTGCTTCTCTCACCACCCCACCAGCGAGGAGGCTGGGGGCGCACGAGAAGTTGGGAGGGGGCACAGCCAGGACAGCTGACCCCAACTGACCAAAGGGATATTCCACACCATATGACGTCATGCTCAGCATATAAAGCTGGGGGAAGAACGAGGAAGGGGGGACGTTCGGAGTGATGGTGTTTGTCTTCCCAAGTAACCATTATGCATGACGGAGCCCTGCTTTCCTTGGAGATGGCTGAACACCTGCCTGCTGATGGGAAGCAGTGAATGAATTCCTTGTTTTGCTTCGCTTGCGTGCACGGCTTTTGCTTTACCTATTGAACTGTCTTTATCTCAACCCAGGAGTTTTCTCACTTTTACTCTTCCGATTCTCTCCCCCATCCCGCCGTGGCGGAGTGAGCAAGCGGCTGGGTGGGGCTTAGTTGCTGGCTGGGGTTAAACCACGACAGGTTACCATACTGGAGAAACCAAGAGAAGACATGATGCTTAGCAGGCCACTCTCCAAAGTGCAGAGTACTGAAAGCTAGATGTGCTGTGCAAAGCACTGGAGAGATTTGGGGCTGGCCTTCATGAGGAAAGCAGGCCACCAGTGCATGTGCCTACGTGAGCATGAACAGGTTTGCATGAACTGGGGAATGCTGTCATCTCGCTCTCCTCTTTGTTACCAGAGTTAGCTTTTTATTATCTCCTGTCAACCAGAAACTGAGTATTTCACACTTGTTCCCTTGTGGTTTGAGCGCTGTTTGGTATTTTAAATTCCCTTAGAATTTTAATTTCCCAGCTTTCCCCTAGGTAGAAGTAGCAAATTTGCTGAATTTTGAAACGCTGCTCGGTAACACATCTAGTGGTTCAGCTTCATCTGCTCTTGGTATTTCCTGGGTTTTTCCTTGAAAGCATCCAAATAGACCTGAAGCTCAGCAGTTTTCATGCTAAGATATTTGAAGTAGAGTTTGGGAGAGTTTGAGAAAATGGATTGATAGGAAATGTCCGCGAACAGGGACATGTAGTTTGCTTGTTAAATGTCATCTGATTCTGGGTTAATAGGAACCCAGGAATAGCCCATCTGGTGAACTTCTTTGCATGTGTCTAACATGTCGTTCAGGGTGTACAACCAGTGTCTCTTCTACATGGATTCATATACAGAACAAATATGAAAGAGGAAAAACCTCCCATACTGTGCTGGTTCTGACCACAGAAATCTGGAGTTTTCAAGTCAGATGCTAAACAAATTTTAATATACATTTTCCAATTTCTTCATGCTGAGCAGTGCTTGCCTTTTGCATTTTCTCAGGGCCTGTGTGTGGAGAATAGCTACAGTTTTCCTTTAAATATTGTGAGCCACTCTGGAGTTGCAGCAGTATCTGTCACAGATGAAAATACTATAACTATGTTTCTTTGTAATCCATTCATTGGTTTATGGACCCCAAATCCTCAGGAGAGGGTCACAAATCCACGTAATGTTCTTACATGCTGGCTTTTGCATTTGGATCTCTGATGTAGCTGACAGATGTGCAAAATCCCATCTAGCCAGATATCTCCCTCCTGACTACGCAATCTGAGGAGATCGAGAACACACATTATTCCAGCTAAAGTCTGCCTTGAATCTAGGCTAATAACTTTCACTCCTGATCTGCTGGTTTCAGATGTCATCCCATGAATTATGTTTTTTTAAAACAATATTCTTAGTATGTTCTAGACAACATACAAACTTTTGCTTTCTCAGAAATGCAATAATTAAATGACTTGTCAGCTCGGTAAGTAATACAGCACAAATGAAACTCAATATGCCAGTCACTCTGCTGCAAAATTTTAAATACAAACTTTGATGTTACTGATGTGAGAAACAAAGGAATTGTCACAGCAGATGAGCTGTGAGATCCATCAAGACTTGTGTGGTCTGCTTAGAAACATCCAAGAGCAGAGGCTCCAGAAAAAGATCTAGGAAGCTAGAATTTTGGTCTGTGCCAGTCAGTGTTGGGTTTCAATACTAAAATTTAACTGTTGTCCTTGTAAGAGGAGACTCCAGGCTTTGTGCTGGAGTCTGAGACACACCAGCAGAGACGCTCCAATCTGTTGACTCTGCAGTGGGCACAGTTACCGCTGGTGGTTGGGCTCCTGGGTAGGGTAACTCCTTAAATGTTTGCAGTTAAACATGCTGTGAATTGTCTGTCAGAGACTTAAGGTAGTTGGCTTGTGTGGATAGGAGTCACCCTGAACGCCCACCCACCTGCACTGTAATGTCAGCAAGGATAAGTTTTGGAGTGTAATTGTTTATGGCCTTAAAATATCAATTTCCACAATGGACAAAAAAAAACCCAACAAACCAACAACCACCAACCAAATCCCAAAAATTCATATAGAGATTTCAGCAACCACACTGCTCCCAAGTAAAAAATAAAACCAAGTTGTCTCCATCTCTCCCTAAAACAAGAATCCATACATTGGTTGAGATGGCCGAAGGCCGTTTATAAACACTTGAACTAGATATGCTAATAGGAAATACATTTTGATTTTGTAGGCAATATGCATGGCTAGTAGAAAATGCTGAAGTCATATTGGTGGTGTTCTGTGGGGTCTTATTCATCAGCAGCCGATTTTCTCAATGAGGTGCTTTACCCACATAGTGAGAAATGGGATTTCTGACATGATGGTGCATTTTCACACAACTCCCTCCATTTCTGCTGTCACTTGTGAGGATAAAGGTAGTCCTGTCGAGGAATAGGTGCTTGCTCCAGGATCCACTGGAGTTAATCTCAGTATTTCAATAGGCAAAAGATCTACCTAGGTGGCTCGTTCTAGAGAGGACAACTAACTGGATTTTAAGGCTGGCTAAGCAATCGCAGCTTGTGAAGAAACAGCATCAATGTGAAGAGAGAAGCCAGCGGAGCGCAGCTCCATCCAGGACTGGGTTGCTTGAGGAGTGCAAGTGGGGGTGAGGACAGGATCTATGTGTTGGAATTCTCTCCCATTAGGTCAGATCCCACTATGAATTACCAAGCTGCTCTGCTTGTGGAGCATCGTGCATACTTCTGTATGGGAAAAGCAACCCAGCCTGTTTCTTTTGCAGCCGATGATGCGTTTGTTGGTGGCGTATGCACAGCATGGATGTTTGCTTTCATGATGAATCCAGGCAGTGAGTAAAGATAAATACCTACCAAGTAATAGTCACCCCCACCTTCTTCCAATCAAATAGCTGTCAGTTGGGTCTTGCATTTTTCCTAGGCTAACTAGGATGATGTTGAAAAATATGAGCTCCTATCCTTAAGTAATTTTGAAGCAAATTGAAATCCATGCTGGGAACCTGATGTGCTTGCTTTAGCTGACTTGCTAGCAGCATGTAAATTATTTTAATTACAACTTGTATTTGATGCTCTACAGGACTTGATCCTGCAATGCGTAACAGTCCAAGTGCCTGAAATTTGCCTGCAGAATGATGTCCCCAAGTTCACGTGAGCCTTTAAAACTGAACTGAGCTGGAGGGGCCTGATCCAAAATCCTTTGAACTAAAGGGAAAAAGCCTTTTATCGGCTTGGGTTCAGAGTGAGGTATTTGTTTTGACTAACTCCATCTTTTTTTCTCCTTCAGTACTTTTCTGGTTTCTATTTTATGTATTCTGAGTTCAAATGGATCTGATAAAATTTTTCCCAAATGTTTTTCCTCTGTGAATTGACTGTTTCAAATCTGAGTGATATTACTTCTGACTGGCCGCATAAGTCACCTGCTGGTGTTTCTATTCTGTGATTGGACGTATAGAAATATTCTTCCAAAGTAAATAACGGCATTTGCTTTGACATTTGTTTTCTGCAAACATTTATGCCAGGAAACCAGATTGTATGGCTGAAGCGAATGAATATTTTTATCTGCATTAGTCACCCAAATCTAATTGTAAATCTCTAAGGAAGAGAGAGGTGGGAGTTTGCCTGTGCTCATCTTAGTTGAAGATGTATGTTAGGGCTCCAAAGTCAGATCCTTTTAGTATCCTTTTTAATAATGAATAAATAAGCTAAAACATAATTTGAAAAGATCTTGACATTGGTAGTAACAAATGACTTAATGACTTCCCCCCCCCTATATTTTCTTTCTTTTGTCTTCTTTTGGGTGCTATTGGCCAAGGTTGCTGAAATGGCAGTGGTGGCTTTATTAAAATAATAGAGGCTGGGGTTTTCAAAGGGAACCAAGAAAGGAGAGCTTCCCATTGAAATTCTGTGGAGTAACCTGTACTGTCAGGATCTTGCATTATGGTCTGTTTTGTGAATGCATTTTTGAGGCTGTGTTGTACTGCAGACATAAATATTTATAGCTGGGGCTCTGATCCTGCCTTTGCTTATGCATGTTTCTAACTTAAACACATGTGAGTATTCCCCTTGGCTCCAATAGGGCTATTTGCATTCATAAAACTGAGGATGCATCTGGTATTTTTTCATGGAATTGTTAAAAATTCTACTGTGTTAAACTGCAGATGCAGTTTTGTGTGTGAAAAGCTGCACTTCTGCCTCGGAAAATGAGGTGCTGTATCAATTGATGCTTCTCTGACCTTCATTTTTATATATAGCACATACTCCCAGGATAGCGAACCTGAGCTGCCACGCCACCTCGGACACACTGACCATCTATTCATTCATTCCCTATGAATTTTTTATAGCCACTGTCTTTGTAAGATACAAAGCAAAGAGACAGATGCAAAGTTGGCCATCAGTTTTCTAATGGAGCGAGAGCATAATTAATCAGAAATAACACCTAAGAATAACTGGTGCAGAAGGGTATTTCCCAGGGAGGTAACGTAGCCTCCTCAAGATGTAAGTCAACTTGTGTTAATCACATGATAAAATTAGTGACAGTTTGCCTTTGCAACCTTTTAGATTTGTTAGCCAGCAACTTTCTAGCTTATTATTCAGATTTGTGGGTTTTTTGATAAGGACGAATGGAATATTAGGCCAGAGATCAAAAGCCACCGAGTCAAACAGAAATGCCAGAAAACAATTCTGCTGGTGATGAAAGACACATTATTCGCATGGAGACAGGGACAGAGCGTCATCAGAACAGCGAGTGTTGCGTCCCCTTGACAGCTATGACAGGATTATTAATGTACTGCAAGCAGGCATCAGGGCTGAGATGTGGTGTGAAAACTGTGTCGTGTTTACTGCCATTAGTGAACGGCACTAAATGGGGTCATAACTTTCACTTTAGACTCTTGTAAAAGATTCCTTTTGAAAGTTCTGTGGCTGAGAATGGGCTCAAACCTGGAACCGCTCTAATTAGTTTTTTTACTGGGTCTGTGGCAATACCATAAATAAACCCAAGAATACGCTGGTGTGCTGATTCTATATTTTTGGCGACTAGGATATTGCGTCTAATGTCTGTGGCCATCTTACTCGGGGAGCAGCCTTGTATTATTCATTGTTTTCCCACAGTATTCCTAGCAGAGAGATAAGGCATTGGACAATCACATCTTATCACATTTTGCTTTTTTTTTTTTAACACCCTTTCTCAGAAGATTTTAGTTATGGTTTTCACTGTTATTCACAGCCGTTAGCAAGTGCTTACAGGTAAATGTGTGTTTTGAGCAGTTTTCTGAAAAAAGAGAGCCTTAAGCACATGCTTGAATGCTTTTCTGAACCCAGACCTAAGACAGGTTTGATTAGAAAAAGATGATCCTTTGCCCACATATATAGTAGTGCTTTTGTTTCCTCCTGAACAGTAAGCTGGACATTTGGACTTGGTTCACTTGGTGCTAATGATACATGACCCTGCAGGCTGTGGTCTCAGCTGGCTTCCATTTTGGGTTTGCAGTTTCCTCAGCAAATTTTATAATGGCTTTTTGAGTTGGTGATGAAATCTTATTTCTCTATCTGTTACCTATATGAATGTGAGTGCTGGCCATCGAGAGATTAGCGCGGCAGGAGAGATTGTGCCTTTTTCTGCAGGATGCTGGTGTAAAAAGGACAACTTAGGCATAGCTACATTTTTTGCATTCTTCTGGTCTACCACTCCTTATGAGAACCCCCTCTTTTCCATGTTACTTTCTTGAAACATCTCATACAAAGATCTCGCTTCGCTGCCTGCTCTTGGTTGTCTGAGAGTCATCTCCCTCTGGCTCCTTATCTTCTGTCAGAGTATTCAATTTCCTTTGCTGTAGTGTTTGCGTTGCCTATCTCCTATTACCTATCTCCTTTCACAGTAGTTCTGCTGGTGACTTTCATAGCTGCTCTGGGGCTCAGGTGTGGTGCAGTTAATGCTGTCGTTTGCTTCTGCTCGTACAGAATACTGGATGCTTTCCAGTCTTTTCTGAAGGGATTGTTTCCTACCACCCACAGCATGCTAAGGAGCATAGTAGAAATGCTTATGTATTTGGGTTGACTTCCATGGCACAACGTGTAGGACATAGGGTGAAAGTAAATCTCTTGTGATCGTGGTTACAGAAAAAATTGGCACTGGCCACAAAATAAACTTGTATGTAGTATTACCTTTTATGATGCCCTCTCCTGCCCCCGGTTTGAGGGCTACTAAATGTTGCTCGGTTTTCTCTGGTGTTTTCATCTGGACTATTTCCTCTTGTTTTCACTCTGTTCTATCTTAATTCCTTTTATATATCAATAGGTATTTCAGTGGCACAGCTCTTTCTCCTACCACCTACTTAACAGTGGAATTTACCCCACGGACATAGGTCTGTGATGCTCAGAGTTACAGCACGGGATGGTTCTGGACTGATAAACCATCTAATGTAGGCATAGTTTTACAGACAAAACTGGACTTCTAGTGGTATCTCTTGTTTTGATAGGATGGTGTTCCTACAAGCTGTGCCTTTGGCAATCTGGGTAGGAATATTTTCTTGAGTGCTAGAGAATGCTAAATTCTCAGCAAAAAGAAGTCTCTCTCCACTATTGAGTTGGTTGTGCAGAAAAGAAACTATTTAACTGAAGTTTATTTTGCTCATCTGGTTAATGTGATACGGTGATCTTGCTGGTTCTTGAGTTTAATGGGGGGGCAGGGGGAGATTATTTGAGCAAGACCTGAATTCCTACGCTAGAACCCAAATCTTCAGGCCTTCTTAAAAATCCATAAAGACACTGAAGTTGCACAAATTCTGTTTCTCTTTGGACAAGTCACTGTTCCTACCTTAAATAGGGAGTGCGGTTGCTTTTTGCATTACTGTTGTAACCACAGAAGAAAGCTTTGGGTTTACATAAAGTAGACCAGAACTAACACGAGCCATGAGCCTTGTTGGGGCTATGCTGATTTACTCCAGTTGGAGGCTAGACAGACCTTCTGTCTCATTTTGAGAATCGCTTTGCTTTTCTTGTTTAACTCGGACCATGGATCTACCATCTGATTCTTTATATCAGAGCAAATTCTGTTTCGTGTTCACACTCTTCCCGTTTTTGCTTTGCGTATGGTACTTGCTGAAATAAACAGTTGATGAACTGTGGTACAATAAGTGTACAGATGTTCTCTCAGCATGCCAGCTGCATTTATGATTCTCCTCTCCATAACTGTATATCTTGTACCTTTACTATACTTGAAGTTACTTGTAGCTGTTGAGTCTGATTTTTATGTGGGAGAGCTCTTGTTGCACAGCAGAGGCTCATATCAACTCCCTGGGTTTTTTCTCCTTAGGTTATGTGAATAGCAATGCTTCACAGATTTCTCTCTAAACATAAAATCGTACAATAGCATGAAATGTTTTGCAGAACAGTGGACGTTAGGAAAATGGAAGAGGCGAGGCTTTTACTTATAATTCTTTATTTGCGCTCCACTTTCTTGTGTCTGAAGGCAGGCTGTTTCTTGACGCTAGTTCATTTTGAACTGTCCTGAAAGACAAGGGAAAAAAGTCTCCTGGGTCATTTTAGCTTTGTATCTTTTGTTTCCCTCTGTTGTCTTTAAAAATGGAAGGAACACTTTTATGTAATTCATGTGTTCTTTTTCTTCAGTCACACAGGCAAAATTTTCATTTGGGGTCCACACAAAATTGGTAAAAGTCAGGGCATGTAGCTGTGTTGTTTTCTTTCAGAAGAGTCCACAGATAAGAGAGATTACTGGCATAAAAATATACTACTTCTTTGCACTCCTTTTGAACTTTTCTTGAAAACAGATGCCATCCATGGCACATACTTACAGAAATATTGACCCTGTTTATACCCTAGCATGCGTTTTCACAGCAAGATCTTCTAGGCTTCTTACATACAAAAAACTAAGAACTGGTTTTCTCCTTAGAAGTATTTGACAAGCTAATCAGTTGGGCAATGATTTTCTTTTACGTTTTTTAAAATGTAATTCCTCTCTTTGGATTTTTATACCACAAGAGGTAGCCAAAGATCAGGTATTAATTTTAACCCAAGAATGTTTGTTTATATCTTCCAGATAAATTAAAATATGATTCAGTGCATCATCAGGCTGTAAATTACAATACTAGGGAACGCTAATGGTTTTATAGGAGCCAGGACCAAAATTTATATGAAGACCGTTGATCTGTTTGGGAGTGTTATGTTAGGTTCATCAATTTTTCTTGGGCTGATCTAATAATTACCTTCATCAGGGCAAGGCAGGTGCACCTTAAATTCCTGCTTGCTTGGTTGGATTATACCGTAACCTGGTTTTGCCAGCCCTTCAAACACAGCCATGTTTGGGAAAAAAAAAAAAAATGTGAAAACAGGACAGCTTTGCTTCTTAGATGAGACTTTTTTAGGCTCAATGTTGGGGGGGGGAATTCTAAAAAAAACCTCACAGAAGAAATTTTATCTCAAGGTGTTCCCACACTATGACAATACGATAGACTAGTTTTCTTGAGCTGTGTTTAATTTAGCTGCTGGGGTGTTAAAGCATTGGAGATGTGGGTATTCTGGACTTCAGGATGGGCGAGGTGGCATTCAGAGCACAGGACGTCACTGAATTTCAGGCCACTGCATCCTAGCCTTCCTGTTACTCACTGAACTCCTGATGTCCTTGTCCCTTTTGCCTGCCCTATACTGGAGTCACAATTCCCACCTCTGTGCCCTGATGTCAAGGGCCATAAGTTATGACTTTCCTATGGAAGGAGACAGCTTGCTTTGGTCCTAGGCAAGGCGTGTAGGGCGGGAGAGGCTAAGGTAAGTCTCTATCCCTCATTGCTGATCTTCATAGGTTAGCTGAGGGGTTTTATCCAGGTGGCTGAAATGAGTTTCTTGATCTAAATAAACCAACATTTGTACTTTGTGTATGTTAACAGTCAGGATTGCTAATAATTAATTACTTATCTGAATTTACAAAGGTTAAAAAGTCAGAGTTGCAGAATGGTTGGAGCGGGAAGGAGTCTGTGGAAATTGTCTAATCCAACCCCCCCTACTCAAAGCAAGGTCAGCGAGAGCAGGTTGCTCAGGACCATGTACAGTGTGTTTTTTTTTTTTTTTAATATGTCCAAGGATGGAGATGGCAGAAATTTCTGGGCAACCTGTTTCACTGTTTAACCACTATCACAGTAGTAATGTTTTTTCTATGTTTAAATGGAATTTTCTGTATTTCAAATTGTGCCCATTGCCTCTTGTGCTGTCATTGGGCACCTCTGAGAAGAGCCTGGCTCCATCTTCTTTACTCCCCCCACAATCCCCATCAGATGTTTATACATATGGATAAGATCCCCCTGAGCCTTCTCCGGGCTGAGCAACCCAAGCTGTCTCAGCCTCTTCCCATATGACAGATGCTCCAGTCCCTTCATCATTTCAGTGGCCCTTCACTGGACTCCCTCCAGTATGTCCATGTCTTTCTTGTACTGGGGAACCCAAATTCGTTTCCTGAAATGTCTAGGTCAGTGTATATAAATTACAAAACACATCTTGGCATGTGCCACCAGTCCCCTCCTTTCCAAGTAAAGTGCCACATGTTTTCTTGAGGGCGTTCCCAATGAAGAGATCATGAACACTGCTGCCTTCACTTGGGTCCTGGCTGCAGTGGAGCGCAGGAGTGTCCCTTCCCCCCGTGCAGCAATGTTGGCTGCAGATTGAATGACCTTTTTTAGGTGTAACCTGAGTATATTAGATATAAAAACCCTAGGCAGAGTGTGATGAAGGTGGAAGAAGCTTGCTAACATAAAACCTGCTATATTGAAGCATGGATAGAGATTAATGCAGGAAGCACTGACCTGTTTTATGTAGAGAATAAGACTAGAAAATCTTTTGGGGCATCCTCTGGAGTTAAAAGCCATGAAATCTTAGAGTCATTTTAAAATCTGAGCATTCTTATATCCTGCTGAAGGCAATAGGTTTTTGCTTAGAAAAAGCTGTAAAAGTTTTGCCAAATTTGGTCAGCCTCATCTTTGTGAAACTCTCTGATCTGAGTTTGCAGTATTCTGCTTTGGGGATGTATTAACCGTGTAAGGTTTTTGTGATGGTAGGGCCACCAGCAGTGGTGTTCCGTGAATGCTAAGCTGACTCTTGCTAACTGTGAATATATATATATTTTTTTTTTTTTATTCCAACGAGTAGTCAACACCTGATGGCATGTACAACTGTATTTGCAAAGATTCTGCACGAGACCTGGGTGGCAGGTTAAAACATTTGATGTTTAGGGGAAAAGCAGTCTTTTTGCTGGAAATCACTTGTCTTTGAGAGCCTGTTGAACCTGTTTGAATTCCTTAGCTTGTTTTGCATGGAGGCAGTGTCATGCTAGGTAGATATAAGCCAGTGAGGCCTCCTCATGCCAGTGAGCTCTGCTGCATAAATACTCTGAGCTCCTCCAAATGCTGATAGAAAGGATAGGGGAACATTCTGGTTCAGAAGGCTAGAGAGAGAAGAGAAAAAAGCTAGTTTCTTTGAAGAACGAAGAATAACTAATTGGCAAGGAAGCCCAAGCTGTTGGGAGAACACAGTATTCACGTGGGGGCTGCTAGCACCATTGGCAGCAGCAAACTTCATATTGCCTCTTATTCCTGCCTTTCATTCTTCGAGCTGGAAAGCTGATGAGAGTGGAAGAGGAAGAGTCTGCGAAGTAGATGCTGTGTCAGATCTCCATGAACTTAATGTTGCCCATTATGTTAGTCCTGAAGATAAATGGCCACGTTGTGGCAGGAGAATCCCCTGGGTGAGATCCCTTTTAACTCTGGTCAAGGCAGGGAGCAGAGCATTCCCACTTGGTTTTTTTTGCAGCCCTAAAAAAGTAGGGGTAGGGAAAAATTTGTGACAGGAAATTTCTGCTCAGCAAAGATGCATGGGGGCTGCCTGGATGTTTATGGGTTGACATATGCCCAACTACATCAAGCAAAAAAAGTCAAGTAGAGCCTCAGCTCTGTACTTCCAGAAGGAAAGTGTGTTTGTAATAGTTTCTTTCAGTCATTTACTGTTATGAGCTCCTGCTAGCTAATTCAATTTAGGTCTCTCTCCCCTTTCTCAGATGTTTCAGAGCACAGAATTGGTGGTCTCTGGGTCAGGTATTAAGGACAGGACTTAAAAGGAAAAATAGCATTTTTCATTTGGAAATTTTCTTTAATTCGTGTTCCAGTAAAGTGTGGTGAAGGGAAGAGAGAGCCTTGAGCCTGCACTGTTGACTGGTTAGTGACCTTCAGTAATTTACATAAGCTATTTCCTCACCTATGGAATGAGGATAATGATACTTTTAAGTCTACTTAAAAAAAAATTACATCAGGGCTAGATATTGTTGAACTACTACTTTAGCACAAAGAACAACTCTGTAGTATGGCAGAAAACTTTCTGGACACTTAAAACTTAGAAATCAGTGGAGAAAAGCGAATCTTTAAAAATGTGTTATTTATAAAAATCTTTAAATTGAGACAACAGGGAAAAATTAGAATGCTGTTAACTTTTTCTTTTGCTCTTTTCTTCCCCTGCCACCCCCCCGGTGTTTGCTTTTCAACATGGTGTTGAAGTGGGTTTTGCTTTCATCTATAATCAGTTCAACTTCCAAGTTCTCCAGTGCTTCAGCTGAAACCACTGCAGAGGTCTCTATTTGTTCCAGAACAACTGTTTCCTCTGGAATTTTTGCTTTAAAGTAAGAGGAATGTGTTGGCTCTTCTAACATGCTGTGAAAGCTTATTTGACAAAAATCTGTAATTTCAGCCAAATTTGAGACGACAGCGCCAGCGGTAAAGTTGCGACAAAAAATGACAGAAACCAGACGATTATAAGTTGAAGTTGATGGTCCTTCTTATTCGAAGTGGCATGGAAGAGACTTCATAGCAAAGGAATACTGCCCAAATTCATGTCTGAGGCATCTGCTAATCACTCAACAGGTGGTGTTTGTATCAAGTTTGAGAGTGGCCAACTATTACAATCCTATCATTAGACTGGCAATAGTTGTGTTTTGTTAAAACTCAAGCTTCTGAAGCCAAGATGTTACGTGACAATCTTATCTTTCATTAAATCATGAGGTCCCAAGGCTTTGGAAAGAACTTGGAAGTATGAACCCCAAATACTCAAAAAACCCACAAGAAAGTAGGAAAAAAGCATTGCTTTGGTTCCTCATTTAAATGCCGTGTTTAGTAAGGTACTCTTTGAACTTTCAAGGAATCCAAAGGATTATTTTTAACACTCAGGACAGTTTGGGAATCTGTGTGCATGTATGTGTCATCTCATTGAAAAGCAATTATTTACTCTCTTCCCTCTTAACTTTTTTCCATGTTTGGGATAAAGTCATCCTACCCTGCTAAGGATGATGGGTATGTATTTTCTCACTGACAAGTATGTCTCCACATGTCAGTAGCAGGAATGATCATTCTCAGTGTAGCAAACCCTCCCTTCTAATCTCCATTGCAATTAGGTCTCATGTGGAGCATCTGTTTCTTCTGGGCAAATAGTAATTTGAAACTCATTCATATGAGTGCTGACTAGTAACTGGCTGCTCTAGTGAGAGCTGCTCTTGTGCTCCTTTTCCGCTTCAAAGTAGCCTTTGAGGTGGCATCATCAGTTCCTGGAAGATCATCCCAGTGTGACAATATCAGGTGCTGTGGGAAACCACAGAAAATCCATTGGAGTTTTCCTCCAAATACTTAGACTTCTTCAAGCGGGTTTTGGCTAGCCAGCAGCGGATAGTCAGCTTCCCTGGAGACAGCACTGTTGAGTTTATTCTCTCAGACAATACCCCTGGTAAAAGCTCGAGGAACAGTATAGTTGTCTGTTGGGGGGGTCCTTACTGTCTTATCTTAGGGAGATGATATGAGGTGCCCTGCCTGGGGATGTCAGGATAAAATCCTACATACTGCCAGAATGGTTTTGGGGCTAGTCCCCCTTCAGCTCTATTCCTTTTTCCTGTTGGTTGTAGCATCCCCCCTCTGCCAAACTTCTGTGTCCAGCAGATGTACTTAAATGAGGTGTCCTCACAGCAGCTTTGGCAGGACCAAAGCATGCCTGAGATTACGCCTATAGCTAGTGATGCTTCATCATCTGCCTGGGAGGGACTGGAGACACTTCTTCAGTGTCTGAGGAAACGAAAATGTGCATACCTGAGAAATACAGATAGAGACCACATCCTGAAATCGATCAGACCATTTGGGAAGCAACACTGTTGTGAGAATTGATCTGTAGGATGGTCACCGGGTTTGTTGAGTTGCATTTCTTAAGCTGTATCTGTAAAGCCTCCATTATTCAAAAGTAGCTTGTGATGACGTGGCCGTTTTTGGTAGGGCTTGGGCAGCCCTTCCAGCAGCAACTGTCTCCATCCCCTTCCCACCTCAATCTTGCTGTTAAGACCAAACACCTAAGTGCCAAATCTCCTTTGCCTACGTCCTTGAAATGCCTCTAGCTGTTCGTCAGTCTGAAATTGGCCTACTGTTTTGGTTAAGCAGGAAATAATATGCCTAATTAGCTATTCCTGGTGGACGCTGTACTTATAAAGCTGATCTCATTTTCTTCCACACCTTGTCTGGATGATAAGATCGCCTTATGTTTTTCATTGTGCAGAAGAATAGAAAAAACATTCAGGTGTTTACCTTGCTGTTTCCTTTCTTCAGGCAGCGATGCTGGTTACATGTTATGGACTAGCTCAGAGATAAGCTCTTTTTATTCAGTGACTGGCTGAATGGCAGGGTTCTCGTGCTCTCCAGTAAGTATATGCACAGTGTTCAGTGTTTGACTGAAATACAGATGTTTGTTGTCAGAACAACACATTTTCAGTCATAAGTTTTGAGTCGTCTCAGCTAACAGGCTTTTTCAGCAGGAGAGTTGTGTTTGTGGCAGGGATTGACAAGCCTGGATTGTGTCCTCAGGCTTCCAGACAGCCGTGAAGACGCTGGGTAAGACCAGTGGATGCTGTCACTGAAGAAAGGAAAATTTGGGGGTAAGCACCTTTATCTATTCCTATCAAATTTTGGCCAGGTTTTTTTGGGTTTTGGTGGGGTTTTTTATTGTTTTGGTGTGTTGTTTTTTTTTTTTTAGAATTAAGCATCTAATTTCATTGCCTGGGCTCCTAAAATGGTATTTTATCTTGTGTTCAAATCTGGAGAAGCTGTTCCATTTAAAGCTCACTTTCAGAGTTAGGTTTTCATTAGGATTCACAACAAGGGTAAGATTTTCAAAGCGCTCCATGGCAGCGCTCCTGGTGGAGTTTTCAACAGCACTCAGCCAGCCAGGATATTTAGCTTGGTGCCTATCTGGGTGCTGAGCTGTCTATAAAAAGTGTATCCCGGG
This sequence comes from Aptenodytes patagonicus, assembly GCF_965638725.1. NCBI lineage: Eukaryota > Metazoa > Chordata > Aves > Sphenisciformes > Spheniscidae > Aptenodytes > Aptenodytes patagonicus. Next base: position 121,479,609 of record NC_134951.1, read on the forward strand.
TGTCGGTAATACTTTCAGGAAAGCTTGGGAATAGGGTTCATGGGTTCACTTCTGCTCCCTGCGTTGACTACAGCTGCAGGTTACAATGTATTGAGCAGAGCATCTTCTATAGAGGCAGGCTATGCAGCGAAGGCGAGGGGTTATGGACCATATAGGCAGAGCTCTTCACCCTTAATGGTTTTGAGTGAGGTCATGTTTGACACTCAGGTTACTTAGCTGGAAAAAAAAATCCTTTTTAGCATTGCCAGTTCTCCAGTATGCATGAGGTTACTTCTTTTGCATGTTTTGCTGTGGGTGTCAAGCAGTGATGTGTCACTCCTTTATAAATGATTGTATATTATGTCTTGCAGATCATGGGCAAATGCCAGAGAAATGTATCGTTGGGCAAAAAGAGAGGATATTTCAATGGGCCAGGATTCCTACTTTTGGGGATTTGTTGTGGAGTTTGCTGTGTTCAGCAAAGACCAAGCTTTCTCCTGAAAAATGAAATTCCTGCAACCACCTCCATTAGCACATGGCTGATGTACTGAGGCAGATTCCCTCTGACCTGCCTGAGGGCAGCCAAACAGAAATTCTTACAGTAGCACAGAAGTGAACATCCTTTCACATAGAAATACTGCATGCACACCACACAAGTGAACATATGCACATATCGTCCTTTTTTCATCACTTTTTGGGGGGCGTGCATTAAATTTTCATATTGCATTTTGGATTTGCTGACTGGGTGAGTTGCTGGAGAAAAGATGAATCATTAGGAGTGGTTGCAGCAATTTGGCATTACACCCCCTCCTACTGTGTTTTTATTTGACTAGCTTGCTGATCACAAGGCACCGCCTTTTGGCTCTCCAAGAAAGCTGTGCAATACTATCTTATTTTATCATGCATTAAATGTACAGATTGTTTTATGAATCACTGCTCGCTTCTCATTCATTTTCTCAACAAAGTATAAGCTACAATACAACCTGTGAAATAGTTTGCTGTTAGCAAGATATCTTATTTGTGAAAGTGGTCTGGACTCCTTTTATAACATACTGAGCCTTAAACTCATTTCCTTTGAAGTCCCTCGATTTTTACAGCCTGTAAGAATTAAAAAAAATTTAAAAACCCATCATGATGTAAGGAAATAACTTGTGGTTTCTTTGCAAATTAATAAGCTCTAAGTAACATGGAATATTTCTTTTAAAAAGTGTGTAATAAAAAACAGAGGAATGTACTGCTGCACTGATGACCGCAGTGGAAGAAAGACTTTTTCTGTTTTGCTATTGTAAAACTCTTGGGGCTGGTGCGTTCTTAGGCTGGCATAGTAGCGTTGTTTTGGGTTCCCACTCACCGCCTAGAGCAGTCCCACATGGCTGGGTACAGAGTAAGTACTGCCTGTGGAGTTGGAACATGAATATGAAGCATGCTAGTATCAATTAGACAGTGACCCAGAAATTCTTGGAAGAATGATTTTTCAGCTATATCCTGTCTCCAGGGCTTATAACCCTAGCGGTAGCTCCTCGCAGACTCCTATGTTGAAAGCTGGAACAACTGGGGAGGTGAGCCAGGGGATGATGAGGGGGGACAGAACTGGAATGCCGTTCCCGAGAGAAACAAATCATTCAGGCAAAGGAATAATCAAAGCCCTTGGACAAATAACGGAACCACCATTTCAATTATAAGTGTGCCTAGGTTTATACTGGGCCAAGGTGTCATCTAGACAGATGTACTAGCAGTTTGCTTTCCATAATAAGTGTTGGATTTTTGCAAATATTTTAATGACATCTGGGCATTTTACTAGGCCTCAAATTCTTGATGACTTTCCAGGTCGTGCAGCTACCATTTGCACCATCTGACCTTCCAACCTCTTCCATTCTTTTGAAGTCTTATGAAGAGCATTAAACTTGCAGATGCAATTATTGTATAATAAAGTATTGATTTCCTAAGGAACCCTTTAACATCTTCTTTCATAATTAGCATTTACAAGGCATCAAGAATTAACCATGTATAGCCTTACAAATGAATTACAAGACCCTTTTATTTCTGAAATAAATATCAGTGCCCAATTGCTGAAAACAGCTGAGCATGTTGTCTAATTTCATTGAATGCCAATGTATGAAGTGTCTAGATAAGACTAGTGCAAAAGCAGAGTTATAAAAGGAAGCTTTTGTCTTTTCATACTGCATTTGATAATTTACTTTACCCATTTCTCTCGGCTACTTGGCATTGTCTTCCCATGTGTGTTGTAATTTTTTCCCCGGTAATTTCTATTTTCTGCAGCGGCTCTTCATGAAAGTAGCTCTGGTCAGCTTCAGGCATGAGAGCAAATAAGGCATTTGTTGCTCAGTTACAGTTTTTTTTTGTTTTGGCAATATAAATCTCAGAGGGATGCTGTGGCTTAGTTTTAGTCACTCACAGGAGTAAACTACCTGGCAGATACTGTCTAATTATAAGCCTTCCCCCTTTGAGTCTGTTGTTGCAGGTGAACTCTTTACAAAAAAGAATTTGGTACCCCAGTTTGGTGCTGGACTCTCTAGGTCCCTGAAAACAGAAGATGTATGGAGGGCCTGCTTTTCTCCAAGCAGAATGGTGGCTCTGAAGTCCCTGCTCAGCTGCTGTTTTAACGTGGATGGTCTTCAACTCTCATTAGTTTGAGCTTTGAGTTCCCCAGCGACCTGGAAACCTGTTTCTCTTTATGCCTGTAACTGCCCCACTCCGAGCAGCTTGTTCCCTGCTTCCCCTGTAAGTGTTGTGAGACTCAGAAAAGACATGCTTATGCTTTTTATAAGGTCCTTCTCCAGGCAATGTTCACAGACTGTGTTTGGACCCCACACAAGACTTTGTTGTGGGCTTTTTGGTCTAAAACAGAGCCAGAGACAGGCAGTAATGCTCCCTTCTTGCGAGATAAATTTGAATCCTCCCTTAGAAAGGGAGAATCCCTGTTTCAAAGTCCTGCTCAGCAGACTTCTTGTGTTAAACAGGATTGAGCTCCCTGCCCCAGAGTAACACAAGAAAAGACCACATAAAAGGAGGTGAGAGTGATGAGGAGGGTAACAAAAGTCTGAAGGAGGCTTGCATGCACTTCTTGGGCTAAGACTATCGTGAGAGTGGGGAAGAGGACTTGCTATTTTTCATTTATTAGTAATGGGTTGAGTTTGACTTGTAGCAAAGGGAGGATGGTGAAGAACATCAGGAGAGAGAAATCAAGGGGATTAAATGAATTAACTCCCCAAATATCACTGTGGGAATGGGAAATGTTATTGTTGTCATTTGGCAGATGGGAAACGTGTCCACCCCGCAGCACAGTAACTTCCCCAAGAAAGTCCAGGAAGGGCTGGGAATGGATAGTCTGCTTTGCTGTCTTGGTTTTTAATTGCTGTCCCACACACATGGATGTCTTTATTTTCTTATGGGTCCTGCAATGGGATTTGGTCCCCTGAAACCCAGAAGGGGAAATCTCACACATGCTGTGGTGCTAAACTGGTGTAATAAAAGGAAATGCCAGTTTATTGCTGTCTTGGGTGTGGGACAACGTGGGCTCTTGAATCTGCTCCCTTCCACTAACTCAGCTGCAAGCAGGTGTAGACATCGTGTATAATCACCATGCTGATTGGGGGGAAAAAATCCCCCCAAAAGACAGTACAAGAAAGAGAAACAGACATTAAACTTCAACTGATAACCCACAAAATACAAAATTTAAATAGCAAATATTGATTTCCAGGGAGCATCAGGCTGATAGCTGCCATAAAACCGAAGCCCTGTTGACATTTTAGTCAATAACCAGCTCATATCATCATCCCAGAGTCTCCAGATCTGGACTATGCTCAGATACTTTTTAGCGCAGATTTACTCAAATTTTTGTCTTCCAGAATCAATTCTCCCAAAGAGATTTTCGTAAAGCCTCTTCAGGGAAAGTTGGGAAATATTCTTCACTTGGAGGAGATTTTTCAATTTTTAGGAACGTGATTATGGGATCATTTCAGTTGAAGAAAAACTTTGTATCACCCTTCAGATCTACTGACCAAGCCAGAGAATGAACAACCACCACTGCCTTTTACATTGATTTTAAAACTCTGTGTTTAGCTGCAGTAGTTGTGGAAGTGGAAGCATAAATGTTTCATGCCCCACTTGGCTAGTCAGAAGTTTGTTTTCAGGACTGGCCTGTACTGTGCCGTTCAACCTGTGGGTCAGCTCAGGTTTCATAAAGGCACGTTTCCTATCGCAGGCGGGTGTTATCTGCTGGTAGTCCGAAAAGGGGAAGATGCTCCACCAGAGCCTCCACCTTTTTCTACTGGTTTGGCCTGTGGATGTTGCTTGTTGGATAGACACAGTGCAAAAGCCTGTGCGTCTGGTTTTGATAAGTACCTGTGACAGAAAATATGCAAGAGTGCCAATCTGCTTGTTCACTTACCGACACTTCCACATAAAGCCTGTTTTTCCTGAGAATTTTCCCAACAGGATTTGGGTCTCTATTGGGTTCATAATCCGTTTGGATCCTCAGAGCAGGTATTTTCCTGCCTGTTGTTATACAGTGGCTCTTCCCAGCTGTGGTCAACTCAAGAAGTGTATCTGTGAAGGTATCAGAGTCCGCTGAGACCAGACGCAGTTATAAGTACGCTGGCATGCTGAGTATTCCCAAACCGAGATGTGTAGCTGAGACTGCTGCATTGCATTACCTGCATTTCTGTTGGCTCAGGGACCTCTGCTTGGAAATGCTGTTTCTTGACTGGTTCCCATTTTAGATAAGTGTTGAAAAGGGAACGTCCCAAGTGGTATCTTCTGACCCCAGCGTAAGGGCTGATCTCACAGGCGTGCAAGTGAGCTAGTTACTGATCTACCCCGCATTACTGCTGCTTCTCGGAGATATCAGGCTGCAATATCTGCAATATCAGACTGTGTGCTCCTTGTTTTGCTGCAGCACAAACTTCTGTATCTACTTTAAGTGTCATCCACTTTGCTGTGCTTTGCTTGTGACGGGGAATAGGCAAGCGCTTACCTCAGATGAGAGCTGGCAATTTCTGGGTGAAAGGCGGTAACTCTGACTTGCGTGCGGTGAGTGAGAACACCCTTATTTGTGCTGCTGCTTAAAGTTGTTAGCAGGTATCGCTGTCAGGATTAACCTCACATTCCTGCAAATTCCTTTTAATAAATCACTTAAAAGGTGACTGTGGGCAGGCTGCTCCTCCCTCTGGGTACAAGTAAATCTCTCAGGGTGATACATTCAAGTTACTGCATTAACAGCTGACCCTAGGATGGACGTATGCACACACATATATTTGTCTTATTTGGGGTGTGGAAAGAGGGATTACTTAGATTTTCTGTTCAGGATTTTTTTCTTTTGAAAGCCCCTTTGTCTGGAAGTACCAGAAAGGATGAGACAAGCTGGTTGCCTTCACGGCCCGATGAGCAAAAAGAAAGCAGTACTCCTGTTACCTGGAGACATTCAAGAAGGCAAGTGCAATTAGTCAGTAGATAATTAAGCTGTACATAATCTGGAGTACTGGAGACGAATCACCTTAGTCTACAGACGTAGCAGAGCAGGAGAAACCCTTTTTCAGAAACTGCATGACAGGGAAGGGAGAGAAGGCAGAAACTGCTTGATCAACATTATTGTACCACATACTCAGCAAACAGAAGCTAAATTTTCTTACAGCCTTCCTCCTGGGAACAGTGCCACAGGAGGTAACGTGTCAAAGCTCGATCTCTCCACTCTGGTCTTGCTACAGCAAAAGTTTCACTGATGGGGAGCAACTCGGAGGGGCTTGCTAATTTACTCTAGTAAGACTAGGAGTATGGCTATTTAGGACTCAAACAACGCCTGAGAGAACCGTTAATTGCTCTTGGTTTCCCCACTGTTCAGGGCTGCCCTAATGCATGGTGCAGGTCCCAGAGAGCTGTTCCTCAAGATCCCCTTGGCTGCACATGGTACACCCCTGCCATGCCTACAGGTTGGGGTGCCCAGCTGTGGAGAGGCAGTGGAGCTCTGCATTTCCGTCTGCCCAAGGAGCTGTTTGCGTCAGGAAGCCCTACGGGTCCGTCCGTCAGGCTGCTGGCTCACTTCACTTTAACCTTTGGGAACATTTATAATTAATGCTTAATTGATTTCCATAATGCAAGATCAACACACTGGCATGGGCCTCTTCCTGTACATCTTTGCTCATATGAACAGTCCTTAGTCACCTTATTTTGTCTTTTCTGTGAGGTTTAACCTCTGAGCAAGATTCTTGATGAACTTGCTGCTCATAAAAATATCCAAATGTTTCTTAGCGCAGATCAAATGCTGGCCTCAGGCCCCTAAGTATTTCTTTTCCAGGAAGGGTGGCTTCTATTTATCATAATGCTAGGAGACAGTGTCTTTTCCAAGACTCAATTTTCTTGCTTGTCTCTGCCTTTCTAGGGAAAGGCCACATTCACTCTAGTTGCCAAATTTTGAAAACTTGTGTCAGGTCTTAGAAAAGTGATCCTGTCTAGGATCACCTCTGACACTCTGTTCGTGTCAATGTTGGATTTTTCTTCTGTTCTGTACAGCTACAGGAGATTTACCCATTCTGTAACTGAGATCGGAATATCGTCCCATTAAGCATAGCTTGTGCTAGATTACCTTCAGCAAAAATACCCAAATCAAGCTCCCCTAAACCTCATGTGAGAGGTTCTTGATGAAACCAACTGGAGTTTCTTCAAAACATCCATGATTAAAGGAGTCTGATGGATGAAGCCACCCTCCTCGAGCCTCAGTCTGAGGGAGAGGGGAGGACTCCCCATCTGAAATGATGTTGTGGCTCTGCTTCGTATCTGTGAGAGCGGGGATGAATACATGAGGTGAAGGGATATGTGGAGAAAGACATTGATAAAGACAAGAGGAAGCAAACAGTCTCACAGGAAACAAAACATAGCTGTTGCACAGCGTCAGGGGAGTGGCGTATAGTGTGCCTTTGCTGTTTGGCAGTGTTGAGGTGTCTTTATTCAGGGCACATTTTAAAATGTGTGTCTTCACAGACTAGATGCAAGATTATGTCATAAATATAGAAATGAAGCGTTATGTTTTAAAAGGATAGGGATAACAATGAGTTCAGAGGTCAGAAAGCAAAGTCAGCAATGACCTGCAATGCTTCTTCATGTCCTCTTGGTCCAACCGTTTATTTTAGTTAAGCAAAAATCTGGTTGTTGTTGGAATTTCTGTAGTTGTGTCTAAGCAACATTTCTTTCTACACACCTCTAACAGTTCAGCATTGTAGTTAAGTGGTACCTCTGTGCCTGATTTCTTTCTTTGGTGGTGAAGGAATTGATAAAAGGGTCTGTAACAGCTTAAGTTGACCGTATGTCTTACGTTTCATGAATTGCACTTTTATTTTCTCTTCTCTTTCTCTTTTTACAAACTACATTCAGATGATATCCTTGACCTTCTACCTAACACCTTTGCAGACAGGAAATATTTTGATTGTCTGAGGAGGGAGCTGGGCTTCTAGAAATCATGGCCACTAAAAAAACACTGCTTCCTAGAGTAGGTCAAAGGGAGAGGACTTCCAAATGCACATGTGTGCTGGAAAGAGGAGAAACCAACCTCCTGTGAAGCTCAGCAGGGACTTTGCTTTCAGGAGAGGAGGCAGCAGGAGTGGGGAAATGGAGCTTGTAGTTTTTAACAGCTACTTTGGGTTTCAGCTGTGATTTTAATAACAGTTTAGCCAAACCAGACCACACTAGTTGCCTTTATCTCATAGTGCTTTGGATCCTCTAGAGTCAGTATGTCTTCCTGTCGTGGTTCAACCCTAGCCAGCAACTGAGCACCACTCCCGGAGCGTATCTACGAGGGACTCCTGCCAGACTGCAAGCGTAGATTGTTTGACCAGGTTGATCAGTATCTCTTACAGAATAATGAAATATTCCCCCAGATTCTCGTAAATAGCTGTGGGGATGGTTGAATACCGGAACAGGTTGCCCAGAGAGGTTGTGAAGTCTCTGTCCTTGGATATGTTCAAAATGCAACTGGACACAGTCCTGGGCAACCTGCTGTAGTTGGCCTTTCTTTGAGCAGGGGCGTTGGACTAGGTGATCTCCAGAGATGCTTTCCAACCTCAACCGTTTGTGATTCTGTGGCATTTTCCAAGTCACAGTTAGAGTTCTTGTGTACTATCTGCTACTGTCAAATACTTGGACGCTAATGACAAATAATGGTGGATGCTGCTTCCTTGAGTTGGTAGAAGAGAAGCATCACTGAGCGGAAAGATCGTGCTGTCTTGTTATTTTCAAACATCAGTTAAATGTTAGTTTCAGTACAAGAGTGTAATTCACTCAAGTCACAAACACAGTTTTGTGTATATCAAGTATGGCTTGATAACCAAAAAGGCCAAATTTCTTATTGGTCCTTAAAGAGAACGATAAATTTTGTACTAAAAGCTCTTTTATTCTATTTGTGTGAGCATGCAGGAACACATGGGAGCCTCAAGTAGGTACCAGGAACACATACTGTGAGATGCTGAGCGTATACAGAGTGAAAATAAAAGCCTTCCCAAAAGAAACCTGCGGTCCAAATATATCAGTCTTGAAAATTGGCACATCTATAAAGAAATTCCAAATAAATCTACATAGTAAAGAAAAAAAAAAGGGCTACTGCAGCCAATTAACTACAGGATCTACGTGATAAATCTTTTATCTCAAATTAGCAATGTGTGTGTATTGAGTGGATCAAGATGAGCATGCTACTTTTATAGAAAACTTGTACATGTGAAACCTGTCATCTCGTATTAGAAGACAAATGACATTTTGAGGCATTACATAAATAATGGAATCACATGGCCACCTGATCTTGGTTATTTCTTAGCGAAGGTTAAGACATTTCGAACATCCTTTTATTCTGAATTGTAGAGCTATAATTCTCCTGAACTGGCAGCACAAGTTGTGAGAAAACATTCAGCTGAAGCTGAATAGCTCTAAAGGTTTGGAGTGAATTCCTAGTCCATTTGAAATCAGTGGGAGTGGTGTCCCTGGCTTAAATGAAGCAAAGATTTTCAACTTCCATGCCTGGGAAGTGGTGCCTCTGGCTAATGTTTGCTGAAAGAGATGTCCAGTCACCATCTGGAAAATAGAATTTGTATCTCTGTTCTCATCTATTCATTAGTAAATTCTGCTAAAGCAAACACAAAGTTTGGTCTGATGTTCTTAGTTTGGATTACCTGCCCGACTTGGGCTTGGCCTTCAAGAGGATGCTTCGTGCCATGAGTGGCAGAACTAATGAAACTAGATTTTTCTGGTTGTCCGCATCTCCCACACCGTTATGCTGCAATGACACCAGCCTATGCAGCTTCACCTCTGATTGCTGTTGGGTGTGTGGTCTATCTGGAGCTCTGTAGACGCAAACTAGCAAGGAAGCGTGACTCTGCTGGTTGGGTGACTGATTGCTCCCAAGCAGCATTTTAGCAGCTGAGCCGGCTTTTCTGCCAAGAGGCAGGTGCTAGTTCAGACCTTTCTCATCAATCCAACTGATTTTCATTAAATCTATAGGAACTTCCTAATCTTTGAAGTTTGTAGCCCTCTAGCGAAGCTGGACAACAGATTTAGAAGATATTTGCAGAGTCAGGTAGACAGCAGGAAGGCATCAGCTCTATTTCAAAATGGAGTAGGGAGATGATCAAACTAGAAGTGGCATAAATTGTTTCCTGTCCCTTTATTGAAAACACCAGTGAATTTAATAGGGATCAATCCGTTTCATACAGGTGTGGATTCAAAACTTTGACAAAATGAGGTAGCCATTCTAAACAAGTTATTTAATGAGAAAGAATAATTTTTTGTAGAAACCTAGGAGGGGTGTTGTTTAAGGTATAAAAAACAATTAGGTTCCTGTGCTCTGCAATGGGCAGCAAAGAAACGCTTGAATTAACTCTGTTTGAATGATTTCTGTAGTACCTATTTGGAATTCAGGTGGAAGTTCAGACCATTTGTTCAGAATTGACCGAAGCTGATAGCTGAAGTCAATTGATTTGTACCTGGTGACACCACATGTGGTGGTGGTCCTCTGTCTTTCTGGAATAAGATGAAGTGGTGGTTAGGGTCCAGACTTTGAAAGAGATCCAGGAATTCATAGGACTTAACAAATGTATAAAGGAACATGTCTGCAGCTACCCAGCATGTCCTCCTGCCAGAGATGGATGGGTCTGTGTCTCCATTTCTTGCCTATCCCTCTTTGTGTGAAGGTGTTTCACCCAAAGCTGATAGAGGTTGTTTTGGGGATGATTAGCATAAAATGTCAATCAACCTAAGTTGAATTTTAATGTAAGTAGGTGAGGGAAAAGCTGTGAGATCGAGGGCTGGAATTGAAACAGGATTTATAACGAATAGAGAGATCGGATATGATCAAAACAAATGAAACAGTATGCATATCAGGTTTTATGCTCAGTAAAGTTTAAAATAGGCAGATTCAGTCTGATTATACAGCAATAGCAAAGACTTCTAATTTGGGACAACAGGTTTCCCTCCACCCTCCTCCAGCTATTGGCTCGCCAGACATTCCAAGCTGGCTGGCGACACACCTTTGCTTTGTGTGTGTGTGTGTCCACCCCTCCCTTGGTCTTTTGCCTGAGAGTCCTTTCTAGCCCAGGAACGTATTTTATAGCAAAGATGTAACGTTTCATTTTTGAACGTGTCACGACTGTCAAGGTTAGTGTGTCAGCAGTGTAATATTTGCCCAGGTGTACCAGTGACAGTCTGAGGAGGGTGGGAAAAAGGAAGGGAGAGGGAGCGTGAGCATCTGAGCTCCATACAGAGCTGTCTGTCTGTATGTCAGCTAACATCCCTCTGGCTAGGGCTATTGGCGATTTCTAACTTCCTTGCTCAAAACTGGGTATTTCAAGTAATCCTTTTTACTTACCTGCATCTTAGGCAGCCTATAAGGACAAAGGTGTTTGGATCTTAGTTTTCCTGCCACTTGTCTCTGACTCAACATGATAGAAAAAATGAGTAGTTTTGTTTTGAAGAGACATCCCTGGGATTTTTGTCTCTGTGCAGTTCTAATTTTCAGTATTCCTGCTGTGTATCAGATGCGAATTACAGAGAGCGTAATGTGTTTGTCCTGTTTGGCTACGTATTTGGCTACTTATATGGGGATGTGAATATTTTCTTTTGGATTACGACACCAAGTTCTAGCCAGTAATGTCCTCTTGTGGCTGAAAACTTCCTGTATGGAAAAATTTGCTTGCCATCTTAAACATACTGGGCTATGTTCTGTTCTTAGCTGTATAGACTTAAATTTGGAGTAAGACTGCTTAATTTACTGCAGATTTACATCTAAGCAACAGAGAGAAGGTTCTGCCTTATTTCCAATATTGGCCTTAACTCTATCTGCTCACACCAGTTGCTGTCTTAACACTGAAGCCCTTTCCTCTGTTATTCCTGCCATGTGAAACAGTTTTCACAGATTTCTCTGTGTTCTTCACTCCCTCTCCCAATAGAAATCTCATTTGAAAATATTTATTTTCTTCTTTCCACATGGCTCTTAATGTTATTATCCTACTGCTCTCATCTATTATTTAGTTTTAGCTGTAGTATTTTGGGTAGAATTACAAAATTAGCATGTAGGATATGCTAAAATGGATCCAAGCCCATTTTCCAAATCAAAATGCTCTCTGATCCTGAGAGAACTTGTACCCAGCTATGCAGAACAAGGGGAGTTCAGCTGGGATCAGGATAATGAGGAACCCTGATGGACAAGTCTAAGGAAGGAAAGATGCAACTACTCATTTTGGAGAATGGTAGTAGGTTACTTAACTTGTCCCTCTAACAAGGGCTTTGTGAGGGTCTGGATAAAGAAATTAGGAGTCTAGAACACCATGGAAACCTTCACCACCACCACAATAGAGGGGGAAGTTTGGGAGGAAAAAGAAAGAAATGGCATGAAATATTTTTGTTTTGAGCAATGAAATAACTTTCAGAGCAGTGTTAAAACTAAGAGCATTACTGCTGTACTTCAGTCCTTCACAATGCTTTCTGTAGCTGATAGGTATTCCAAATGAATTTGTTATATTCCCAAACTTACAGGATTCTGCAATTACAGTTCCTGTGTACCACATGCCAAAGGCACATCGATCCTCATGTTGTTCTCTATTAACTGCACTGTATTAAAAAAATATAGGTATGTCAGGTTGATTTTTTCCAAACATTTTCTTTAGAATAATGAGTTTCTTCTGCATTTGCGTACCGGTACATTTCTGTTTACATAGGGTTTCTGAACGTAACACTATAAACTACTTTTTTTTTATTTTTTATTTTTGCTTACAAGTCAATACTATTGATGCTTTCTCTTTTCATTGTTTTTTCCTCCTATTTTAGAGAGGTATCAGCTGGCAAGAAAAAGATCTTGTGCATTGCAACGCGTTTCTCTCTCCATGTCTTGGTATGTTTGTCATTATTCCATAGTAAAGTATTTATACTTGCTGGCTTCATATATATATATATAGAGAGAGAGAGAGAGAGTAGTACTTTCTATGGGCTAATTAATTCCATGTTTAAAAAACAATGTTTAGTGCTGATAAGCAAATCATTAGAGAAGGTATTTATATTTTTTGCTAAGTTCTTGAAGAATTTCTCTGTTAGAAAAGGGAAATTAATCTTTCTTCGCACCCTTGCTCTCCCATGTTTTCAGAATTTCCAGAATTATTTATTGAGAGGAACTTGTGGGGCCTGAACAGGGAAGAAGTTGAGACCCTATCTCTGAACCAAGCTGTTTGCAGTTCCTCCATCATTGGATAGTTTGTTTATTTTTTGCTATGTTAGGGCTGGTTTCCAACATTTTATCCCTAATTTAGCACCAAAAGTGCACAGTGGGGCTGGCTTACCCCAGGCTTTTGTGTGTGTTTTTGCAATGTTGGCATTGGTTTCCTGCGTTGTCTGATAGAGCAGTCAAGAAACAAATGCAGCTTGTCCAAAATACACGCATGATAACTACCCTGAACATACACGTTTTGCTATTATTCCCACATATGTTTTGGCAGGGTAGAGAGCTCATTTGGCCTCCTATATATTTGGGCAAGGAGGGGAACTCTGTCGTTTCTCCCTTCTAGTCTATGTTTTTATTTATTCGTTATATTGTTCTTTCAACCCACGTAAAGAAACCTAAGCATTATCGCAAATGGCGAAGATTATAATCGGTGACTAATATCCTTGCTACAATAAACCTTACCAACTCCTAGCACGAGACGTAAATAATACAAAAGGCCCTCTCATATTTTGAGGAACTGATATGAATATTATAATAATTGTTCTACAGTTAATGGTGCAAAAGCTCAGTAACACTTAAGGACCTCCATACTGGATTTGACTCAAAGCCAGCTGGAGCCTTTCCATTAAATCAATGTGGTTTAGATTATGCCCCAAAATAGGTAGGTAAAATTTTCATATTCGGTTTGGACTTTTCCTCCCTTTTGAACTCATTCTTAGCAGCTGAGCGAGAAACACTTGAAGGGGTAAATAACCACTTGAGTGGTTACGAGATGACATGGTTGCATTAGCTCTGTGTTTAGAAAATCTGTCAGTGTGCAGGTCTGTGTCTGTGCCTGGAGCCCTAGGCACGATGCTCTGATCTTACTGGGGCGAAGGAGCCAGCCTCTCACGATCAGCCAAATAATCTAATAATCGCGGCTCTCTGAACACTGAAGCAGATCCAAAGCCTCAAATTAACCAAAAGGAGGTGGTAGGGGGACAGGTGAAAATCGCAGTTTCACTTTTCTCGGGACTGCAATTAGTGGAATGGACGTTTTCTTCTCCTACGTGGTATGTGTGTGAATGGTATGATATGAAGCAACTGATTAAACCTTGGCCTTTGGATCTGAGCACTCTTTTCAGATTGGATTGTGATCCAATACAAAATCTGATTTAGGCAATGGAAAGTTAATGAACTTCATATAGTCCGGGCAGGTGAGTTTAGCTGCTTATTTTGTTTGTTTGTTTTTTATACTGAGTTTTCTCTACAACAGTAAAATGCAGAAAAATGGTTCAGACTCTTAAATAGAAGTGTCACAACAGTCAGATTTGTTGACTGTCTCTACCAGCTGTGAGGTTGGGTGCACTCTTGGGTGCATGCCGCTGTTGGTGTTCAATTCAGCAGTGAATAAAGGATGAGGTTCTTCGAAGACTTTTTATTAGCAGTAGAGCTAATAGTTACACTCAAATAAAAATTAAGACTCAAGCTGGCACAATTTGTACCTGACGCCAGCAAGACTTAACAAATGGCCACGTTCCCAGGCTGCTTGGGGCATTATGTCTAGTGGCATACGTAGGTGAAGGGCTGGAAACATTAAAATAGCCGACCAAAACCCATTGGGCAGTGAGAAAACGGTGCGTGATCCTTATACCCCAGGGTTCAATCTCCCCTTTAAAAAGCTGGAGAGGAGCTATCTCAAGGATAAGAGATTAACTTCAGATGAGGCTTCTTAAGGTTTTCTTTTTTAGTAAGTAAAGACTCATAACCTTGGTTCAGAGAAAGGTACTTTTTAACCCTGTGACTTAAAGGAAGATCTTGTTTTGGCAGTGTTGAACACAAAGCTGAAAGGGATATATACACAGTCAAGGTTATATAATAATTGGTATATATTATAAATACGGAAATTCAGGTAGCTTTGCACTAATTTGGATAGTCCTATTTTCTGCTACTGATGTAAAAATTAGAGGGGAGATTCTAACCAATTTCTGTTTGCGTGGGGTCTCTTTGCTTGCCTGGAAAAGAGTTGCAGTTGGCAAAATCTTGCCCCTATTAAGTTAGGGGTAAAACTCACTGACTTCAGGGAGTGGAGGTTTCGTCCTGAGAAACGTTTTGGTTTAAAAAAGATAATAATTAAAATAACTTTTGAAGCTTTATCTGTGAAAAATAGGACAGGCAGGAGGCTAGAAACGTGTCACAGCAGGAGGTGAGCTTTCTCTTATTTATCCAGATAAAATAATCAGAAATACGATGAACTGCCCATCTTCTGAAATTAGGCACAGCACCTTGTGAGATTTTAGTGCTACAAAGGGAGACAGAGCACCCATAAAGATAGCAACTGCAAAGTATATAAATGCACTTTCCTCTTCAAATTACACACACATGAAATCTTTGTACCACTTAAGAAAGTGTTAACTTGTGGTTTGCTTTAAACTTTAGTTTGGTTGTTTATAACTGCAAGGATCTCCTTAAAGCTTTGAAGGGTCCCTTAGCTGTCTCTTGCTTCAGAGGAAAACATTTCCTAGGGAAAGAAGTTTTAGGCTGAGAATGTGTTTTACACAAAAAAAAGGAGTCTTCAGCGAAGTTCCAGAAATTAGCTTATTTGTATAGTTTACAAGTAAAAAGCTAATGATTCCAAATAGCCATGACTTTTGAGTCAGGCCCTAGAAATCACACTACTAGTTCTTGTTTCTTTGTGTTACCTTTAGATCCTATTTTCCTATTTTTCTTCGAAACCGTATGAGCTAAGAACTGGCTTGCAGTTTAAAGAATACCTGCAGTTAATCTCATAATCTGCATGAATCCAGAATCTTGTGCTTTAAGGAGAATAGCAGCTCTCTTGAGACCTGAAACAAACAAGCAAAAATCCTTTGAAAATCATCCCACAGAATTGTTCATTAAAGTAATACTTGCCTTGAAGTTCATCACATGTGAGAATAAGGCCTAAGCAGGGATTTTAACATTCAGTAACAAATTGTTACCTGAGAAAAGAGTCACTTGACAAAACTGTTTTGTATTAATCTTTAGGAATTAAATTCCCTGAACAAAGCGTATTTGTTTCATGGTGTAATAAATAGCTAGTGCAAAATATGGGGATTTAACTTAATAGGAACCGCCCAGTTAAAATTACCTTCAAGGAAAGTCCTGCACATGGACATGCACTCAGGGTCTTTGAGGACTCTCTTCTTCTCTTCGATTTGACCTATTACAGACTCATATTGGATAGTTTGTCAGCAATTTTCCCCCCATTATAGAACTTTATATGCTCGTAGATAAAACAAACATGACTTGAAAGCGAGATTTCCCTATTCTGCCCAGCTGAGCACTCAGAAAGCTTGCATGGTAGTGAGAAACACTTCTCATGGATATATTAAGTGCTACCATCTGTTTGGATTGTTTTGAAATGCATTTTTGGGCCAAAGCCTGCCCTTGTGAGGATCCAGTTTAACATGAAAGTCTCAGCAGTTCCCTGAATGTGAATAAGGCAGCAAAACTCACTCCTTTCATGCCTCCCAATCATGCCCTTTAATTTAGCTACAATAACTTTGACTGAATCAGAATAGCAGCTCCAAAAACGGAGCCCTTGATTATCTTGATGGCTACCTTACTCCACACAAGAAGTTGCACTGATTTTAAGGGCTTTTCTTCCCACTGAGTCCTATATTGCAACAGGCAACAGAAATGGGTCAAAGTGGGAAAACAGTGAAATTTATTTTGGATGCTTTTTGGTTTAGCTTCGTATTATTGTTTTTCTTCTGAGGCCTGAAATGGAGGAGGAAAAAAAAAAGGGGGGGGAAATTTGGAAAAAGGTGGAAGAGAAACTTTTACATAAAATGTTTTTGTTCTCTAGGAACAGCAAAATAACTTTAGAATACTATATAAGGTGATATTATCACTGCCACACTTCAGACTTTCTGCCTGCACTAACTAATACATTTCAAATGAAGTTACTTTGTCAAAATTTACAGCATTTGGCAATTACAATTCCTATCTGTTATAAGCCAAACTTTATTTTTAGTCCTTAATATTGTGTTAACAACATTATAATTAGCATATACACAGGAATAGCAAGTTAATTTATTTCACACTTTTTCTCCTGAAACACCACTTTCTTTTGTATCTGAAATAGTCTCTATTTTTTCAGATCCTAAATTCTATACTGTAGCTTTAATTTTGGTTTACATGTCAAAACGAATGATGGTTTTTCAGTATTGTCTTTTTTTTTTCTCCTCTCTTATTTTGATACATACCAGGGGAAAAAAACCCAAACCAACCCTAAAAATTAATGTGGAGCACATCTTTGTCGCTATTTCCAGATATTGTTATTCAGAAGTGGAGAATGTAGTCTAATCACTTTCCTATATACGCCAAGTATTACTTTCTTTGTGTTAAGTAATTACACACCATAGGAACCTCATCCTTAAAGATGTCGGTAGCACTGAGATTTGGTAAGTCCTTAATTACTCTATACATTTGTTTTCCCCTATTTTTCTGGATTTGTTTGCCTTTAAAAACAAACCAACAACAACAAAGACATGAGAAGGAGGAAAACGAGACCAAAGAGAGGCAAGGAAACTTCACATTTTTAGCATTCCTGGAAGCACTATTCATCACTTGCTATTCATCACTTGCAGGGATGGTGCAGCTGAAGCTGCATTAGTGGTGCAGTATGCATGCTGCACTTTCTTCTGGAGCAGTGCATCCAGCACAGGCCAGCTGCTGCCGCCTCTGCTCGTATGGCTTTCATTTATTTGTCTTTAAATACTTCACTTAGAATGCCCGAGGTCTGCAAATTTGAGTCACCCGCAGACTGGCACTCTTGCTCTTCAAGCCTTGTCTGACACAATTCCTGGTTCAGCTGCTCCGTTTGTGGGTGGTGGTAGGGATGAGATGTGGTAGGGTAACGTTTCTAAAAGCCTCCGGCTAACTTGGGAGCCTACATCTCCATTTCAGAGATGACAGGCACTTAGGAATCAAAGTCCATGAGGAAGTCAGTGTGCCCAGATGTGCATTCGCTTTGATAAGGGACCTGTCATATCTTAGCTTGCACTAATTGCTCGTTCCCTCCTTGCCTCATTTCCAAGGCAAAACAATTCAGGAGCCCAAGCTCCATCACCTGCATGTGACTGGACAACTTCTCTGCCAGGTTGCCTGCAGCAAACCTTGGTAATGAAGCCTCCTCTTTCACCAGCGTTTGGAGTAAAACAGCATTTCATCGCAGTTGTGTATGCACGTGAATGAGTTTGGCTCAGTTTTTCAGCTGCTTTAGCAGAACTGTGTGTCTGAGCCCTTGCCATCTACCTGTTTTGCCCACTTTCTGAACTGGATTAAACCATTTCAGTTTTTTTTCTCCATGCTCATTAGTGAGGGTCTAGTTTAACATACCCAAATATGATAGAGATTAACCAACAATGATTGCTATCGTGCTTAAAGGAAGGAAGGAACGGCCTGGAGAGGGGAGTGTGTGCTGGCATTGAATCCGTTCTTGGGTATTTTTTGTGAAAAGTAAATATATAGATCTGCATCTTTGTTTACACTAGAAATATTGTGTCCTGACTTGCCACTCTGGCAACCTGGGGACCTTCTGAAGTCTGAAATCATGGAAGGTTCATTACCAAAGTTTGAAACCTAAGATGCGGCAGACTGAACTGGCCAGGCTAAGAGGTGACATAAATGCCAGGGTAAGTTACGTAGCAGCAAGGCAGTATAGCTTCTGTACTGAGAGGGTGGAAGGGCAGAGCCAGAGGAGCAAAGTCAACCAAGAGGTAGCTGGAGTGGGAGAGCAAGTTCAGGCAGCTCCCCAGCTTTATACTCTAATGCTGCCCAGAGTCCTCTTGTGTGCAGTGAAGTGGAAATGTTGTTGCATCCATGACAAAATAAAGTTCGTAGGTAGCAATAATGTCTTTATCAGCTTCTCAGCTTTCAGGTGTACAGACTTATCTCTAGGCCACCACCACCCAGAGGTGTTTTCTGTAACCTGCAGAAAGGCATGAGTGTGCTCGACAGTTTCTGGTTTTTCCAAGTGTACTTGTTGGTCTATTAAAACATACTGGTTTTGTCTCAGAACTTTGTTTTTGCAACTCACTCTTCTCTCTGTGTCCTAACCATACCAGACAGCACCATGCTGGCCACCTCTGCGTGTGGCTCCGTATTCCCTGACGTGGACTGAGGATGCAGGCGGGTGTTTTGGGTTGCCTGGGGAAAGCCCACCTGGGGAGGCCTGTGCAGCCTGTAGCGCTGAGGTTGTGGCTGTCAGGTGTAGTGTTTCCTTCACTTTACATGCTTCATTGGGTCATAGATACTGTTCTCTAGCACAAAGGGGAAAGAACAGAGTGGGATCACCTAGCAGAGCTCTGGGATAGCTGAGGCTTTTGCCCAGGCAAGCCTAAGCAACCTCCTTTATGGGCATCAGACAAACTCCTGGCACCCTGTATCTGCAGTTTCAGGTGAGAGCTCATGGTGTGAATGGCACCATCTGAGCCAGAGGCAGAGAATGGAAAGGTGGTTTTTGTTTGCTTGTTTGTGGTCAACCTTCCTTGACCAAGCAATATAAATATACACACGTTTGATCGTTGTAAAAATAAATACAGGGCTATGTCTAACAATCTGTTTGGGAACTGGATCTGGTCCAGAATGTGGCAGCTTGCTTGTTATTAGACATGGTCTCTCCCTCGAGTGCTCGCAGCCAAAGCTCCTGTGCTGGCTGATCTCTGGCTTCAAGGCAGAGTTTATTTTATTCTTTTTTTTTTTCCTCTCCCAGTCATAATCTTAGCCATAAATGGAACGGGACTTGCCTCTTGTTTTGAAGGATGCTGCCTCATTTGTCCTTTGGGGCTTTCCAAAAGCAAGAGTCGCAGCTCCAGCGTTCGCTCACTCCCTGGTCCTGAAATAGTTTGTGGCTCTGAGCCATCTTTTCTTAAGGTGATGATAGGGATGGTACGGAGAGAGAAACTTGCGCATGGCGGGGATGGGAATTGAGCCTGGGATGTCTGTTTTAATTGGCAGATTGATATTTTGGACCTGCCTGCTTGTCTGCTTGAGCCAAATCCGTTGCTGTCCAAACTACATTGTGAGATGCGCGCATCTTGACCAGCAACGGTACCGAGCTCCCCAGCTTCTGCACGAGTCCACAGACTGCAGGAAGGATCCCTCACAAAGAGGCACTCAGCGTTACTCAAACTGGGCCCTTGGTGACCAAAATGCTCAACTCCAAAATTACCATGTTTTTTCATAATCACAAAATCAAACATTTCTGCTGAAAGAAAACCTCATGATGAGGTCACTGTGTCGTGCCTTGCTTGAAACAGGATTTTGTGTGTGTGTGTGTGTGTGTGCTGCGAGGGAATGAGAGGGAAAGTCCTACAGAGAAGCAAAACTTCAGCAGCAGAAGTTTCCCTTTCCTGGATGATTAGGGTCTGATCCCTAGGGATAAATCTTGTCACACCCTGCATCTGACGTCAACAGGGTTAGTACAGATCTATTTCCTTGTAACCAAAATGAAAATACTGTTGCAGATGGTCACGGGGAAGATTTTGCCTGTCTCGTTTGGCCAAATACAGTGCTCTTCAGTGCTTCTCACCCCTGGGAGATTTGCTAAGGTCTATACAGGAATCAGAAGAAAAGACTTACTTTTAAAAATGTGTTGACTTCCTTCAAACTGCCTGGGCTTATGGACCAGAATGTGGAGAATGTGGTTTATAAAACCTGCTTCCCCTCCCAGGTGGGCTTTAATAAGCTACTTCAGGTTTAGAGTCTAGCTCCTCAGCTGAATTTCATTTCAGCCCCAGATTTCTCTCTAGCTTATATACAATATAAGGACCAGTCATGAGCACTGCACCGTCTCTTGGAAGGTGTTGAGCACCTCAAATTGACTGGTAACCATCCCCAGTCCCTGGCTAATGTAATCCTGCTTGTATGAAAAATATGACATATGAGAAAGGCTCCATTATGAAAACTGTTATTAGAGAAAACATTACTTATTCTTAACTCTTAACCAAATTATGTAGCATTTTGCATTTTCAGTAACAATAATTTTCTGGTGTTCCCCATTAGGGGGCAAAGACTGCTGTCAGCTACACTGCATAAATCCAACTTTCTTCAGAAGAAATACTCTGGATTCAGAAGGAGAACTGAATTTTTCTCTTAGTGCTTTTGTTCCTCAACAGTTAAAACTAAAAAACAGGAGGAATTTAGGGAACGCCAGGGTTTGGGCTTTTTGTATGAAGCAGAGGAATTCTTTTCTTCCGATTCTAACATAGCCTGTGATGCTTAAATATGTTGTTGGTATTGTGTTTAGGTGTTGAACTGTCACACGCTTTTTTGCGGCTCAAGTTATCTGAACTCCCTAATTTAAAAAACAAAGCAAACCTTTGATTTCATTTTAGCAGCACTCAGGAGTATGGATATTTAAGCAACTTAGGAATGCAGAATTTCATATTCTTAACTTGGTACTTCATTAGAAAAACTGGTTTTTGTTAATTACTGGTTGCAGGTCACAATCAGATTTACTGTTAGAGTTAAACCTTGTTATAAAGCCTGACCTCGTTACATAAATTACTAATCCACAACAAACTGGACATGTTATCTGTTCGGCTGGTGGAAGCAGTTTGCTGAAAGCCCTCTTTAGTTCATTTTGGTGAGCGCGTGGAGCAATACTTGACACCTTGGCCTGGTTTGGAGCCCAGATGCAATGAATCCCTGGTCAGTGCATGCCACCAACAGGAGCTGCATCTGCTTGGACTCGCTGCCAAATCTAGTTCCCACCCGGCTACCAGGGGTCACCATGGAGACATTTTGTACTAGAACCGCTCATTTTAAATATTAGACTTCAGCCTTTGAGCATGTATTGGGAGTTTACAGTTGCTGTTGCTTTAGAACATCTGCTTTTTCATAGGAGGGAAAAAAACGCTTCAGGAAAGTTAAAAAGCCTAAATGATATATTTGGCATTGCATGTTTGTTACAGTAGTAACCAATTACGTAGCATAGAAGGGTCCATCTATAAATACTTTAATATTATTTAATAAATTATGGTGGATTTTATAGCATACCTAATAATAACATTAAATGTTTCTGCATTTAACAGGCACACACATTGTTTTAACAATATCTCCATGTTATATGCCTTGCAACAGCTTGTTATGGCTTCATATGTTAGGCATTTACTATGCATTCACTTTATTTATTTCTTCAGGAAAAAAGGAATGCTTTCTAATAAGATGCGAAGGAATGTAGCTGCATCTAAAGACCAGTTAAAAAATATGATCAAGCACTTACGAAAGAAGTCAAAATTTAAAGCTGTATTTGCATACAGGCATAACTCACCAGGAGCAGGGCTTGTCTTTTGCCATCTGCCTCAAAGCCATCCTAAAAAAATGATCCTTGATAAGGTGGCTTTACTCCTTCAGTCATCATTGCCTGTGGTGTGAGTCCAAGTGCAGTGCCATCTGGTGTGCTGGGCTGGGTTCCCACTGTGACCGGGGTGATAGGATGGCTTTAATGAAGAAATAGCCTTGGCCATCGGTACCAGGAGTGGCTGGGACTGCCAAGTAATGCATTACGATGAAGATATTTTATGTCAGGACATAGCCTATTTTGGTAAGTAATAGCTTTTCTAAATCTTGTGCAACAAAGTAGACCCCTACCTTCCTCACCTCCCATGTTCACTGTGCTCGCCAAGCTATGAAGTGAACAGTTTAGTTGCTCTTTGAGAAGCAGTATCTGCCAGAAGAATTGCAATGATGTGTTGTCTGGTAGGCTCCACCTCATGAGCGTCAGGTTGTTCATTGCATAGCACTGGCTGTCTTCAGCATCCATTTATTTCAAAGGAATTTGAGGGCAAAGTTCGGTCTTCTGTTACCAACAGGTGTGATGGCTTTATTGAATAACACTTTAGAAATAAATCTGACACTATTGAAAAGTTCTGTGCATGTAGCGCTTAGAGAAAGCTCCATCTGGGAGCTTTGTTTCTTGTTTTTTCTCCCAAGGCAGAGGTTCACAGTTGACATCCATTGTTAAATCCAGGCAAAATCACTAATGCCATAAGAAAAAAATTATTTCTGAATATTTAGGACAAGAGTATAATTGCAGGTTATTTTTGGTGAAGTCTTTCCTTTGGGAATCTGGAACTACAAGACGTTTCATTCTGATGATTAAATAGGAGAGACCAGCCAGTGATTCCCAGCTCATGGTGGATAGCAATTTCTCCTGCTTGTAATCCCCACTGCGATCGGTGGGACTCCCACAGTGTGAGACATTTTTCCACCTGGGTGGAGCTATCACTGCCTGAGTCTGTTGCAATACCTGGGAACATCTGTGTCCTCCTCCAGCCGTCGCTGGCTATGCCGTGAAGGTGGATATGTGTTAGAGGACTCTTAACCCAGGCACATGCTGCACACTGGCAGGTTTCTGCCCCACCAGAGATGCTAAACAGGGAATCGGTTTCTATGGCCAAGTGTTAACTGGGGAGGAAACCTGTGGCCAGTAGGAAGAAGGCATAGGAAGGATCATTGGTTTTTGTCCAGTTTTTTTCCACTCTAAATATTTCCACAGGTTGAACACCCAGGACACTATTAACTAGAGTTTGGTGACTCGGAGACACCAAGACACCAAACAGTTAAGGCAGAGATTTTTGAAGCATAGGTAACCGATACCGGCCTCGCAAGGCTGCTGGATACAAGGCCCCATGTTTAAGTGCCTGAATATGGATGTTGGTGCCTTGCTTCAGGTGGTTGGGTTTGCAAATGCTGGTGTTGGGTATTTGCCAGGAATAGAATTTGGATCTCTTGACTTTGTGGTTTAACTCCTAGGCAGCATTTCTTTTTCTCAGTGTACTGTGCTTATTCATATGGAGAGCAAACATGATGCTTCCAGAGGGAAAATGATTTTTAGTGATGAATCAGAATATGTGGAATTTGGGGTTCTTGTTTTGGGGGTCCTTTGATTGCTGTTGGAGAAGGGGTGTTTCATTTTCTCAGTTCATCCATTTCTTGGGTAATGCCCTTTGGAAGAGAGCTCACTAGCATGGTTCCTTTTGCTGAGTTAATGGATGACCTTGAGGTTTCTGAACCAGAGAGCGTAACTCCCCAGCCTGGATTAGGGCCGCCTTATGCACAAGAGCAGAGCAGTTTCTGCTCTCCATAGGAATAGATTAACATCTTGCCACCCCAAAACAAAGCACACGCGTCAGTGGGCATACTCTGCCTCTGAAGTGGCAAGGAAAAGGAGAGAAGAACTATGTGGAAGGAAAGGGAAAGACGACTCAGGTCTTTGCCTCCCTTCCAACCTCCTAGGTTTTAGCACAATGTGAGGAGATAAAGAAAGCAAATAGATTGGACTTCTGGAAAATGACTGTTGTGCCTGGGGTAGGCAGATGCCTGGCAGGGATGCTCCTGGAAAGTTCTTCTCTGCCTGCAAGAGCTGTGCGAGTCTGGAGCGTATTTAGAGCAGACTTATCTTGAGAGAACTTAGCCGTAATAAGTGCCTAGTGAACGTGCCTGAGGTGGGAGTCCTCTGCAGGGTTAGAAGTTGGCCAAAAGCAGAAATTGGCCAAATGGGTATTTGGGGGGCCAACAACAGGCTTGATATGGGCAATCCTCCCCCAGTGCTTTAAGTTCCTGCTCCAGAGCATGTGGTTGTGAGAACTTCTCCATTAAATGGTTATTACTTCTTTTTTTTGTTTCCTTTGCAGACAAATTGTTTCCCCCCCCTCACTTCATTCTGGGAAACAGCCGAACTGTTTTAACTGAAACTTTCCCAAATAATTCAGCCCAAGACAGACAGACATTGGCTAGGAAAATATAAAACCAAGCATAGAGAGTTTGGCAATGTCTTTAGTAAATGAAAGCCGAGTTTCTTAATGGAAAGTGTCAGGCACCCTCAACCATAAGTAGTGTTAAAGCGCAGCCTATAATTATGCAAATGAAGAGAAGGCGTTTTTGCCAACTGGACCCGTTTCCCAAACATTGCGTTCACTTTTAAGAATCTGGAGTAGTTGCATGAGATTTAACAAGGTGGTTATAAAATCAGGTTTTGAGTGTGACTGAGCTGCCACTTGCAACTGTGAACAGCTGAAGTCTCTGTTGAGAAGCGGTAGGTCAAATTCAGCCTGAGTGAGTCCTGGAGAACTGGGAGTGTGAGGGGCTTTAGACAGTTTGGCAAGGATTTTTTCTGCTGGTAGTGAAACCAATTATCTTCTGACTGTCATACAGTTTTTTGTAAACAAGGTAGGAGTTAAAACTGACAGGTTGTGAAAGGCAATTTTGATGAATGGGGATTAAAAGGGGTAATCGCTTCTGCTGGGATTGGGATTTTGCACTGTCAGCCATGAAGTGACCAGGAAATACTTTCTTTTGTCTCACCTACAAATATAATTTGACTCCTGGTGGGTTTCTCCTCCTTTAAAGGAGCAGAAATTCGCCAAAGGTGGAAATGAGTAGGTGTAATGCATGTACTGAGCTGAGAATGGTGGTTGATGTGTCTTATTTATGAGCTCAAGATTAAGGCGTTAAGGAAAGTGGCAACTGTGTTTTTACATTTTCCCTACCCTCTTGTGCCACGGAGTGGGGACTGTCAATGTCCATCTAGACATTTTCCCCTAACTGGTTTTTGGTGATTCCCTTGTTCTCTTCTGCTTTCTTCCTTCGGCTCACTCGGATGCATTAGATGTGGAAAAACTAATGCTACTGAGTTCCATGTTCTTGGGATTGTCTTGCTCAGGGTTTACAAAGGAGCTCAGAATAGATGCTCTGTAAACCCTCTGGGCCGTGTGTCACATGGCAGTCTTCCATACGCCGTGACACAGATGGTTCCTGCCAGTCCTCTTTCTGCAGAAGAAGGATGCCATAAAGCTCCCTTATGCTGGGCATCCACCCAGTTATAGCAGTTTAAAGCTCCGTGGTGTCTTTAATGCTGTTGTTAGTGTTGTTGCCTTGGTGCTCCATTTCCTCCCTGTGCTAACTTGGAGCTTTTATTGGTGTGCGGGTAGACGGCACAGCACCGGCTGATCAGCATAGCAGAAGCAGAGATCACAGTGGCAGTTTTATGTTTGAAATGCAGTTTGTGCTGTGGGAAACATCCCATTGCGGTGGAAGGGATTCTGTCAGATCTGCTCCTCTAGCTGTTTTTCTAGGATGTAATCCTGGCTAGAGAAACGGAGAGTATCCTTGATGGTTTCTGTCTGGGATTTGGTGGTCCAGGCTATGCGGTGGTTTTTGAGTGTAAGCGAGACTAGGATATGGCCGGATGGCTTCTGTCTGGAAGAAAAGCCAGCCAAAATCCTTTGGGAATAAGTGTCTTATGGGTGAGTATCCTTGGCCAGGAGGCATTAGTACTCAGAGCTTGCTGGGGGTGGGGAACAGCCAGAGCAGTTAGTGAGTCAATCACTTGGATTTCTAGAGGGGCAAGGTAGAAATTACTGAGCAATTATAAGAGATAGCAGATGACAAATAGAAATGCCTTTCTCTTAATTTTTCAGCAGATGATCTCATTTTACACCAGGTCCTCAGCTGCTGTAGATCAGACTACTCCCTTGAAGCCTGTGCTGATTTGCACCTGCTACGGATCTGGCAGTGGCATGCTTGATTTTAAAAAGAAAATAATTGTGGTTGTAGTGTAAAATCAGCTTAGTTTTGGATTAGAGAAGCTTTCAGCATTTCAGTCACTCTAGAGGTTGCATGCACCACATGTTTGCAAAGTTGCAGGCTGGCACACATGAACTTCTTTGCTGTCTTTCACGTGAATTTGTATGATCCTCTGCTTCAGTGGCTGTTTTGGAATATTCTCAGACTTCTCCCTAAGTGTTATTCTGCATTGTTTATTTTGAAAGCAGTGGTTTTAAAAAGAATTCTTACCAGACCCATTTGGTCCCATACCCTGTCCTTGAGTTTAACTCATTCAGTCCCATCCTGCAGTATCAGGCAGGAATATGAATATTGTGAGACCTTGGATGCTGTTGTCTAATTAAGCTGCAGTTTAAATTCTGCCAAAAGAGGACATTTCTTCCCCAGATTAGCCCCCCAAAACTTGGTTTATTAGCTGGTGCTAGGAATGCAATATGGGCCCCTGTGTTCTGTGATCTCAAGGAAATGTTTTGTCTTCTCTCTCCTCCCTCTTTGCCTCTCACCCCCACCGTTATTTTTTTTCCTACATGCAGCCGAAAAGTCGGAGATGCTGATGTTAATACCACATCATGTGTTGCCTGGGTGCAGGCATATCCGTAGACAGTATATAGCAAGCGCATCCTGCTGGGGGTTACTTACAACATCCCTGTAATGCAGCTTATTTACATTGGCCCAGGGGAAGGGGTGAACTGGAATCATGAGGAGGCTCTTAAACTTAACCACGTCTCCTTCAAGGCAGAGGAAAATATCCATACCATCTGATAGGAGAGTGGTGGTTCAACTCCCCCTGCTTTTTTAAGAAGGCAAAAACAATACGCTGCATATTTACACAGAATCCCCTTAAGGACATCTGTCATGCTGGAGATTAAACTGAATGTCTCTCCCCAGTTTAATGTTATGCCTTCAGGCAGTCTAAGCCCAATAGATTTAGTTACTCTGCTCCAGATCCTAGATTACTAACGCAGGCAGTTTTTTATTCTTGCCCTTATTTTCCAGAAGCATAGAACCTTTGCTTGTAAATTACCATCTTTGTGTGGGTTTTCTAGGCCACTTCCACTTACGTTTTGGAGCCTGGCCCTATGCTGGATTTGTGGTTAGTGTTTTTTACATTAACTTCTAGCAGCCGCACTTTCCTCGCTTCTATCTCCATATGGTGCATTAGGCAAGTTATTCAACTAATTTCCTTCCCTTCATTGTGAGAGACATCACAGAAGCTACATTTCCATCCGTCACCTTTTATCCAGAAGAAGTTTACATTGCCTTTAGGACTTGAACTGCAACTGACACTAAAAAAAAACTAGCCAAAGAGCAGAGAGGAAAGCAATTATTTGAATGTTATTATGTTGACTTCTAAAAACAAGTTTACTTTCCTTACTCGGGGAATTACTCACTTTTGCTGTCCTGCTATGACTGAGTCTAGATGTGTGCTGTCTGCAGCAGGGAATCATTTTGTTCTGCCTGCTCACTTCCTTGTTTTCTCACTCTGTGTGGCCTGAATCATAGCTCGGAAAGCTTAGCCGCAGCGGCATTTGAAAATACATACTAATTTGTGGAAGAAGAGAAGATTCATTTGAAGGAGGAAGCTGCAGTGGTTTCCCCAGTGGAGGCACCACTTGGCCAGTTGACTTTACAGCCAGAGACGTGTCTCCATTAACGTAATCGAAGGAAAACAAACAAGAGACGTTTTGGACACCTTCTGCAGGATGACGTTTCTGATTCTCAGTTTTCATCAGTCAGTTACAAACAATGAGCTAGAATTGAACAGTAACTCTGTCACTGATGTCAAAATTCCCTCTGGCTTGAACAGGAGAGGGTTTTTATCGGGAGTCTGTTGGCAGGTGATTCACAAAGGGAGCAAAAGATCAACTCCTTTAAGTGACCTTTTATCAAGCCAGCTTTACTCATTAGACGTGAAGTCAGTATTCTGCCAGCAACTTTCATATTTGTGAGCTGAATGTCCCATCTTGTGGCAACTCCTGCATTCTACAGTGCTCAATTTGCCCATGTATCCATCCCCTTAAGGCAATCCCAATAAGTGAGGCAAGCGTGAATCCCCCTTTCTCTTGTTTATCCTTCACAGTTTTAAGATTCTGTTTAGTTGCGAATCCGATGTATTATTTTGCAGTTTCCATGCATGTTGCCAAGTCCACAAGTCTTAGATCAGGCTCCACAAGTCTTAGATCAGGCTCACCCAGTTAATCCTTTGACTTCAGTCCTTAATAACGACAGATGAACATGCCTCATAACGTATCTTCCAAGATGTTTCCAAATGAGCAGCCCATGGTCGGTGTTATGGCTCTGCCACATATACTGTCATTCTTTCCCCTTGCTGTCTGGTTATACTATGAAACTTGAACCTCATCAGGCAAGTGTAGAATTTGCTAGGGGACTTAAAACACCTCGTTAGCTATATAAGGGCTTTCAAAAGCTCTTAACAGATTTCTCCATTAAACTCATAAATTTCTCCATAAATTCCATTTTAAATTTGAATCCTAGTCAGTACCACCAACTGTGGCACCATCAAGGAATAAATTAAGGCTGTTAGGAGGCTCTCCTTGTCAGTCCTTCCTATTAAAGCTCGGTTGAACTGGCTTGCAGTAGG
This sequence comes from Aptenodytes patagonicus, assembly GCF_965638725.1. Taxonomy (NCBI): domain Eukaryota; kingdom Metazoa; phylum Chordata; class Aves; order Sphenisciformes; family Spheniscidae; genus Aptenodytes; species Aptenodytes patagonicus. Next base: position 121,508,492 of record NC_134951.1, read on the forward strand.
GTAGGTGCCTGTATGCACATCTCCATGCAGCACCTCCAGAGCCCCTCTCTTGCATTCTGGCCACATTTCAAGGAGGGCTGTTGCATTCTATCTCTCCAGCTTTCCCCGCGCATCCGAAGGGCCCTCTCCTCCCATCGCTTTCCTATGCAGTGCTGCTGTGTGGCTGATAATACTTCTTTCCAAAGCATATGTACCTTAGCCTCAAAATGGTTAAACTGCATTGGATTTGCCTTAAAATAAAAAAGCAGCAGCAAAGCTATGCATGATGATTCTTAGAGGATGAGCAACGTTCTGGCACTCAGTAGCCACCCGAAACTGGAACATAAGAGCGGCCATACTCAGTGGGAGTCTGTCCAGCGCAGAGACCAGGGCAAAGGCTGCAGTGATGAAAATGCTTTCCCCATGGTTTGCGCCAGAGTTATCTGGGCTATTGCCTCGGTGAAGGTTGTAATCCTGCATAAAGGATGAATGGAGCAGAATCGCCCCGTGCCTGTGTGCCATATACCTGGATGTTGGGTCCTTCTCTGTGCGAGCTGTGCATTGGACAGGACAGACAAAGCTGCCCTTCACCCCTCAACTGCTCATAAGTTGCACAGAAACAAAGTTTAGTATTTGAAGCAAGAAGGAAGCAGAAATAACAGGAGTAAGGAGAGTGGTGTCCCCCCTCACAGGTATCAGCCCACAAAGCTTGTGGGCTGCTCCGGGGAAGAATGTGATATCTTCTAAGATGGATATCAGAACGGCTGTACTCAGCCCCTGCATCCTTTCCAGTCTGTTTTCTGGGTCCACACAAACTTTTTTAATATTCAAATCATCCTGTGGCCAGGAGTTCCATGGTTCAGCTAAGCCCCATCAGAGCACAGCAGCTCTCAGATGCACCTGCCAGCTCTGGAGGATCTCTGGGGCTTTTGGGGGCTGTGACTCCATGGTACCCACACTACGCAGGTGTGACCAAGGGCCATAGTCCAACTCTAAAGGACCTAGCTTTGAGAACAAAGTTAAGCCTTTTAATTTGTAGCTGGAAATGCTAAAGACATTCAGCTAAGGGTTTCAGAACTACAAAAGCTGTAACAAGAAGCCTTGATAACTAAAGAAGGATAATTTAGGGGTCCTGCTGATTGAAACATTGGGATTAATGCAAACCTGGTGCCACATCAGAACTGAGCTGTGTAAATACCTTGTGGAGGTGGGGGTGACCCTCACCAAACCCACTTCTATAAACTGTAGAATTTATTCTGTGTGACATGAGAAGTCACATGCAGTATTTCAAGGAGGGAAAGAAAAAACCTTAAAGGGTTAGATCCTGTTTCTAAACTCAGCCTGCAGGAACAGTTTACGTAACCAAAGCTGCGATCGTGCCATAAAGGTGGCCCTTCATGAGTTAATCCAGTTCAAATTATAAAGCTGTATTATTACGCTCTGTGGAAATATCATCTAGAGAATATGAACCCCAGAGCAGTCCTAGGGGTTGCAAGCTTCACAGTTAGGTATTTCCTTGCTCTGGAGTTCTTGAGAGAATTAGTCAAATAAACAGAAAGGTCCCTGGCTCTGAATTAAACTCTGTAACTCTTGAAGTCTCTATGGTGCTTTCATTGCTCTCTTCCCCTTCAATTACTCTTAAGGCTTTTTTCTTTGAGAGAAATTTAAATATACCAAAGAAGCGCCATTTTCAAATTTCAAGAGATGCTTTTAAAACCTCATTAACAATGGCAAAGGTGTGGTGAGCACATGCCTAATGCAAGGGGTCCAGATCACCACTCAGTGCAAATCTGCAGAACTTCTGTGAGTTTGGGAGCACTGCAGATTTGCACCAGCTGGGAGTGCAGACTTGCCTTTCCACCAGAACATATGCTAACCCTGGCAAAGAATTTAAGCCCAGATTGTGAACTGCTTACTCACAAGGATGAACAGCTACTCATAAGCAGTTAAATTGACTTCACTGGGCCTCTTAGGTGAAGAACTCCTTACCAGTGAGAGTACAGGGTTCACAATGCAGCCCTTAATTTTTATCCTGTAAATAGCTGCTGGTGGGTTTGCTCAGTGCTGTGAATGTTCATCGTTTTACAGTGGATGGCCAGAGTGGCTGATGAGATCTGAGACTAAAGGGATCGATACCTGCTAATGCAAAAAGAGAAAGAAAAATTCCTTTTACCACAATTGCATTACCTCCCTCTAAAGAGATGTTCCTTCAACTACAAAGCAGCAAAAGCAGATACGTGGTTCTGTTTCACCAAGCCGTCAAACATTATAAAAGTCAGTTATATAAACATTTGAATCTGGTGACATTTGATTCCAGTGCTGTGTGGGCAGCCTGGTTTACAGCAGAGATTTCTGAACAGGCAATCCAGTTTTCCAGGTAATTAAAAATGTTTGCACAGGCTAGTAGATTTATCTTTTGAAACCATTTTAGCACTAGTGCTCTCCAGAGTGGTATCAGTTGACACAGTGCATAATCTAGAAGAGACTAATTGCTGCATGATTTCTAATTTTTCTGCAGTCATGTAAATGAGCTGAAGTCTGCACAGGTGGAGCCTATTAGAGTGAATGATTTTGCTCTCATGTTGTTATCTTCATTTGCTGTTGTCTTATCAACTCAAAGTAGGAAATCTGCTGTCATGAAAAGCAGGCAAGGGAACAATGTCTGACTGAAAAGTCTTGTTTCATTATTTTTTAATTCATACAGTACTACCTGCCTAATGCAGTTTTCTGATTACCATGCGAGGCAGCCAGTAATGCAGTTTTATTCAAATAAGGGAAGCAGTGCTTTAATTTAAGCTAAGAAATCATCCACATTTCTTACCAGGCAACAAGGATTGTGATTCAATAATACATGAATTTAATAATGCATAATGGTAGACTTTGCAGGTACTAAATAGCAATATCAGAATGAATTAGTATGCTATGTTATTCTACGGGAGTCCATCTGCTTTGCGCATGTGCTCTTTCTCTGTCTCTGCTTTGCTTTTCCTTGAGCTGTTTCACTCTCTGAGAGGTGGGATAAACAAATTAAGTTTTATTTCCAGAAACACACTATTACAGATCTCCTAAAACCTCTTTTGGCCGCACAGGAAGGCCTTAGACCATGTGCAGCCGTCCCATGGTATGCAGTAACCCAGCAAGAGCTACTACAGTGCGGCAAGAGAGGGAGACAAGCAATGCTGTACCCATCAAGGAAGTTCTCAGGAGCACCGGCCAGTAAGGGACATGGAGCTCAGCAGGCATGATCCCCTGCTATCATCCTGGAAACGCTTTAATAAATTATGCAACTCCATCTTCAAGTTAGCTGGCCGTGGCTCCTCTTAGAGGGTCATCCCAAGATATAAATGCTCTGCTAGTTGCAAGTTTGGTGCTTGTTCCAAGCCTAAATAAAATCACAGCTTTGTACCATTGTTATCCGTTAATATGAGAAGGTATTCTCTTTCCCTGGTGTTTTACCTCCCCACGTTTCAGATAGCAATCACACTTTTATTGTGCGGTGTTGTTCTGTGGCTGTACTCAAGCTAACTTAAACTGATCTGCCTTGGGTATTCATACTACTACATGCAGGTCGCATGAGCCCTTTCAAGTCTCTAGATAATGGGGAGATGCAAGAAGAGAGGAGCATCTGTATTTACATCATCTAACTAACGTGGCTGAGCTAGGAGACTAATCCCTCAGGGCCTCCCTCTCCATTCTTTAGCATCTGAAGCTGGCAGGGCTTTCTCCTTCTCATGGTTAGTATGGGCTGCTGAGGAAGAGTGTGAGTCCTTGGCCTTCATCTCCATTCATCAGGTATGATCTCCAAAGCGCTGGCCATTCAAATAGTCCTCCTGAGCATCTGATCTTTTCTGCTCCTTGAAAAAGAGGCACAAGGTCCTGGTCAAAATACAAAATGAGGGTATAGCTTCTTGCTCTGGTTCTCCTATTTTGTGATTCTTGACTTCATGTGCCTTCCTCAGGAGACATTGCCCCCAGTCCCTCACATCTCAGAATGCTTCTGTCTCACCCTGGTCACCTCTTTGAAAGGTTCTGTGATTGCGTTATTTTGTGTTTCTTTGGCATTCTTCAGTTCAGCGAGTCCTGCATTCCAGCAAGTTTGCTGGCTTTGTTGGTAGCTGTGTTTGTTTTAGTTGAAAGGGATGTTGTCACCACAGTCAGACATGAGCACCCAGATGTAAATCTAGAGGGTCCGCTGTTCGAGAAAAGAGAGTTTGCTATAAAAGCACATAAGCAACTACAGAGCAAGGACGAAAAACAAAAAGAAAACCATGGGCCTGATTCTGCTCTCACCAAAAGGGTGTGTAGATCCTAGTTAGTTTCCATTCTGCAGCTCTCAAAAATGTTCCCTCAGTGCAATCCCATTGATTTCAATAGAATTATTCCCGATTCACACTGTTCTCATATGTTTATAATAAAAATTCTTACCTGTGCCATTAAGACCCTGCAGATTATTCAGACTGAAAGAATTTTTCAGAACAAATTCAACTTTCATCATTTATGCTCTTCGTACACTTCTTGCATTTCACTCATCACAAGCAATAAAAACTTACTGATCGGTTTCACTTTTATTTACAATCCAATTAATTCCCTGGCACAATGACATCCTATTTAGGTTCATGACATGGGAGCGAATTGGTCTGAATTTTTTTTTTTAAGCAACCTATTTCCATTGCATTTTTTTTAAGTTGATCGTGTCCTTTTATTGGCAGTTTAGGAAATAAAACATTTGTATTCCTTAATAGTGTTCCTCCTAATTCTAAAATGCCCCTGGGAAAGCTCTGATTAACTGTACCACATTCAAATGTAGAATGATCTAATTACTGTTTCCGTACCAAGAATTTCCAGAAGACAGGATTATGTTGTTTTTAGCTCCTTTTGTTTGGACAGTGTTTATACATAATATCTGTGTGTACATGCTACATATATATGTGTGTAGGGATGAGTGCACACATACAACAAATAAGTGGGTTTGTTTAAGATCTAGAAAAGATGAAATTTTGTTCTTTTTATATTTAGGCCGTTCTGCTTATATTAGTTTTCAGCAACAAATTACGTTCATCCTCTGCGGACAGAAGCTTGCTTAAAGTTGTAAAATAGATTTCCTCTCGCATTGTCCTGTTCAATAAACCTCTTGTTCCATTGTGGAATCTGTGGGAGCCTTCTCCAGGGACAAAACCAGAATGTGGAATTCATTACGTATCGCCCAGTGCCCCATGTGGAGCGCTCATCTGGATTCCTTCGACACAAAAACGTGCTTTATGCCATTGCAGGGGCTTTTGAGAATTTTGAAGTAAATCCAGCTCAGAGCTGGTATATCAATGGCAAATCCTCTTAGCTCCGGTTACAGGAGATCAGGATGTTATTTCAGCATTCATATTTGGGAGCTGTTCCATTAACACCTACAACAGTAGATGCGGATATATATTTGGCTGCTGTTTAGGAGGATCTGTTTGATGACTTATCCTGAAGACAGGGATTCAAATTCTGTTCTTACTTGTACCTATGTATCTCCACGGAGTTTGCTAGTTTAATATTTCTAGCGTACCATCGTCTCTCTGCCAAGGTAGGGACACTTAGCTCAAAGGAGACACTCAGTGTCTTAAATCATCAACGTTGTATCCTGTTAACACCCTCATGTCCCTAAAATATTCTTATTCAGAGGTGCGGTCTTTAGATACGGATTTATTGCAAGGACTAGTCCTGCTCATTAGCACCAGCCCATGCGGTGCGATGTGGCCTTTTCCTTCCCCATGTAGCTCACGACTTGTACCCCTGTCCCTTAGGTAGTGGCCTGCTTATGGTATAGGGTCAGGCCAAGAAGTCCTTTTTCTAGGACACAGTTCCCAGGGAAAGATGTGAGGAGGGTTTCAAAGCCACCATTCCTTCCTGTAGGAAGAAATAATGTTTTGTGTAGAGTGTTTGTAGGGTGTCTTGTAAGCGAAGAGCTGCTCACCTGCTGTTGGCTTTGGAGAGGTGGGCAGTGTAGGGGGTAACGTGCTTGGAAACCACTAAGAAACTGAATGGTACAAATGCCATAAACAGAGACACGGCTCGGCTGGACATAGGTGTGCTGAGTAGCAAATAGAGAACAAAGGGACCCAGAGCGGTGGTTTTCTCTGGCAAGCCCTATTTAGAGGGTTGTCAAAGCTGAATCATGACAGTGCTGAAAATGGTATTTCATATTTTCTCTTGGTATGTTTTGAATGCGGGACAACTTTCCAGGGGTTATAATTGTAACTCAGGAATGAGCTCAGCAGTGAATTTTAACAGATTAGCGCTTACCAGCTTTTAATTCTTTCGCGCTGGCCAAGTGTCCTGCATCAGCCCGTCTAAAAGCCTTGAAGGACACGGAAATTTTGGCTGATGAATGCAAAGCTGGCTCACTGATGGGGTTCAAGTTCTGCTAGCCCATTTCTTGCTTTGAGTTTGAAGTGAGTTTTTAAAAGGTCCGTGTTCTAGATGGCTGCAGAGATGAGAGGTACTTCTGTGTGTCCAAGCCTCTTATGGTATATAGTGAAGGAAAGAGTTTTTGTCAGGGTGATATTTACCCCAGTGGTAACAATATTATTCATAGAGCAGAAGTGGTGGTAGGGAATTAATGCTGCTTGTGTGTGTGAGGAGACCTGTATGATTAACCATTTATATACTTTAAGCACTTCTTAAATAAGGGCATCTCTTTTTAAACACCAAACTAATATGTAATTTAATTTAAGCTGTTATTTTCCTGGCTTTCTTGAGAAAAACTTCCTATGTTTTATATTAGAAGTTCCCTAATGAAGTGACCTTCTGTCCTCGTCAGCTCATCCTTCTTTTTTATCCATGAATCTTCTGATACTTGATGTTTTGCATTTGCTTTTGTATTTCCCTTGATCTCTCAATTCCTGGAGGCATGTGTTCAAAGAAAATCCTCAGTTTTCCCTTAAAAAGCTAGTCCTCATGGCTGTGGAAAAGGCCGTGAAAATGCGGCCATTAGAGAGTGTCACATCCATGAAGGCATATAAAAGGGTTTTAAAGTAAATTATTTTTAGTATATCACTCTTTCCCAGCTTATCTCATGATTTCTGGGTGACTGTCCTATGATTCTGAGATGCAAGAGACTGGCAACTTTGGTTTCTTGTGTGTGTGTGTTGGAGGATGGGTTCTTCTTTCTGCAACTTGGGCTTTTTTTTAACTTTCAGTTTGGATGTGGTACTTTCTTTTGGGCTCAGTCAGTACCCTATTCTTTTTCCTTAAGTTTAACCTTAGTTTGTTTCATTTACTTGACAGTTCAGGGCACTTTGTAGGGATTGGCTTACAGTACTCTCTTTCTTCAGGGGAAAGACAGCCCACCCTGAGAGCCTGCGTACTTAATTTCATAAACAGAGCCTGGAGGTTTTCACTTCATTGCCTGGACATAAGGATAAAATCCAGCCTTTACAGTTTACCACTTTTTATTTGTCGCCGTGGCTGTGAGCAAGGTGCTAGCAATTTTGTAAAGTCATCGTTTTCTTTTCCTGCCACTGTGAGGATGCGGTACCTCTGGGTGGCTCCACTACTTGCAGAAAAGTCACCTCTTATTTATGTCCTGAGCCTAGGCTGCCCGTTAGGGCAGTATTACAGGATGCGATCACATATGCTTTCTTGTCCTTACGCTCTTCTGAAGATTTCTGTTTATGGCTGTTACTGGAGACAGGAGTGGTGGTGTGGTCCAGAATTGCCGTTCCTACAACCCAACTGGATTGCCGTCGGAGTGTGTTAAGCCCTCAGTGTTGACTGAGAGGAACTGTTTGAGGTGGATGGTTCTTTATGTTCCTCCCCTGTTCACACTGCCTCAAATCATGAGTTTAAAGCAGGGCAGGGGCTGTGCTAGGTATTTGATCCTGAAGGTGTGCCTTAAATGGCAGGAAACGTGGTTGTTTCCACTGGTGAGGATGCAACTCCCGCGGGAAGGTGTGTGCTTTATCTGCAGCCATAGGGTGCAAGTGAGTGCCTTGAGAAGCACTGCTAATGGTATGGGAGTCTCCCAGCCGCCTCCTAATAAGCCTTCCTCTACTTTGCTTATCACCAGCTGAGTCTGTGGAGGCCAGGGGCTGCTCTTCCTCTTTCCTTGGGCAAAGCCCTTCATTAAAATTTGGGTGAGGGCAGCCCTTGAGTGTCTACAGAGTACATGGCAGGACTTCTTGTTAATAATATTTCCTCGCAGTCCAGCAAAGGACAGTGAAGCTTAAAGCACTGATCGTTTTGGATGGGGTTGAGCACAAAATGGTTTGAAGGCTTCTGGTTTTGCGTTCTAAAGGCACTTAATGAGTGTCATTAAAACGCAAAGGGTTATTTCATTGAGCTTTGGAAGTGGGAGTTGTGTCTCCCACTCTCTCTTTTTCATACTGTCATGAATTGTGTTTATTACAGTAGGGCCATTGAGGTCAACACAAATGTCCGTTGCTACATGACACGGAGCCATAGGTTGCTCTTGTCTCAGAGAGCTTCCAGTGGGAACAGAAAAGGAAGCATAGTCAGGGTGGGGAGAAGATGCCCTTGTGGAACAGTGTGAGGCTCTCAAACATCATATTAATTCCCCAGTGTGGGGGAACAAGCTAGATTTTGTGAAAAGGAGGTCAGTTCATCTACAAAGAAAAAAACAAATAGAGAAGAGGGCAGAAGAAGGGAAGGCATAAAGTGGAGGTGAAGAGAGGCTGCAGTCAAACAGTTTTGGGGAGGGGAAGGCTAGTTACAGTTGGAGGATGTTTCTGTGTGTCCAGAAGCCTCTGTTTTGGCAGTGTCTACAGCTGCTCTGTGAGGTTTCTTCTCTGGATTTAGCCTTCTGGGGGAGGGGGGCCCCATCTGGAGCCTGTTGGGTTTGGAGGGCAGCGGCTGTCTCTGGCACTTTTCTGAATCCGTGGGGAAAGGTAGGCGAACGGCTTGTCTGGGTCTTGGTATTTCCTTTCCTCCCAATACTCCACTCGTTTCCTCCATTGTATCTTGTGCTGTTCCTGGTAATTCTCTTACTTGCTTCTGTTAGTATCTTGGCAGTGTATGATGGGGCTGAAATGACATGATCAGCAGCTACTGCTGTCTCGGTTGTTCCACGGGCACACTAGGAGTGTTCTGGAACAACTTTAATTAAGGATAAAGCACTCCAGAAGAAGGACGAAACAGAGCATTAAAAAATCAATGTTAGCAATCTTTTTAAAGGATGAAGTTGTACAAGGTTTGAGTGACAAGATTTCTTCTTACTGCACGAGTCTCCATTTTATAATTTGATCTCCAGATGGCTGTGATTATTCTCAATCTGGAAAAAGTATATTAATGAAGATTTTTTTTTTTTAAATTGCATGTGATATGAATTCCTTTCATAATTGAAGCTATAAATTTTTCTTCATTTTCAAAGATAAATTCACTAGGGAATTGTAGACCCTTCCTACCAGAGAGGATTGATGTGATCTTCTCAGCTTGTCAGCTGCATCATTTTGAAATGCGGGGTAACTTTTTTTTCTTTAAATAACCAGGTAGATAAGAGAAAGACTTGCTGAAGTTGGTTAGAGCATCAGCTCTATACTGGGAGAATTATACAACCCATGAGAAGACGACTCTTTTGTACCATACAGAAATGGTTGCAGCAAAGGGAAACCCATGAATACGGGTGCATTGAGGCATGCGCTGGGCCAACACAGACTCTCCTCTAACCTGGTATCAAGGGAGAGGAAGCTATGGGAAGGAGGCTAGCTTGTTTCAGTAGGAGGGTACAAAAAAAGAACAAGAGTAATGATTCCAAATCTAGAAATTATTTTCTTTGTGAATAAAGTATCCCATCTCTTGCCTTGTTTTTTTTCTTCTGTCTGGGGCTTGCTTGATTTTGATGCCTCCTGGCTCTGTCCTCTTCTTGGAAGGTAAGGGGATGAGAGAATAAGAGAAGAGCATTTCCACTTTCTTGCACAACTCTCACTTGTGCCTCCTCTCAGTATCTGCTCTAACAAGCCATGCAGGGGATCCTTCTTTTCTAGTTGGCAGGTCACAAAGCTTCTTTGAGGCAGGGCAGGCCCAGTGCCCGGTTCTCACTGCTGCAACTCTTTATTTTCTGTCAAATTTGTTGTGGCTTGCGTGCACCGCATTCTTCATCCAGCGCCCTTCACACAGGATGTTGGCCCAAATAAAAGCTTTCTTAGTGAGGACAGTCTTTATCACAACACATCACCCTTGCTCTAGGAGAAATGAGGGGGAGACTTTTTTTTGGTTATGTTTTGTCATTTCAGGTGGAAGGAAAGAGAAAGTCATGTTAATCACGTTCTTTTCCTAAGTGATGATGACGGAAAATTTAAACATCCCATATAAAAACTTCTCCTTGGTTATGGTTTTCTCTTAAGACAACTACTTTCTGATTAGACTGAATGCCAGAGCACCCCATTTACTGTTTGTCAGGGCAGCAGTGCTCCCGGGACAGCTTCAGGAGCAGTCGTTACAGAGATAAGAAGGGGGTTTTTGTTTGCTTGGTTTTTATCATCAGAGCTCTTTTGCAAAAACTGGATCTCTGAATCTAGAGAGCTGCATTTCTTGCTCTGGCCATGCTATTCAGCCCAAGCTTTAATTTGAGCACAACCTCTCAAGAACGCTGCAGACATTGCAAATCCAAGCGTGGATGAGGAGAAGCTGCAAGCTGTAAAATGGTTGGACTCTTGCGGAGTTGCTTTGTGCTGGTAAGGGTGGAAGAGCATGCACAAAAATTCGAACTTCACTCAATATCTGTTTACTTGACCTGCTCCCAGGATTAGCTCTCAAGATAGAAAGATTTAACTTCTGTGAGCTGCTCTCAGGTAGTTTTTGTTGCTACGGTGCCTAAGTGACTCAGGGGGAAAGGTGGTTTCTGGGTTTTGCGGGAGAGATCTAGCCTGTCCTGTAAATCAGCAAGTCATCAGGAGCAGAGTTACTGTGCTGGTCCAGGGGCTAAAAGATTTAGTTCCTCAACATGGAAACACTTGGCTGCTCTTGCAGTGGCAATGAATCTGCCCGGAAATGTAACAACTCGTAAGACGTGTAACCGAAATTGTATTGTTCAAGAGTGGAACAAATTAATTAGACTAAATGGAGTCTTTGGCTGTCATGACTCCGGTGAGAAAATTCACAGGAGACAGGCTGCCTTTTTCTAACAGCTTTCCTCCTCCTGCCCACGTGGACTGGGGCTTTGTGTGCCTTTTTTGCTCTCTGCATCTTTGTTCAAGTCTCTGTCCCCAGCCCCAGGAACTAAGGGACTCCTGCTCCTTCCCTGGATAAAGGGCTAGCACGCAGCAGGGAGAAGGAGGAGATGCCCTTCCAGCCTCAGTGACTACTCGTAGAGTCATGGTCTCTCCTCCCATTGAACTTAATCCCTCCTTTGGACTCTATTCAAGCTATTCTTGCTGTGCTGCTTTCTACCCAGCTCCCTACCTGCCTTTCCTCAGGGTGTGCTTCCCCTCCTGGTACGGGGCGCTGAGGGCCACCGGGAAGACTTAAATCTCCTCCTCACTACTTGGGCACACAAAGTGCGTCCTGCTGGTTATAGAGTCCATCTGCCTCATCACATCACTGCGATGAGGTGGATGCCACAAACAACCTGCAAATACTGTGTTCATCAAGGGGAGAAAGACCCTTTTAGCTGTTTTCAGGAGCAGAGCTGTGTTTCATTGCTTTGCTGACTGTGATTCTGATGAGTTTCTCATGTTAAATTGCCAGGTTGTCGGAGGGGTTTTGGTTGTCCCAATTTTTTAATTTTTTTTTTTTATTTTAAAGTTTCTGACTCTTTTGAGAATAGGAATGCATCAAGGGAAGATGAAGGATGTGAGGAAGTAGTGCCATTGAGATTAAAGGGACCAAATTTTACCAGCAATCACGGCAAATATCTGACTTGCTTAAGTGAAGCCAATTACTGTATTATTGCCTCCTTTTGCACTATGCACAGTAGGGATGTCACTGGATAATGGTTTGCATGTAGAGTTAATCACTTTGATGCATTTCTGACTGATCCCAGCAAATTATGTTTTGGTTCCACTATATTAAACACAAGAGCAGGGGATTATCATTAATAAATCTAAGGCACAGCATGCATAAATCTTGAATAAATCAAATATCAATTACATAGGCAGTATCTGCTGACATCTGCTTTCATCAAATAATATATTTGAAATAGATTTTATTCCACTTTGTCGGAGTCAAAGGAATGTTAGACTGGTGTGCAGAGACCCTTACTCCAAAGAGTTGGGTTATGTAGGCGTGCTATTGCTTGCTGAGCAACATAAAACAGCCTTTATTTTTTAATTGCCTTTCATTTTTATACATAAATACCACATTGGTTTCATAGAGTAGTTCACATGGTAAAGAGAGGACTTGTATCTTTTGGGAGAAGCTCTTCTGTGTATGTGTTGCTAAATTCTGTTTTCAAGTATTTTATCAAGGTTGCTTCTGATGAGGCTGCTGTATATTCGCAACCTCTTCACGCCAGGGGTGGCTGGGTGGGGTGAATTCAGCCTGGGATTTCCCGGGGATATTGTGACAGGTGGAAAGAAAGTTAGTTAATGCCGGATTTCAAGGGAATTACAGAAAGGGAGGATTAGGTGTGGGCAGAGCCCAGGAGCCTGTGGGTGTTTGAAGGCCTGTGGGCAGGGTGAGAATTTATCTCCGAACACATCATCTCCCTGCCAGGGGCAGGTGGGGTGTTTCTCTGGCTTGTGGGAACACGCAAAGCAGGAGTTTAATGCGACGTTGCGTCCTCTTCCTACCGAGGCGAAGGCCTCACATGGCTACAGAAGTGACTCCCTCTATTGTGTGCTCTCCCCGGGGTTTGAACACACGGGGACCGCGTCTGCACCCGTTCCTGCTCATGCACTGCCCCAGGGCGAGGGAGGGCTCCTCCTCGCTCCCTGCAAGGGTTGAGCCACCCCTCCAACAAGGCGAATGATAGAAGTAAGGAATGTGGTGTTGGCATATCAGTGGAGCATCTTCAAACATGTTGGCTTCTCCTTTACTCTCCTTTTCTTCTTTATCAGCTGTCTCTTCACCTCATTTCCAGATTAACGGAGACTGTGGTGACTCTGAGCACCCCAAAAAGTGAGGGCGTGCTTTCCTATCGAAGGAAAAAGGATAAAACTTTAAAGGTGCGCTCCGATCACTTCCATTTCCAGCTCTGCTCAGCCCGCTGAAGTCCCATGTCTGCCTTAGCTTCACGGAGGCACTTCAGAGGTTGGAAATGCTGCTTAGCGAGGCCTGTAGATCTGCAAGTTTCATTTCATGGGCTCTCTGGATAGCAAACAATGCATCTGAAGACCGTGGGGACATACCAGGCAGCTACTCCAGGGTTTTGTGTAACACATTTAAACTTATACACAGATGTTTTCAAATACGTGCATACACCATAATAAGTTTGAGTACATGTAGGTGGATTTAGTTTTCTAATGTTGGTGCACCATTTGTAAAGGGTGCTTGTTTGTGAACAAAATTACTTCTTTTCTGCCTGGGCATCTGTTGAGTGTGTTAATTCTGAGGAAACGTGCAGATATCAAAATTATATTATGTGAACACCAAGCCAAAAGGAAAGGAATAGTTTTTCTCGTTGTTTTTGGAAAGATCTGTCAGCCTCTAAATTAGTAATTTCAATGACTATAAAAGTCCTTTAACTTACGCATTCACAGAAATGAGAGAGTTGGTATCCTATAGATTGATGTATTTAAATACAGCTAACTTTCTCTTGTGCATAGTCCCGAAAGGTACTGAGAGCCACTGGTCCAGTTTGGAGCAAGTGCACTTCCATGCAAATCTTTATACCAATTCCTGTGATAACACCAGCAGGTCTGTGGACAGCACAGCACTCGGCTTGTGGAAAGTGAAGCAGTGTATGTGTGAAGAATTTATAGGAGCACTGTCCCTTGGGAAATGTTTTGAAAATATCTGACACTTGATATAATTTACTGCATTCCAAATGAAAAGAAAAAAAAAAAAGCTCTTTAGAGGTGTTTTTCTGAGCCCCAGGGATGTCCTCTGGCAGAGATGGTCCAGCTGTATCCAGAGAGGGAGGGACTCCACTGCAACTAGGAAAAATAAATACAGTGAAATAAAAAATGACACAAGTGCTGCTTTTGTTTTGGTGGTAGGAATATTTAAGGTATTCGGCAAGCACATCTCAGGCTCCTATTCAAGTCTGATTCTTTTCTTAAAAGAGAATAAATTAAAATATAAAGCTTTAAATTCTCTTCTCAGCTGCCTGGTACAATTCCCATTGCCTTCTGTGGGTGTTACACCTGTGCGATTGGAAGCAGGTTCTTGTTTCCCTTTGCAATTTAACAAGTCCTATTACTGCTGTCAGGTGTCATGATATGAATCTGGGGGTGACAAAATGGATTTGCAGTGGTGTAACCACGTATAATACTTATCCTGTTGCAGAAGGAGCTGTAGTTCACTTGAAAATAGGTACATGTTCAGCTTTTGCCCATCACTTTTTTTACATACCTTTTTTTTTACAGCTTTAAAGAGAATTCACAGTAAGAACTGGTTTGCAAGGCAGAGATCTTCTGTCTGAGGAAGGGATCCAGAGTGTTGAAACAGATGTTGCACTGACTCTAAGGCCTTTCTACAGGAAAACTGGACCTGGCCCGTGCCACTCCACAAGAGGATCTGGAGAGGCCATCAGAAGAGGTAGAGGTGTTTGCTTTTGCTCTCACAGAGGTTTAAATCTTCTTGCTTTGACATGGAAGTTGGTATGTGTGGCACCTTGTGTCCACTGCATGTATATTTGTGTACATGTGCCAGTGGAAGGGAAAAGCCGAGACCACGGAGGGATTTCACAGCCAACATTTGCAGCCAAGTCACATTTCACATACACAAAGTACAAGGAGAACAGCATTTTTAATTTGATTTTTATAGAGGATTTTTCTTTTTTTTTTCTCTAAGGGAGGCATGTGAAGCATGAATTTTATCTCACTGTATCACAACCACCTTGCCCACAAGTCAGCAAGGTGGCCTTTCATTTACAATTCATACATTTTCTTTCTTTATTTTGCTGAAGTTGTTTTTATCTTGGTGGTGTCTCATCATCTGAGTCTGCTGCCACAGTCTGGAACAGATCTGAATCTTGAGCTCAGCTGTAATATTAGAAGATACAGAAGAGGGGGAGGTGAAGGGAAAGATGGGGGCAAGTACAAAAGGCTGTTGCCACCTCCATCTAGCTGCTCAGGCCATCTGTGAGATGGATGGGAGCAGCCAAAACTGCCAGCAAGGAGAGCATTGCCCACTGCCGCTGAGCTTCATGTTTCTGGGACAGCCCATAACTGTGTCAAAGTGGATAAGTAGATAACAACATGAGGAGATGCTGAACGTGGTGTTTCATACAGTCTGCCCTTCAGGCTGATCCCAGCCTCCCTGTCCCTGTGCCAGCCCACGCAGCTCAAGATCTTTGTGCAGGGCTTGACCTCCCCTTTGCCACAAAGGGCCTCTGGGCCCACCGCCACAGTTTTCAGGGATGTGACAAAAGTAGTCCCTAGCTTGTCTCATGAGGTAACTCGGTTTAAGGAGAAACCATTCCCAAAATGAGCTTGTCCATAAGGTTGTGTGGGATTTGGGTTGAAAAGAAAAGAAAACAAAATTTGTGTAAGATGGTGGGACATTGAAAATGCTACCATTTCCCTGACCTTGTTTCTTTTTCTGCTAGTTTAATTGGTATCTAGCAATTACTTAAAGTGGCTAGCAATGATAATGCAAGTATTTACAGTCATTAGCAACTCCTCATGTTGGAAAATAAGCCTATTGAATATTAAATTAAATCAGACTGCTTAATTAATACCATCTCAGGGCTGCCCTAAAGAAATTTCCCTACTCTGCAGGTCTACATGGATGGCAGAGTACACACTCATAAGCTAAACTGCGGGCTGTGAACCAAGCTGGCATGACATGTTACTGAAAGTAGTAAGATTTGTGTAGTGCAGGCAGTTTGCAAGACCTTACTTCTGCAAGAATGAACGTGGCAGACTTCCCAGATCTTTTATATTTATTTATTTATATGTACAGACACATATATAATCTGCCTTTTAGTTAATTAGCTAATGTTTGTAAAGTGCTTGGAGGATTAAGTGCTATATAAGTGCTAATTATTATTATTATTATTATCTCTCAGTATGCCTTAGTAGACAAGGTCAACCAAGATGACACCGAAGAATGTATCTGCTGATGAAGGCTGGGTAGACTGTTTGCTCTTCTTTTTTTCCCTGCCCTGACAAAAACCATGGTGTTAGGCAGTAGGAAGGACTTCCTTAATGATGCAGGTTGGTGAAACCCTGGACCAGATTGCCTGGGAAGCCCAGTAAGTGTCGTGTCACTGGACATCCTTAAGAACAGGGTAGACAAACCTGTGTCAAGGAGGACCTAAGCATGGCTAGTGCTGCCTCAAGGACCAGGATGTGCAGGGTGGTTTCTGGAAGTCCCTCCCAGGCACAGGATATGGTGGTTGTCTTCTACGGTCTGTCAGTTTGATGCTTTCCTGGGTCCACACAAGTCAAAATGCCCGTAAGCCAAATATGCAAGGCAGGACAGCACAAAATGTGCGGATGTTTCTGGCCCAGCTGGAAAACCCTCCACAGAGGTGTTGAGGTTTTGCTTGCGATCCTTTTAAAAAGCATCTGAGGAGGCTGCACTGCTCTGTTGCCCAGCACACCCTCTGCCGGGTGTTATCAGCCGCATAGCCAAGTGGGCAGCACTTCTACTCACAGACCACCAGATCTTGCAGCCTTATGCAGCAGCGCGAGCTGACTTTGCGTTAATAGTCGGGCTGTGAGCTGGGTTGGTGTGCTTATCACTGCTTTGTTTCACCTGCTCAGGGCCACAGCGCCCAGCCGAAACACAAGCTGTGGGCAAGCGAGGGGGCAGGTGCCGGCGAAGAGGTCCTCAGCTGCCTGACCCGTGGTGTGCCTCAGTCCCTTATTTTACAGTGAGTGGGAAGTTTTCCCATTTTCGCATTTGCCTTGCTTGATACCATGTAAGTGACTGTTAGGTGCAATAAGAGTGATACAGTGCATATGCAGTCTCCTTTACGATTTGCAGACATAACTAGCTCTCATAAAATCCTTTCAGGGAAAATGGATGTTTGTATTTAATACACACACACACAAATATATTTAGAGAGGTCCGTGTGTATGTATCTGTCCCAGAGAAAGAAGGAGCAAGCCGAGGCAATGAAAGGTTAAAGAGAAGCCCAGAAGCTTGGCATCACACTCTGTAAGTTTTGGCCAGACGCTGTCCGTGAGAAGAACAAAGCAAATCACATTTCTTTATTTCTAGGCATCTAACTAAGATTTAATTGCTCTTAAATGTTTATTTCCACACTTGCACATAGGTACATCCATGGTAACATGGGCGTACGGTGTTGTCATTTGATGTGGTATTTGGTTAAGTATATCTTATTATCTTCTAATTTTAATTGCTGACAGGTAGTAACTGGTTCTCAAAACTTCTGTTGGCCAATATTGAATTATTACTCCTTGTCTTCTTTACCAAATGAAGAGACATATGATTTTGGCTTCATGGCATCCTTTCGTTTGTCTCCTTTTGTAAAAGCTTTTGCATTTAACACACACACCTTCCTCCAGCGAACCGCACAGCGCTGCCAGGAGCATGCAGGAGAAACAGGGTCTAGCACACACACAACTTGCCGGCAGCCTCTGCCAGAAACCCCCGTGCTTGTCTGTTGTCATCATTCTGATCGAAAACATGGACCTCGAATCAAAGGAGTTAACTTGGCCCTGTCAGAGTATTTGTACTGAACAGTTAAAATGTTTCAGGGGGCTGAATGCAGGTTTCAGCCTGGCTCGTCCCACGGCAGCAGCCATCGCTACAACCCATTTTTGTTAGACTTTTGTTAAAAATATGGATAGGGGAAAGAAAGAAAATTAGTTAAAGCACTAGACGTAGTAAATATAAAGTACTGCTTTCACTTTAATATGATTTTCTTTCTCTTTCACTGCAGGGAATTTTTATAAACTCCCTTTTAGCTTGAAAGTCTTTTAAAATGACTTTAAATAAATAGAATGAATCTTCTTTTGGGAGAGAAAAGAAACACAGTTAGTTGAGATAGGCTGGAGTTGCTATTTCTGTTCCTGCAGCTAAAGTTCAAGCCTTTTTCTTTGACGACAAAGCAAACACGCAGGGAAGGGGAAAGAAAAGACCCGGGAATAAGTCAGCACCAGAGACAGAAGCTGTTTTCTATCACTCGCTGGCTACACTCCTGCCAGCTGCCCTGAGACCTGACAAACTCAGCTCTGCTGGATAGTTTAAGATGTTGTTTCTTACTCCGTGTTTTGTTTGTGGTCACAGAAGCCTTGCAAAAGATGGAGTCTTGTGTGGCATGGTGAAATCTTTATCAAAAGGACAGCAGAAGTCAGGTCGAAGAAGAGCAGAAGTAGGATGAGGAGGGAAAAGGCAAGAGGGAGCGACATGAGAAGCAGCAATGCAAGGCTGGTGTTGCCAGTGTCACAGGATTTCAGCAAAGCTGGTGAAGAGGGGACCATTGTCAGGGTCCTGCTGTCTTGTTCACTTGGGTCAGGATCCAAATGATTGCTGTCAGGCCAGTGAAGATGGTGGTGCTGGGCAAGAGGGGGTAGTGACTGTGGTAAACAAGAGGAAGGCACGTTGACTTGCTCTTTTATTAACCCTTACGTCTCATTTCTGATCTTCCTCCCCTCTTCCCATGGATTGCCCACTTTCCCCTCTAGCCTGCACACGGTCCCTGGAAAGGTCATATATTGGTAAACCTCACCTAACTGGGACATATTCCCTTAAAACTTTCTCTGGGTGTTAAAACTAAAATGAATTGTAACTGGCAGTTAGGCTTCGGTTCCCTTAGAGCGTCTGGACTTCTGCACGGTGACACCCTGCACAGGAATAGGCGTTGTGGAATTGCAGGGGGCTCACATCAGCTGGCATTGAACAGGACCTCTCTCACTCCTGCTGCATCCCACGGGAAACAAGGGCTTGGACCCTCCTAAACTGACTGCAGAGGAGGTGGGATGAAGAACAAAACTCTCTGACTGATGAGCTCAGGGGAATGCTTAATAGTCCTTTTGCAGATCTTAAAAGTACGCGTGCACTAAGAGCTTCATCATACCAGCGTACGTATTCCTGCACGCTTTGCTGTGCCTGAATTTGACCGAATTTATGTCTGACACATCTTCCGTGCTCTGCTAAGTCTTTCTGGCCTTGTTCTCTACACCCGTGCTGAGCTGAAACTACAGGTCTTTTATTTGCTGTCTCCAAAAGCCGGTATCCCAAATTCACCTTGCTGTGCAATGTGCTGTCTGCCCTCAGTTTTTCTAGTGAGCGAGTGATCACTGCTTTGGGTGAAATGGGATAATTAGTCAAAGGAAGTTATATATAGTTATAACTTGTATTGTTTATGTTATGTATAATTTGCATGTTTGTATACGTGTAACAAGGTTATATGTATATATATGTGTATATTGTGCTTATATCATCATAGTATTTTAGTACATAATTATGAATTATTACATAACTCAATTATAGTAATTATTGGAAAGTTAATATATCATTATACTATAATAATATATCATTGTATTATTATATATAGGTATATGTAGGAGCTCAGGAGATAGCTTGGATGGCTGAGTGAAGATCGGGCATAAATCTGGTTAAAGCTTAGTTGCTCAGTTGAAGTTAATGAAGCCATCAAAGTGTGAAATGAACTTTCTCTTTTCTTTTTCTATAACTATGCCTGGGTTTTCAGGGTAAATAATTTGGTTTCAAGACTTTTCTGGATAGTATGCTCTGGTTAGTTATCAGAACCAAAGAAAAATTGCCTGTATTGAAAGGGTTACGGTGAAAACAGAAAGGCACAGGGAAAGGTGGTGAATATATGGAATGACTTTGTTATGAGAGATAGTAAATAGACTGTGTGAGATACTGATTAGCCTATAAAAGTGAAGCTTGGGTGAACCTGATAACGGTCTGAATAGTGGGGAGCAAGTTCCCAGGGAATGACTTTTACTGCTGTTCATACCACTAGAACTGGAGGGCGCTCCCTGAAATAACTAGGCAGTGAGTTTGAATCAGCAAAAAGGATGTTTTCCTCCCTCCCCTGCTTCCCCAACACCCACAGTGCATGATTGTAGTGTGAAACTCCTTGTCACAGGATGTTGTAGAAGCCAACAGTATAAATGGGTTCAAGAAGGGATTAGACAAATTCATGGAGGAGAAGTCTACTGGGAGCTATTAAACACGATGGTCCAGATGCAACCTCTGGCTCAGGAAGTCCCAAAACTGCTGATTGCTGGAATCTGAGAGGTTATACCAGAGGAGGGATCACTGTAATTGCCATGCTGCTTATATTTGCTTCTGAAGCACCCACTGCTGACCGCTGGGGGACACAAGATACTGGGCTGGATGGGCCATCGGTGACTCAGAATGGCCCATCTATTTTTATGTTCTTAATTTTTGTACAATGAATGGAGAAGTTACCTAGTTTTTCTCCCCTCTACAAGCTAAAATTTACTAGTGCCAAGAAATTCAGATTTCCGACTGCTCAGGCCACTCAGGACAGGCTGCTCAGAGCCAGCCCGGACGCAGCGCAGCACGTTAAGTATAACATATTCCATGCTGGCCTCTGTGACTGCCCAGGGCCAAGTGAGCATGCAGCCCAGATCAATGGCTGGATCCACTGCTTCTCTCTGGATACAAATGCCCATTTGCTTGTATGAGTAAAGACACTGAAGCAAAGTTGACTCCAACCTTGCGGCTGGAAATTCAGGAAGAAAGCAGCTTATTGCTTGCTGTACCTCCTTCCCTGGAGCAGGTGGGAAGGGATTAAGCAGCAAGGTTGGTGTGGCTGGAGGAAGGTTTAGCTGCCTGCATATACAGCACCAGCAGTTACTGCTCTAAAAGCTGACTAGAGAAGCTTAGAGTTGGTGACTTCCTGCAGTATGGGCCTTGTTTCGTCTGTAGTGGTGGAGGGGTGAAGGTAACCTACTGTAGATCCAGATGCATGACTTACGTCCTCACTCCAGATTTGTACAAAAGCTGACCTCACTCAGCCTGGCCTGTAAAGAGTAACAGTTTGTTCACAATAAGGGATGAATTGAACAGGCTGCAAACCACCTCATTTCCTTGTGTAGCATTGATTCAGGAATCGGGCAAACCTTGGCCCAAGTAGACTTGAGTAGACCTTTGGCAGGATTCAAATCCACGCTGAAGGAGCAAGGAAGGAGCTGAGACTCAGTGGGTTGTCCCTTGGGCAGTACCCTCCGGGGTTAGGTCTTGGGAGGGTCTGTCTAGGGCTGGGTGCTGTGTGATCAGGCTAAGCTATGATGCAGACTTCGGCGTTTGCCCCGGGGAGGGACTTGGAGCTGGGGGCCTGGACACAAAACAGCTGAAGTTGGAAGTGATTTGGAGGCTAAGCTCTGCTTTTGAACCATCTCCAACGCGTGTGTGTTTACCTAATGCCGTTCTCCCCTCTCCCTTCCCCCTGGCATCTCCTCCCCTAATTTTTCATAAATGTTGCCACAGGGGATTCGTGTATGAGAAAAAAACACGGAAAAAAAAGCGAAGGGAGGAGGAGGAGAGCTGTACCTCTTCTGCAAATGCAATAATTCAGATGGGGGAATGCGCTGTTAAAGTTTCTGCCTTGACGTGTGTATGTGAAACGTGGCCAAGTTATGGTTTCTGTGGGAATTGTACATTTGAATTTTCTGCCTTTTGTGTGGTTAAATTCTCAACCACAACATTGCATTAAATAGTCGGGCTTTTTTTATAATAGTTGTTGTACCCATAAAGCTTAATGTTTTGCTTCTTTACGAAGGTGGGAGGGTATTTGTGTGTTTTTGTGCTAGGGCGATGACATGGCGGTTTACTTTAAATCGGAGTGCGGAGGATACACTCGGATTTCTGCCAAAGTGAAAGGAGGGGGGGTGTTGGGAGCTCTTTCTAGCGAGAAGGGATGGCTCAGCCACAGGGGTGTACTGCCAGACCAACAGCAATTAGTCTAGGGGACGGGGATGGGCCTCGGGATTTCCTGTTGCGATACTGAATTTTATCTCTAAGTAAGCAATTCCAAACTTGCTCCAACTGGTAGAGCCCACCAGTTTTGTCTGCTCTTCCCCCCACCTTCCCTCCTACAAATATTTGCTCTACAGCCTCTGGGAAGTGATGTGAGTGACCTTTGTAGAAAAACTGCACCAGCTGTCCACCCGTTAAAAACCAGCATTACAAGCAGCGTTAATTGCTGCTCTGGTTGGGACTTTCTGCACAAACCAAGCATCGACCTGACGTGAAGGTCTGGTTTCCTATCAGCCCTTATAGGAGCCTATAGAAGGTCAAGAATAAAACCTGGGAGGCAGCATGGGGAAGCCGGCACCATGTCCATTTGCTCTGTACTTCTTCCGAAGCTGCTAGTGCTGGAAATTTTAATGTCAGTATATATGAGGGTTGTGGTCCATTGAAATGTGAATTGGAAGGGTTTCGCAAGAAGTGTTTATATTCTATGTCAGCAGTAGGCTGAAAGGTGAAGGCTTAAACTTGACAAATATATTTTCTTTGCATCAGTGACCAGTGAAAGAAAATGAATGTTTACAGGTCCTGTGAAACCCATTTGCTTGGGCTGGGTTCATTATTGCAGCCCTGAAGCAGTCTTAGGGCATCATGGGCAGCAGAAATTTTCTCCTGTAGCACTGAGGAAAGGTGGCTAGGCTGGGGAGGGAGGGTGCTTCTTTTTGCTTCTTTTTAGTTATGCTTTTTTTTGGATGCTGTTCCCAGACTTGTTCTTTGAAAACCCAGGTTCCAACTTCCTGTAGCCACCAAAACCGGTTAAACCTTTCAGACCAGGGCCCTGGTCCTGTGCAGTCAGGCACAGCTTGGAGCCTTGCTGGGCCTGTTGGAGATGGAGGTCTGGGGATGAAGGGGAAACCAAATCACCAATGTTTGCTCTCGTGGGAGCTCCAACCTCCCTTTTCATCTTCCAGCCTGTTGGCTGGAAGGCTTTGTCTTACTTTTCATTCTTGCTTCACATGCCTAGCGAGTCCTTCCCTGGATTAGCATCCCTGGTATTTTTTGCCTCGGTGTTCCTGTATGCTCCTTTCCAGCTAAGAAGCAGTGGTCCCGCCTGTATCCCTACACATATTTAAAAGCTAAGGTTGTCCTTCTGACCTTCCCACTTGCCCATGAACCCACTAACTGTGTCTTCTTGCTGTATTTTGAATTTCCACATTTCCTATGGGCAGAACCTTCCAAACCAGATGGAGGGGAATTCATTTGCTCTTCGCTTTCCTCCCACAAAGAGCGTTCAGATGTTTTTGACACCCCGAGACTGAACTGAGGCAGGCAAGTGCAATCCTGCGTTTGTACATCAGTGTTTATCCCCACAGGATGAGCTCAGGGCTCTGTACTCAGACCTAATGGGTAGGTAAAAGGCAACTGGTTTTAAAACTGCTTTAAAAGAATGTAAATATATTTCCTGTTTTTACCCACCAGGTCCTTGAACAGCTTGTGATGTTTTTAAAAGGCAAATGTCCAATTTCCTTCACTATCCCTGGAATAAAATCCTGTCCACTGGAGCGGGTGGGAGGTTTGCCTTGCGCTTCAGGAGAGAGGGGCTTCAACCTGCACCTGTCCTGCCGGAGAAGCCTTGGGTATCTCCACGGGGTTTTCCCACTTGACAGGATTTTCTGTCCTGTTTGAGAAAGTTTTCTTCTCATTCTGCCTCTGACAGCTCTAAGGGCACAGGCAAGGACGCTGTCAGTGGGGAAGCCGGGTTTATTGGCTATGGATCCTGTGACTTGGATACTTTCTGCCCTTTTTTTAAACATTTCTTTGGTTTTGAAAGCAAATGGTGGCTATAATATAGTGAATTGGACACTAAATTTCTATTAATTCATAAAAACTAAAATAGAATCCATTAGGAGTAGTTTGGTATTGGTGTGAAAGGAGATGTAAATTATCTACTATCATGCTTGAAATGCGAAAGCTAATCATGTTTGGCATCAGGCCAGCTACCATTAAAGTAATTATTTTTAATCATCAGCACTTGGTGACATGAATACTCATATTTGTTGATTTACTGTGGAAAGCACTTTATATTGTAAATAAAAAGCTGAGAAAATATACATTTTGTTGTAACGATAATAATAATTATTCAGATAAAAAGACATTTGCTTTTATGAAGCCAAAAGAGTCGGTTTCTGTCCCCCCCCTCCATCAGTCAATATAATCAGCCTGACCTAATGCCTGTCATGTTAAATGGGAAGCCCACCGGCTGCGGAGGGGTTTGGATCCTATTCCTGTGTGAATGCTACATTTTTTTATTCTTTAAAATGACTAACAGTGGTTTCTCCTGAACCACTGCTGTTGGACAACTCCTTTTTTTTCAGGGAGGGGGAGGGTGGGGGGGGTTAAGTTGCCGTAAACTCAAGCTGAGGTGTCCGATGTGCAACCTTTATTTGAAGATAAAAACCGTAAGATATTGTAAATGGTCTACGTGACTTAAGTTAAAATTCCCAATTTTAGCTTATTTTCATTAGTTTTTCAATGAGGCTGAGACTCCTAATTGCCTATATGAGTTCTGCAAGCGGAGATAGAAGTGCCTTGCTTATTTGGGAGCACTGGAAATCATCTGTCTTCTACAGGAATAAAACTGTGTATGCTGGCATTGTGTGTCAAAACATTACTCTGAAATTTGGAGGTATTTAATAAGAGGACCAGCAATACATTCAGTAGACATCTTGTGAATATGCCTGAAGGTCTGTATTTACCTGGTCCATCTCCCCAAAATACGTGTGTCTGGTTTGAAGAAAGCATGCCTTGATTTCACAGGCATAGACTCTTTCAGTAGGAAATATACAGTATTTAGGTAAAAATGACTTAACTAAGCAATCAGGAAGGCCAAGTTCAGCATGTAGTGGCTGGAAAGACAGTGAGTATTTGAAAGCAATGCAGGGAGGGGAAAGGGTTATTAGCGGGTAAAGCAAAAGCAGCAGCAAAATACTAAGTGTAGGACTGTATGTGATTTTAGGGAAACAGGGACTGATTCCTGAGAGTTAATTATAGTAGAATAAAAAGCTTATTAGAGGGTGTGAGAGGGCGTGGGAATAGTGTATGCTCGGAGTCTCAGAGGCAATTCCATCGCGTGCATTTTGACAGAGTATTTTGTACAAGCTGAATTATAGAAGAATGAAATACCCCAAACTGGCAAGTAAAAAAGGAAAGCAAACAAAAACTCTTCCCTTGATTCTCTCCTTAGGTAAGCAAATCCAACCAAACGTACGCCGTTTCCAAAGCCGTGAGAGCATTGCCATGCTAGCCGGCGGGCAGCGCAGCGGGAGGTGGCCACGTGCTGGGAAGCCAGGAGGCCCGGTGGGAGCGTTGGCTCCCGTTTCTTTGGCACCGCACAGCTCAGCATCTCCACCACAGTCCTCTGTAGGTGCTAGTTTTGTCAGACTCAGTGCAATTTCCTTTTCCCCTGGTTTTTGACCATGTTACATGGTGTGACGCTGAGCGTAACCTGGCTTGGCAGAGGTTTGCTGTATTCCTGTGGAAGGGGTTGTGCTCCCCTGCAGTCTTCTCCTGTCCCCACCCAAGCCCCGTCCTCAAAATGTGGACCTTCTTTGAGCCTCTCCTTTCTGCAGAGCATGGTCTATATAGCCAGCCTTTATAGGATGATATCTATTTTAGCTAGACCAAGGAGCCACTATCAGCCCGCTCTGGTTGGGGGATGCACAGCTTTCAGATGGCCACTAGGCACAGAGATATCGCTGCCTCTTTCTGTCTCCTAGTTTGGACCACAGGCGTGTGCAGAAGGCTGTACACACAAACTGCTTTTAATATTGGCCCACAGGTTAGCCTAGGGCTTGAAATTGGACCTTTCTAGTCTAAGAATCAGGGTACGAGTGCTTAAACAAAAATGCATCAATTTGCCCACGGTCCTTACTTGCGGAAACATGTTACGTGATTGTTTTGGGTCATTTCTTAAAAAAACAAATAAAAAAAGACAAACATTTTGTGGGGGGAGGCTTAAGAATGCCTAGTAAGTGTTTTTAAATAACCTAGGTCAAAAGACGTAGATGAAAATTTACAATATTGTTTTAGTTGGTTGTGAAAATAGAACTCGGTTGGATTTTTCTGAAGGCCCAAATGTAAACAGATAATTGGGCCAGTGCTAAAACAAAATGCTACCTATTCTTGTATATTTTATTTCTTTTCCCTTGACAAAGCCGTGAAAGGTGAAGACGTATTCTTTTCTGACAATGATTCAGTCCTACATGGAACAATAATTTAGGTGAATTCATACTTTACTAGTAATTCTTTAGAAAAGGGAGGTTCCCAAGTCAAATAGTTCTTTAGAGGACTGTGCCTTACCCTGCAGGCAGTTCCAATATCAGCTTAACTGATTTCTTATCAGAGCTTTAAGAAAAAAAGAAGTTTTTGAAAATTTTTCATGAAACTTTTTTTGGGGGAAAATCTTTTTCTTGCATTTTTACTATTTGGCTGCATTCTGAAATGCAATATCCATCAGCTTCAAATTTTTCCACAAAATGGGTTTATAAAGGGGGGACTCTGAAATGCTCCTTTTAGAAAAATGTCAATGTAGATTGCTAACTCGGTTTTCTGGGGTTTTGTTTTTACATTTTATATAATAATACAACATTATAAAATCTTAAGAAATAAATTGATTTCAAAAAGGAAAATTCCAGCTCTTTCGTTCCAAAATACTGGACTGTTTTGAACTGTTCACCCTATTGTGGTGTGGTTTTTTTTCTGCAGGAAGACTTCAGCAAATATTGCATGAACTTGTGAAGGATTTTGATTGACTGCCTCTGACTATTCTCTCAAAGTTTTTCTAGGCACCTCCCATTAATTTTGTAGCCCTTTATTCAGTTTTACCAAATCTTCCTGCATTAAGTTTTGCTTCCACAGCATTTTTCTCATCCGTCTTCTCTCTGACATTTCAGCAAAAAAGGGATTATTGTCCCTTCCCATGTCCTGCTGTTGTGTTCTCTCAGGCTGTTGGACGAGGTACTGTGTAAATTGTTTTATGAAATTTGCACTTCTGCTTCCCATGGCCAATAATCAGTGCCCCATCTGGCTCTATGTGAAATGCACGCTCCACTCTTGGGTGCTTTGCTAAACCTGTCCTCTCCTCCTCATCAGCATGCAGCACCTATCTCTTCGGCTTTTGAAGTCTGCACGCTCGAGCCAGGGAGTATTGGTGGCAGAGCAGATTTGTAGGAAGTGTCAATGTGGGTTACCTTCAACGTTAGCTAGATGGTGCTAAAGAATTTTTGCTTGTCGTCGCTAAGGAGAGCATTTGGAGTGCAGTCCTCCTTTCGGTTCCTGGGCTTGGGATTAAAAAGCGACGCTTTTGCTTTGTCCTAAATGCAATATAAGCTGCAGCCGGTGCATACAAGGAGTTAAAACCAGCGAAAGACCTGCTCCGGAGCACTTTATGAGTTAGGCCTATTGGTTTCAATGACTTCAGTGCGCTGTGCGTCAGCCCCAGGAGCCTTACGCATACTTTGACAAAAGAGGTTTTGCCAACGGAGTCGTCCCTCTCCTGTGCCTGTTTCCGATCCGCTGGAGCAGCGATGGGCTTCCAGCAACCAGCAGGCGCTTTGCCTTTCACTCTGGCAGTGCCTGTCTTGAGAGAGTGAAGATTTCCTCTTGCCTTTCGGAGCTGTATCCTACAGCAGTTTGGAAATTTTTAGATGTGAATAATTTAGAAAACAAGCTAACCCAAACACCACCCCTTCAACTCGCAGTAAGTGCTCTTGGAGCCCAGGTTTCCTCGCTTTTTGAGTGCTGCTGTTTCAGATTAACAGAGTCCTGGCTCTGATAAATACTAACAAAGTGTAACGAATGATCAAAGCTGCATTTACAACCCAATGAGCTTGAAATGATTGATCTGGATGACATAATAATGATAACCAGTGAGACGAGGCATGCAGGACTCTACCCCTCCAGGTACTGGGAGAAAGGAGCAGGTATTAAAAATGACTTTGCTTCTTAGGTCATCAGGTTATTCCCATACTGATACAAGTGGAGGACAAATGCAAGACCCTCACTTTCCCCCAGAAGAGCCCTGCAGCTGCTTTGGACTGTTCCTATCCCTTTGATAGTAATTCATTGTTTCGAACAGATTACAAAGTTTGGCTGATGACCCAGTAAGACCGAGTCATTCATGACCGTTCCCAGTGCTGCTGGGGATCTAAGCCTTCTGCCTGTAGTTAAAAGCAGGGTGGAAGCTCAAATGTTGTTCTTTGCAAAGCCTGTGCAAGGCCATAGTCACAGATGTGAAATGATATGAGAGTGTACAGGGCATGCACTTTGCCATCTGGAGGTTTCCTGTCATCTCCCAGAAGATTGGCTAGATGATTAACGACAAGACAGCTCAGACATACCATAACAGCAACCTTCTTTAGAGCTTGGCTGCCTCTGGTCCCATGATAACCTCTCCAACAGCAGCGTGTCTCCTTATAACCTTCCAGAATCATGCTTCCATCAGACTTCCTTTCCTCGTACAAAACAGAAGTGCCTATCTGCTCGCTGTAGACCTGGCAGATGGGAAAGAATGAGCCTTCCTTGCCGTGGTCTCTTTTCTCTTTTTCTTCTTTTCAGTCTTTGACTGCAAAGAGTGTCTGGCTGTGTGGGATGCTCACGCTCCTCAGCACACCTTAAAGACAACTCACCCTTCTATTAAATCAACAATGCCTGCCATTTATTTCTAGCAGGCTGCTTTTTCCAGGTGTCAACAAAAGATTTTGTACCCCCGAAGTCACCAGTTTGGTGCTATGGAAGATAGTCGTTTGTGCATGTAGGAGATGATCTCACAGCATTAGGAACATCTTTGCTCTGCAGGTCTGGTCCTGATGTGGTGCCACTTGCTCTGGATTTACAGCAGCCAAGGATCACTTTAGGGACAAGTCCTCTGCTGCTGCTGCTCTGTTAAAGTCCACCAATTTCTTCCTTTCCTTTTTTCTCCCAGAAATAAGTATGGCAATCCGAATAAAGTTATTCACCCACAGGCCAAGGAGCATTAGCTTTTTAAAACACTGGGCTGAATCCTCAGCAGGAAGTAAGTAAACAAGAACACCTCTGAAGTCAAGAGAGCTTTTCTCATTTACCGTCTGAGGCTCTTTCTCAGTGTGACACTGAGACGATAGTCGCAATATCTACAATTAGAAGACGATTTTTTGAGGTTTCCCATAAAGTTGACGAGGAGACAGTCAGTCCCTCAGGAAGGCAATTACAGCATCTAAATACGAATCTGAATTACTCTATGGAAGAGCCTGTCTTTTTTTGGTCTCCCCCCACCCCATCTCTTTTCCCCCTTACGCCTCTATGGACCATAAAGACTGTCCCAAGTTAAGCACCTGAAGCAAGGTGCTTAAAATTTGGCCAGCTGAGTGGCGTCTCGTGTCACCGCTTTCAGCACTAACTCCAGAGTTAGTTCATCCAGCCGTTCCTTGAGGAGTTCCTCAAAGCAGCTCCATCTGTTTGTCCAACTTAAAAAAAAACATTAGTAATGACAGGTAGGACTGACAAGTATGTGGACAGGCATGAGCGCTTTTCTAAAGATTTCTAAACTACCCCAAAGTCCTCTTACCCAAACAGTGTTACCGTATACGACAGTTGACCTCAGACTTAGTTTTCCGAGCAGTGAGTTCAATTAGCTTTAATACTTTCAACATTTAAATAGTTAACAGTAAGCAAAGTTCTTTAGAAGCAGAGGGGGACGACTACATGTGCGTCTGCTGAAGTTGTCAGGCAACGATGGAAAAAAAATATATCTCTAATTGCTTCCAGACAATGCCTTTTGGATAGGGCTGTGTGAGAGCAAGGGGAGCTCACTCTCTGACAGAGGGAGCGCTCTGAGCCAGAGAGGAGGCTGCTGCAGCCCTGCCATCTCTCCAATCTTGCCTGGCGACCTTCTCGCTGCTGGTGGAAAAAGGTCTGCTTTGCCCAAAACCGCCCGGTTCTCCGGCTCTCCGCAATACCCCTCGCTAACAGGAAGCTTGTGGAAAGCTAAACACCCAGGGCGGCGAGCCAGCGGATCTAGGTCTACTGCTGACTTTCTTCACGATCATGGGCTCGTCCTGTGGCTTCTCTGACTCTCCGTTCTTTCCGCCAGTAAAATCTGAGATAAATCTGAGCTGTTGAGGGCCATAGTTTGTTAACTAATTTGTCCAGATCTTACAGTAGCAAGTGGCATCATCTCGTCGATATACAGATAAATTCCTGCAACTTTCCATGTATCCTTAGCTAGAAATATAACCCTAGCACATATCTTCCTGCTTTGCTATCCTTCACGTTGTTTTCTGGAGTTTGTTCATCTCGGTGTTGGCGGAAAATGGGATTCGCATATTTTTTGCTGCAATTGGAAAACAAAGGCAGAAGGAGCTGGGAGAGACGGCAGCAGAAAGCGCTGAGGAAACTTCACTGGCTGCAAACAGCGTTAACAGTCAGTGCCAGAACCGAGGGAGGAGTAATAAGGTCATATATTCTGTGATGACAAGTGGGAGAGCTTCTACTTGAACTACCAGGACTTAGCTCAAGCAAGTCCTGCCACCAGTCCAGCCCTGGCTATGACAGACCAGCCTCAAAGGTGACTTTTCAGGAAAGCCAAATTTCTGAAGAAGCTTAGAAAAAAACCGAGGTGGAAAGGCAGTCAAAGTATTTAGCTCTTATTAGACTCCACAAAAACTGCTCTCTGAAGCCTCCACCGGCTTCAGCTGTGTTACGGGGACAGACTACAGCACGGCGTTTTACTCTGCTTTGGCTCAGCCTTGGGCAATTCTTTATCAGACTTTTCTGATATTTGAGTGCTAGGCATTAGAAATGCAGCTTAAAATGAAAGCTTGGTCTTAGTTTACTGTGGCATGAGGTGGTATTATTGAGGTTATTTCTCTCTGGGAAAATCTGTATTGGCCCTTGTCAGTCCACAATGAAGATACTTATCTTCGTACTAGTCCAGGTGATTGATTGTGTCCAGTCAATACTGTCCTGTGCTGATGTCTTTTTCTATCTTAGATTTTTTTTACAATCTCACCGTGGAGTTGAAACCACTTAAATATTTTATTACAGAAAATGTAGGCTCAGCATGTAAATTTAGCAGTTGAGCTATATTTATGTCCATGCACATACACAAACTTCTACAGACACAGGTTTTTAATTTTATTTTATCTAAACTAATTTAATAGTAAATGGTTGGATTGTAGTGGAATTGTTAACAGTGTATGTGAGCACCATTTTATATCAGGACTTAAACAGGTCTCCAGTAAAGCAATATTGTGGTTTCTTGCAGTTGGAAAGGTCAGAGACTGTAATAAAAGGAGCCCAGAGAAATAGATGACCCTACCGGGAAAGAGATCCACAGGAACATCTTGAGTGAATTCATTGCTACATGTTGACATCAAGTGGAGAAATGGTCTCAGAAAGCCTCCTTTCATCGTCTATACAGCAACCTTAGGCAAAGGCCCCTGAAAGCGATGTCGCTTAGGTTAACCAGAAGCTTTGTCTTTCAGATGGATTTTAGAATTTAGGTCACTGTCAACAGTCACTGCAGGGAAGACAGTGGAGATTCAAGATATTTGTAAAGCACCACACTTCATCTAGAGCCTTCCCCACTCATGGCTGAACTGGTGTAATTGAGTTTATGAGGACCCATCATCTGTTTCAGTCTAAAGTCAGCTGGGTTAATTTAAGGCAGGGCTGACTAGCTGGCAGGGGAGAGCACTTTAAACCTAGCCCAGCCATTGCTGCTGCAGTCTGGCCTACTGCCAGCACAGAGTCTACAAGAAGTTGGAGTATATTTAGCTTCAGCTTGTTCTCTGCCCCTTCAACTTACATGCTGACCCATGCCAGCTGTGACTCAAGTCTTTCTGGCCCCTTTTTTTGACATCCTCCAACCTGCCTGCTTGTTTAGATTCACGCTGCTTATTTATCTTCGACTGAAAATTTGACTGTGCAGCAGGCTTGCTCTGAGACCTTGGGCAAGTCATTTAATTCCTCATACTTGGTTTGCAGATCTGCAAAATAAAAGGTAACTCCAAGAGTCCCCCTAGGATGCTGCAAGGAGTGATGCTGGCGTGTTTGTGCACCACCCCGGTTTCTTTGTAGAGAATCGCAGTGTTACAGTTAGCGTAGTCCTACTTTGAAATCTTTACATTGGATGTTGAAGTGCCTATATTTGGAAATTTTATTTGTTCTGAAGGGTGGTGAGGGGTATTTTCCATGCACTTGTACGATAATCTCAATTTACCTGCGTTTGAAAATACTGCCTTTTTTTTTTTTTTTGTAAACAGTTTAACAGCAATAGTTTTAAAGTGAGTTCACCTAGGGCAAAGCTGGGAAAAACTGAAAATATTTAATATAGCATATAACATATATTTGTAATATTAGTGAGACAAGTCAGTCAGGCACCATGTGTTTATTACTCTAAGGAGGGATACAGCCCTGCTGTTATTACCAAAAAAATGTAGCCCTTTCTGTATTTAGGGAAAAGTGCTCCAGATTATAGTTTCCTTCACCAAACACACCCTTTTTTAATCTTGGAAGCTTCCTTCTCATCCATTCCAACTTTGACTTCAATTTTTCATGGACAGAAACTGTCAGGCAGCTTTATAGGATTTCCAGTTACAAATGATACAAGTTTTAGCACATCTCATAGGCAAGGGAATATGATGTACTTTATGATCTGATAAAAGTAAACCTGAGGGAGCTATTCCTAAAAGTGCCACTCGGGGTCAAGGATGAGATCACATCTGAGAAGGCAGCAATGGTATCAAATACCTTTTGTAAAACAATGACATAAAGGGCTTTAGAAAGCTGGCCTGGATTCAGGGGTCCTGATTGGCTCATAGTGATGTCAACCATGTGCCTATAATGCCCAGTAAATGTCTCATTCTTCTTCCTTTTTAGGAATAATTGCCCCTTAATAACAGCAACAAGTGACTTTAGGTCACTTGGGGTGTGCTGTGAGCTGACTATAATGTGCTTCAAATAGTCACAGTCAGTGGGACTGAGGACTAAGGACTGGGAGATTTTATCAGGCAGATTTTGCACGTTGGACACCTTTCTCACCCCATCGCGGCAGCACACACGCACCTTTCGGGTTTAAGTTCTTAACCCGCCTTTCCTGGAGCTACCAGAAGGCTCATTTTGCAGTGCAGTCTCATATATTGCTGGTTAATGAGGAAATAGCATTTCGGCAGTGGAGAAAGTCACTCCCTTCTTCTTAGATCACAACTAATTCTTTCTGGGTAACTCCTGGCGCCATATACAACAGCCTCTTGTCTAGACTCTGCCCAGTTCTGTGTCTCCTCTCAAACACGAGTCCATGGGAAATGGCCGTCGTCCACCGTGATGACACCCAGTACAACCAGTTGAGAGAGCAGATTTTGTTCGTGAAGTTCATTCTCACTGTTGTAGTTCAGTCTGGAGGATGGAGAGGAGAGTTCACACTTTTGCGGCTGGAGGACATTCTGGAGGGAAGGGTTTCCTTCCATCTGAGACATAGAAGTAGAGTTTGGAGAATCTTGACTTTTGCCTAAGCCTGCCGCTGATGTTTTGTGCGACTTTAGGACAGGCACATTCTCTCTGTGCCTCAGTACGTGATATCCTTGATGTAAATATAACCTGAGATGCTTGATATGTTAGATCAGGCAAAGCATCGTTCTAAAATGACTGCTTTTTTCCATTACCAAAGGTAGGGGTTTCAGAGCATTATATTATTCCACTGTGCCACCAACATACGTTCAGGTCCCTGTCTGTAAAGGGAAGAGGAACCTAATTCCCTGCTTTACATGAACCTTCTTATAAGCCCACTAAAGGCGATGGGGACTTGTGCTAATGGCAGGTGGGAAACCTATTTCATTCCTGGGCATGAGGTAATTAGGTATTACAGTGACGATGAATACCAAATAAACTTAATATGAAGAGCTCCACCAGGGATATTGCTAGACAAGTGTAACTGCAGTATTGTGCCTGACTGCTGCATAATCAGGAATATGGAGGGCTGAGGTTTTCACAGGTGTCCTGAACATTCATAAATAACATGAGCAAACTCCCTGTTGCCTTGTATAGTGATGTATATATGTATCACAGCTTGCGTTTGTAGTAAAAGTCCATTCTTTTAATAAAAAGGTTTCATGAAATAGAAGATTTCAGCTGTTTGGGATTTGGTTCAGTACCCATGAAAAGAGTGAAATTGTCAAGACGAATTCAGAAAGAGAGGGTTAAAAGATTCGTAGAAAACCTAAGGGATGTTTAACAACGTATGCAAAGAGTAGTCTAGAGACCAGGAGCTGTGTATTTGCAGTGTGTAATCTGCATATAACATAATCTGACCCTTTTGCAGGTACAAGTATATTAAATAAATTTTCATATAACCTGTACAAAGACAGAGGAAGAGCACCTCTTAGAGCAGAGAGAGAAGGATATCAATATTTAAGGAAAATGGGGGGGGGGGAGCGAGGGGGGAACCAACAGGTTGATTATAAACTTTTATTTTACTTAAAAATTTATTACCAATACATGCCTGTGGTCCTCCTCTGGCTCCACAGTTGGTATTTTTGCAGGTAATGCATGTGGTCTGCATATGAAATTACAGTAATTTACACCAGCTTGGACCGTAATCTAGCAAAGTTAATTTAACAGGGCTCTGGCTAGAGGGGCAGTTGCTCCAGGCAGACCGGCTCAGAGCTCAGCCCACCTGAAGCTTGTTGCAATTTGAGAGCCTTTAACTTGTACCCAGGTGTCCATACCACCTTGCAGATATCTCAAATCAGAACTGAAATACCCCACCAACTGTTGCCCTACCACTCTGAGCAGCCTCTGAGTTAACGGTGTTCACCTGGTAGGGTCAGGAAAGGGAGCACAACCTAACAAAGAGCTATTCCAAAGGGCTTGCTGAGAGTTGTGTTGTTCCTGATGGTCCTATCCTTTTCCTTCTGCTTGGGCTGGAAGTTGTGCCTGACCGGTTGCTGCCTCTCACTGCTGGTAATACCTCTCGCTGACCCTGGGTTTGTATTTGTTTGCTAAGCTGGGATCTGTAAAACTGCAGTCTAACAATTCCGCCACTTGTTCTAATTTAGTGAGGGGTGAGAATTAACAGATGGTGTCATTATCAAAAGCTGTTCAAGTGCTGAAACAACATAAATCCCACAAATACAGAAAAACAAATACAAACTGCAGTAATTTTTCCAATATCTGTTGAATAATAATCACACTTTGCATTTATACACTGCTTTTTAATCCGCAGCTTTTGAAGTGCTTCCAGATTATAACTGAGGCACAACCCAGATCTGTGAGAGAGTCAAGCATAATATTACCTGCTCTACTGAAGTTCAAGGTGCAGTGCCGAGTGTTAAAGGCTTACGTTGGAGGTCTGCGTGGGGACTCTGGCTTCTTCTCCTGGCTCTGCTGCTGCTTCAGCTGAATGGTCTTGGGTAAGTGATTTCATTTCTCCATACTTGAATTTCTCAGTTTCTAAATGAGGAATGATAATGTTTTGCCTCCTTTGTGAAGTGTTTTGTTTTCAACAGATGAAAAGTGCTATGTTGTAAGGTGCGGGTGTTGTTGTTATCATCATTGCTGTTACTCTTAGAGAGCGGATGCTGAGGGTGCTAAATATGAAATACCTGGTCTAGGTTTTCAGAGGGGCTGAGAATATCAGGGTTCTGACTGAAGTCCTTCTAAAAGCTTGATGTTTAAGTGTCCCCGGGTGAACGCTATAAAACAAAGGTAGGTTTTTTTCCCTCTCCTTATTGGAATCCTTGCTAATCATTAAAACTCAGGACCTTTGCGTTCCAGCTTTCTGCATGTTCCATCTTCATAGTATACCAGTGCGTTTCCTTTGCCTTGCCTGTGCTCCTGCAGGTGTAAATGAGTGGTCCTGCAGTTAAATTCAGCAAGTAATTGTAGTGAGGACGTGAAATGAGAAAAAGATTTAAGCTTGCTTTCCTGCACACCCTATTTTAGGACTTGTTTCAGGATTAAAAGAAGCAGATACAGTCAAAATCATCTCTGTTGATAAAGTTGGGTGTTAAGACTTGCATAACAATAGTAATGGACCTTTAGAAAAGGTTAGTCTATGATCATTGCGTTTCAGAGTTGCATGTTTCAGAAGATAGTATTTATGGTATTGATAATATTCATGTTTTGATTGGCCCAAAGGATCTAGTGGTCCTTTGTGATAAATGTTTTGGAGATCTGCATTTTCATAATAAATATGAGTGGGGACGGAGGAGAGCAAAAAGGAAAAAAAGAAGGGGGGCGGGGGGGGAACCAAACCACACCCCCAACATTTTGGGAGGGGAAGCTCTCAGATTAATCATGGCCAGTTCTATCCCAAAAAAACAAAGTTCATGTACTTAACATTTCCTTACTTAAAAACTGCATTTGTCTGAGTATAGTACTGGAAGGGACTTTTTGTGTCATTTGCTAGATTTGTGTTAGTGAAGTGGTTAGGGATTTGTTCCTGTTCCTTTGGGCAAATGTCATGGTACAGCTTGTATCCGTGTGGTCTAAAAATCTTTCATTCCTAAAAGAAGTCGGCAGTGCTTGAACAGCTTCCTAGGAGCAATCCCTGGCCTGTGGCAACCCCTGAACCCTGCTTGGCCGTCGGTAAGGAGGGAGCTAATTCACCCAGGCCAGAACTGTGGCGGCAAGGGCCACTATATCAACAAAAAGGGGACAGCGCTGGAGCCTACTATAAGCCTAATCCCTGGCTTCACTTCCAGGCTATAGCAGGTGGTCGTGTCCTATAACCCATCTGAAATCCCTCTGAAAGGCTGGAGTGTGACTTAGTTTCCGGTGGTGTCCAGGACGGATGTATTGTGAGCATACGTTCTTTTTAAAGAAACATGATTTTACACAGATGTCCTATAAGCTGTTGCATGCGAGTTGCATCGCGTGCTGAATGATGTCTTCTCCTGCCAGAAGGTCCCGCTGGTGGCCTGATGATGGGGTAGGAGTGGCAAGGAGATGGCACGAGGCAGGGTTGTTGCGTTGCCCCATCGGGTACCACGTGGGCATAGTTTGGCCTTCGCTCTGTCAAACCTGGTAAGGGCTTAGTCCAAGACTCAAAATTTTGTTGTCTCCCTTTACATACCAGAACATCATGAATTATGCTTATTTATTTATTCCTTTGGTCTTGGTCAGATGAAAAGAAGAAAGAAAAGACTCCTTGAGACTTTTCTAGCTTTGCCACCATTTGAGGCTTTACAAAATGTGGGTTTCGGCTGCTCTTGATGCAAGTTACCACAAACCGGCAAACCAGCCTGTAAGCCAGCACAACACAACCACAAGTTTGGCAACAAATTACCACTGCCAGATGCCTTTGCTGTTCCTTTAGCTTTCTATGGATTCAAGGCACTTCACTTTTTTTTTTTTTTTTTTTTTTTTTTTTGTTGGAAATACTTTCAAAGTAGAACACAGTGTTTTGGGTTGTCTAGCCAAAGTTTAGCTGTCCTTTTGCATCTCTGCCAAACTTCCTGTTTTCAGCAAAAACAATTTATTATCTTGCTGGTTCTTTAGACCTGAAAGGATTTGCAAGCACAAATAAACTTCTGGGGGTTTTTTTTCATGGCCTTTCAAAGAATAAACTCACTTGCTTCCTCTCAATTATGTGGTCTATACTAGCAAAGAAAAGTATTTAACCTTTGAGCTGCTAGCAAGATTCAGAAAATGTTTTAATTGTGCAGAACTTCTGCACTCTGAACTTTTAATGGACAGATAATTATTTTTTCGTATGCTAGAAAGCTTTGTTTTCAGGTGGTTGGGCAATAGCATCACTCTGCCACGTGCATGTTAAGGGAGTTTGGAGCAAGTTAAATTTCAAAATCTTTTAAGAGACGTTTTTAAAGATTTTTAGTAATTGACTAGAAGTGAGTGATATACTCTGCTCAGGAACGTTTGGTTCCTAAAGGCTTATTATTGACAATCCGTGGCCACGTTGTCACAAAATGGAAAAATCTATGGCAGGTAGGCAGAAGCCTTCCTGTTCAACAACCCCACCAAATCAGATCTGTAAGAAATTAGGCAGCGAAGATATCCGTTGTCTTTGTGGAGGGGAAAGCAAGATGATGTTGCAAGCCAAAGCCCTGCTGCAAAGGGATCGTCCAATTGTGGAAGAATCTCCTCTCTAAAAATGAAACATATGTAAGTTAGCCCAAAAAAAAAAAAAAAAAAAATGCTTGTTATTCATACTCAGTGCCACTGTAGCGTAAGGGAGCTTAACAAAAGCGTGTTTGTAAAATTGACTTCGGCAAGAGTACGTTTTCAGGGTAGGAGGTGGTAACTTGGCATTAGACAGCTATTTCTCTGTGTGCTTTTGAAAATTATTACGCATTACCTGCAACTGTTCAGAAGATGTTGAAGTCTATTTTTTTGTACTGTACTTCAAAGGATTTGCAAATTCTTTGAAGGTGACTTAACAGCTATTAAATGATTCTGAAGGGGGGGGAAAAAATCGAAAGCTTTCCAAAAAAAAGTTTAAAGGATATGTTTAATATTAGTGTTGGAAATTCACTATAAATCCTCAAAGTTTACATGTATCACCATCTCTAAGATGGCATTTATCATAGCAAAGGGAGAAGGAACAATTTATGGAGGGAAGGATCTTTTTAGGACTTAATATATTCCTCTCTGTGTCATAGAGAAAAAAAAAAATTACATTTGAGCAGAAACCCCCAGCTACACAGAAATCCTTTAACAGTTGTAACGTCCAGGATGTTGGCAGGATGCTGCCGTTGTTTTCCTAAGGAAAACTGTACTTTTAGCCATTTTTCAGTAGTTTGGTGTCTTTCATAAGATAATAATAAAATAGCAAGAAACCCACAGTGCTAAGTAATAGGAAGATGTGAAAAATGTCACTTTAATATGCGGACAAAAACAAAGTGAATAATGAAAGTAAAAATGCTGCCACTTTGAACGGGATACTGCTATTAATATTGTTTCTATTATAGTCCTATCAATTAATAACCGTAGGAAATCCTAAAAAGTGCCAGGAAGAGAAATGCAGGTGTGATTTACTAGTTGGAAAGATGTTTCTCTAGAGTCGGTTTTAGATTCTTGCTCCTTTAAAAACACAAGCTAGGAGTTTTGTCAAGAACTCTGCATTCATCCTTTCAAAGTGAAAGTGTTTAAAGGGATATTGGAAATAATTTTTGATACACTAGCTTCAAAGAAGTTAACTGCATTTAGTATCCTTGGCTCTCAGCTTAATTTGTTAAATCATGCTGCTTCTGAAATTTATTGGAAAATTATTGCTCTCTGGGGAAATAATTACCATTCCTCTTACTAGTATGGGGGGGTGTGTGCGCATATGTTTGTCAGCAGAGGAATTCGAGTCATCGACGAGTCTAAAGGAAGCCTTTCATTCAGTAACACTGAGTCAGTATCCTAAAAGGAGAGGGTTGCTGATCTATTGATCCTTGAATAACAGGGTTGTGTCCTATTGACGGCAAACACTGCTTTGATACAGTTTTCCTGCACGGGGAAACTAGACTGACCTGTAAGGGTTTGTAAATGAAATAGGGCTGGTTAAATCTGGGCTTCGTGTTAATTTTCATCTTGCCGCAAGGTAGCCACGGATTATGGCTATCAGATGGCAGTCGTCGAGCGAGAAAGAGGTGTTTAGTATCTGGCAGGGCTGAGCCTGCGGTAAAAGCCTTGATTCTGGGTGTCCTAACCTAAACTATTCCCCAAAAGAAGGAATTTAATTAATGTGCGTGCCCTGCAAGGGCTTTGACAGAGGGAAATAA
Source organism: Aptenodytes patagonicus (assembly GCF_965638725.1). Lineage (NCBI taxonomy): Eukaryota > Metazoa > Chordata > Aves > Sphenisciformes > Spheniscidae > Aptenodytes > Aptenodytes patagonicus. Next base: position 121,548,214 of record NC_134951.1, read on the forward strand.
GTGGCAGGGAAGGTGTCCTGGCAGAGTAAGTCCCTGGCCTGAGACTACATTAACTCTCCAGGGAAGGATTTTGGTGGGACGCTGGAACAGATGTGCATCCCAGCCCCCCCCGAGTCTCATCTAAACCGAGCCCTGTCTCGGTACGGAGGCTGGGGACCAGCGTGTTCCTTGGGCTTTTTAGGAACGTGAGTGTGTTGTTTCAGGCTGGTGGGGGTAGGCACTTACTAGGGAATTTGGAGAGGAGCCCAGAACCTCCAAAACTGGAGCCAAGTGTTTCGGTGAACTCCACGTCTCTTGTGTGTGTTGTCCTCCAGTTAGTTATTGATGGACATAAAGCTTCCAGCCTGGCCATATACAATATCTGTACGCAGAGCTTTCTGCAATATACCATAAAGGGAACCGTTTGCGTAGTTTTCCATCATCTGAACTGAGTTTCTCTGTTCCTGAACCATGCACCACATCATGGCATTGGCTGAGAAGAAGCGTTGACCACCTGGAATAGTTTGAAGTCTCAGTTCAGGAGTAGAAAGCCAAACTGTGGGATTTCTTAGATCTCCTCGGGTATGTTTAGCAGCGCAAATGAGAGCCAGTTGGATTTTAATGATTGTCTACTGCATACCGCGCCTTGCAATGCATGGTGGAGGGGGAAAGGAAAGGGTGGCTGTGGCTCGGCAGCTCCTGGCTTCCCTGTCAGCTGCAAGAAGCAGAAGAACGAACTTTTGTCGAATTCACTAGTGGCTACAACCGACAGAAGCTGGAGCTTCTGACGCTTATGATAAATAGATGAGAACTGCAGACTGTGGTGTGCTGCGCTGCCTTCTGGGATGCAGCGCAGCCCTCGGACAGGTGCTGCCTGGCCAGCGTTCCCCTGGAGAAGGTGAGGACCAGGATGATATCTCCAGTAGCTTGGAGGCTCAAAACAGAAGTTTTAGACATGCATAAATGACTGTTTGTGTTTGGCTTTTTCTTTTTTAATGCTTAACCAGTGTTCCTAGTGAATCTGAGGAATTGCCTATAAAAGTTTCTACATCTGTTTCCTTCCTTAGGCTCTGTAGGTAGCTTGTCGGTCGTTGCTTATATCCCATTCGGGGCAGGGGGGGAATACTGTATTTATTTATATTTATTCAGTGTGTCTGGAACCTATCCTGGGCTTAAAGCACCTCGCAAATTTTTAAAACAAGCCACTAACAAATACTAGATGTACCGGTTTCATATTTCAGTTCATCCCTTTTCCTGGAACTGATTTTTAATTAGAAGTCTTTTTCCCCACAAAAAGCCAAGCACCTTGCCACACCAGCAGAAACCTGCACCTCCCCGAAAGTGCTCCATCCTGAGGTTGCTGGAAGTGGCCCTGCAGTGGGGTGTGGATCTAGCTGTGAGAAAAGATGGAGAATGCTGTATGGTCTAAGCTTTGAGAAAGCAGGACTGGAAGAGCACTTCACGATCAAGGGACCTTTAGGAGATCCTGTTTCCAGGTGCACGCGTCTTTGCTAAGTTTAATCACTTTGGTGACATGCTTTCCACTCTAGGTATCTACTCTAGACTTGCAAAATTTCAGCCGAAGCAATCCCGAAAAATAGGGCTGGGGGGTGGAGCAGGGTGGGGGGGAGGCTGCAACAACAGTGTTTTGCAATAATAGGGAAAACAAAAAAGGCAAAAAACAATTCTGGTGATCTTTTCCTTAAAACTGCATGGCACGCCCATGCTTTGGAGCAGAGGCATGAAAGCTGGCAATGAACTGGCTTTTGTTCCAAGGATATGCCTTTTGCAGTTTCTGTCAAAATCCACCCAAGTTTGGCAAAGCTGTCAGGCTTTTAATAAACTTAGTTCATGCATATTCAGCAGCAAGGAGTTGGATTTAACGGTGCATAAGACTCTCTGCCCAAAGAGCCACAGAGCCTCTGAGTCTGCCTCGGCCTCAGGGCAGGAGCGCTGCAGCATGGAAGGTGAACATGTGCTTTCCGTGAGCTGCCCATTTCTTCATGGCTTTTAGAGGATGGTGAACACTTGTGCTAGGACACCTACACCTCTGTGTTAGCCCTCAGGACTGCTTGGGGAAAAAAGAAAACTATCCCATTTGGATGCAGATGAGAAGAACAGGAGGGCAGGCAATGTGAGACCAGAAGCCTGGGGTTTGGTTGGAAAGGTGAAGGACCGTCAAGGTGGGAGAGATGGAGTGGAGGGACAATGAGCCCTGGGGAGGACTCGGCAAGGGTCCAGGGCATTGAACTCTGGCCAGAAAGATGGGGAATAAGGGAATGAGTTCAGGAGATGAGGCTGGACCTTGGAGGTGCAGGGACAGGGTCGTGAATTAAGCGACGTGGCTTTGAAGGGGTGAGGGCTGGCTGGGGAGGAGAATAGAGACAAGAGTGGGGTTGAAGTAGGTGAAGCTGGACAGGATCAACTTTCTGTTGTTTGCTCTCACTATAAAATTCATTGTGCTAATGCCAGGTTCAGTGTGTTCAGTTAAATAAAAACGCCAAGTGCCAGAAGGAAGGTTACCTTAAAAACTCAAATGTCACTGCCTCTGATCATGTCCCTCTTCCCGCATCAGCGCATAGTCTACAGGAACAGGGATTTAAGATATTTGGCCAGGTTCTCAGCTGGTGAGAATTAGTATAACTTTATCAATAGCTCTGTACTGATTTATACAGATAGCCTGGTCCTATAAGCATCTTTCCACCTCTGTTATTTCCTAACATGGCTCATGCCTTTAAAGGTAATAAAGATGTGGTCTGGTACTCTCAGACCTGTCGGGAGGCTGAGGTTACTTATTAGTAGCCAAAAGCAGAATCTTTCTCTTCCTCTGTAAATTATCTTCGTTTTACTGTGTTTTAAAATGCATCACTTGAAAGTCTAAAATATTTGACAGTCTGTAAATGTATTCAAACTACTGCTGCATTTAGCAATGGTCAAATATCTAGCTATATATTATATACTGTCACATATATTTAATATATGTGCAAAAATGTCACCAGACAGAATAGTTATGTGGAAAATATTATAATAAATGTAAAAATTGTCATCATCTACTGATGAAAATGACCCTAATTTATTTGGACCACCGACACGCATATATATCTTTGCTCTGACTCTTTATTCTATAATTTTAATAAATAACTTAGTTTTACTATTTGTTTCCATCATGCGCAGTGCTCTGGGATGAAGTGGAAGGTATCAAGTGGAAATTAGTAGGTGCCTTTCATTTTCTAATTATAGCAAAGTAAAGTTTGAATGAGTTTTGACATTCTTGAATATTTAAATGCCTCGGGACATCTTGTATTTATGGGGGATTTTTTTTTTTTATTAGCTGCTTTGTGTATTTTCTGCTTTTTCCCTGTTTTTGTTTTGTATAAACTTTGAAGGTAATTTTCTGCCTGAGACTTCCTATGAAACCCTGGAAAATGTTCATAAGGTCAAACTGGTTGTTTTGATGTGGTGCTTGGATGTTCATTCTCCATGCTGTGACGGAGTTGTTTTTGAAGTCAACAGGGCTACGTTACCATAAAAAAAAAAAAAAAAAAAAAAATCTAAAACTTATCCCCTCTTTCAGTATATCAGCTGGCTAACACGGCCAACCTGTTATATGGTTTTTTTCTCATTGATTTCTCGAGTCCACATTTGACTCCAGAGTGGTGTGATGTTGTCTAGGGACACAATCCAGCAAACATTCGAATATTCTCACAACTGCTGTGGAGCTCGCATGGGATATTAGCGGACTGCTCTTCGCAGGCACTGGGTGTTAAAATATAAGATACCAGTGAATCTTTCTGAATGGGAGTGGGACTCCTGGTATTAATAGTAAAGTAAGAGTTTTATTTTCTTCTGGTAATTTCTGTGTTCTGATCCTTTCTGAGCCCACCAGATTTAACCATCTTACTAATGCACTCTAAGATGTTCTGTACCAAATATTAATATCAGCGTTATTACAGTGTCAGCACTTCTCCGGTGTTAGCAGATATATTGTTTTCATTATATACATCTAGTCCCCACACTCTCTGCTTTCCAGTTTAATTAATCCGCCATCACACCAACATTGCCAAGAAACCTGTAGTTATTTATAGAATGGCATCACATTTTAATACACAAAAGATAAATATGACTTGGAATGTTACTAACTGTGCTACAAGAGGGATTAAAAAGTAAAAAAAAAAAAAAAAAATTAACTCAATATTAGAAGCTATAGGTTGCCTTTAAGGCTTTTTACCCTGTGAAAAGTGTTAACTGCCATTAAGCAGATAGCAGATTAGCTTTAATTTTGAGTTTCTCTTGACCTTCAGTACTCTTGGACTAGTCCCAGTGTGTGTGTGTGTAGAGGGGCCACATTCAAACAGGCTGGGTCAGTATGAAGGTTGGCCATCGCTTTGCGGAGTACGCGGGATGCACCGGTAAGCATGTTTGAAATAGCACAACAGTCTGTCGCTGTTTATAAATGCATGCATAAGAGGAGCAGTAAAGTGTAGCACAGGGTAGAGGGGGATTAAGCAGGGCGAAGGTAACTTCAAGTACTCAGCGAGAGCGCGAACCGCAGGGATCAAATGCTAAAACTTCTCTGTAAAGAAATTTTTTTTTAGGGAAAACATTTTGTTTGCTATCCAGAAACCTGGATGGATAAGTTTTCACCAGTAAGCAGCCAACATTTCCCAAGACCCGCCATACAGTAAGAGGGGACATAATCCCACAGCTCCCAAAAAGTGCCCAAAGATTCCTGGTTCTGGTTGTCCTGAGCCAGAGCTGTTTGCATCAACCCCCTGCCATATAAATGTCTCAATATTGAAAGACTGGCTTCAAAGAAAACTGGGAGGTTAACCGCAAAATATTGGGCAGAAACAGCTTACGTGTTATGAGTTTGGAAACTTGTATTCATGCCAGAACAGTAACGTTTTCCGGTGGTGTTGCTTTGGGCCGTGAGTTTGCAGGCTAAAGGCACCTGAAACTGGCCAGGGCTTGCATCAGAGGTTTCTGTGGTCCTTCTTCGCATCCCCCAAATCCCTGGGATGTTCTAGGAAAGTATTTTAGTAAATATATCTTCAGAATGGGTACTTCTCCAAATAGGGTTGGATGCACTAGCGAGTAAAGGGTGCTGGCAGGAGAAATGATGCAGGCAAGGATGCCTGCCAGAAGGTAGAGTTATATCTGCTCTGGGTAAGAAAGCAAAGCAGGGAGCAAGTGGTGGACAGAAGGAGGGAGGGAGTGGATTAGCCAGATGCCCTTTGGCATTACTGGGGGGCAGAGGTGAAGTGGGAGAAGACCTGTCCTGCCTGTAACCATTCCTCTGTGAACTTCATAGTCCCTTTTGGAAACCGTTTGTGCTTTTGGCTCCTGGGGTACTGCACCCTGCTGCTTAATTACAAAGCCGGGGCACAGGGGCTTCCTCCTTGTTTTTAATATCCCTTAATTCTTATACAATAAGCAGTGATGAATGATTTTTCTTTACATCCTTTCTCTATGCTATTTATGGTTTTGCAGACCTCTACCGATTATCTCTACCCCAAGCTGAAGGATCCTTACCTATATAGGCTCATCTTGAAAGCCATTCCACATATCCTCATTGGCCCTCCCTATATGTCTTTGTGTTCTTGTATATACTTTTTTTTGAGATGAGTGACCAGTACTATATCCTACTTAAGAGGCAGGCTGCAGGTTTAGGTAATGATCACGTTTTCCTTTTCCCGTTCCTTTCCTCAAAATGCCTAATCCTCGTTTTTTCCCTTTTAACCTCCACTGAGCTGTCCTTTCCATGGACTGCCTACTTAGACCCCCCCAGACCTCTCTCCTGCATAGTTATAGTGAACTTAAAGCCTATCCTTCTGTATTTATGACTCCAGTTATTTTTCCCAAGTGCATTACTTTGTGTTTATTGACACGGAATTTCATTTGTCGTTTTATCACTGAGTGCATAGAGTCCTTTGGCAGCTTTTCGTGGTTACCTTTAGTTTGTCTGCTGCTATAAAATTATTGAAGTGGCGAAACTATTTATCCCCTTTCCCAGGCCATTAATGAATATATTAAACAGCAGTAATTATTGGAGATTTCTTTGAAACGTTCCTTCCACTGTGAGAAATGACCATTTGTTACTGTTTTGTTTTTCTAGTCTTTCATGCAATTATTAAACCTCTTGCTGCACGACAGCCTAGCTTCTGTAAAAGCTTTTGTTGAGTGACTTCACTGAGAGCTTCTAGAAGATCCAAGTACACCGTATGGCTTGTATCACTTTTGTCCACACTGACTGACTCCTTCGGAGCCCTCTAACAGATTTGCAAGGCATGATGTTCCTCTACGAAAGTTAGGTTGGGTTTTCCTCAGCTTATCGTGTTTAGCCTTATCTGAATAATTCCATTCTTTATTATAGTTTTGACAGCTTTGGTCCAGAAATTACTTACTGCTCTGTATTTCCTGCAAACCTTTCTTCTGGGATTGATAGTATATTTGCCATCTGCAATGTCTTTGGCACCAGGTGGATATAAATGGTAGAGTTACAGTACCAGTAAGTGATATTTTCATAGTCTGGTATTTGAGTTCCTTCAGAGTTCTTTGGGGAAGCAGAAACGGGAACTGATGTCGTCACTTGGCTACTGTGCCTTTAAGAATCAAGAAATTGGGAGAAAACTCAGTGGCTTTGTGCAGATGATAAAGTGTTGGACTTCGTTCATCCTATAGTCTTCCTCTATAATGGCCAGAGGGGCCTTTAAAACAAGATGAAATTTTCCTATACTAGTACATTGCAAAAAAACTTTGCAGACATTGATTTAAAACAAATGATTGTGTATTTACATATGCAAAATAAAAAATCAATTGCATTCTTAATAATAAATATATGCTAGTAATCCTATTGAAGAAAGTGCTTGTGGCACCCTCTCTCTTCATTTTTCTGTTTAATACCCCGGCTGTTTTACTATTCCACATTCTTCTTCAAAATACTGAAAGTGGGAAAGCCATGTTTCTACATAAAAGGGGTTGAAAATATTTTGATTTAACTCAAAGGCATTCAGGAGCAAGCAAATGCTGTCAAGTGTCTTCAGCCAGTAGATTTCAATTTGTATTTAATACTTGCATAACTTAAACATTAGCCAGGAGAATGTTTAAGCATTTCTTTTCTTTTAATTTGGCTTTAAAAACTAAAAAAGACTCCTCCTGGACTGAGATCTTGTATCTCAGGTTTCAGACTGAAGTAAACTTTTACAGCCGAGTTGTAAAATAGCAGTTTATGAGACAAATTCTGCCAAAACTTTAACTATAACTGTGCCAATGTGCCGTTATAATAATCCAACAATAATCATGGTCCATTATATTAAATCACTCGCACAGACAAAGGCTGCTAACCTTTCCAAGTGGGAAAAAATGTTCCTTTCAAATCGGGGATAAATTCCAACTGAGAAGACCAAATGCTCCAGCCTTTAAGTAGTGAATACATTTACTTCTCCCCAGGGCTCAAATAACCCAACATTTGGTAAATGTTTAACAAGGAGGAATTCTCCCTCCCATTTGCCCTTTTCTCATATACACTAGATTAACAAATTTAGTTTAACAAGAAGATCTGTGTTACCCCCTGGTATCCCTCAATTAGATCCTTCCTCCTGTTATTGGCGTATCATCCCAGTCCATTTGTTTGATAAGAGGACTCAAGGTAATTAGCTGTGTGGCAGAAACAGTGTCTTCCACCAGCCCTACCTCTTACACAGACAAGCCTCCCACACACGTGAAAAGGTGGGTTTGCTGTTGCTCTTTCCCTTTTGCCTGTGTTTTTTAAGGGGATCTCCTTTTTGTTGCATTTTACAGAGGAGATTAAGCGAGCATGGCATGTAACTCTTGACTCCGGTTATGCCTCCCTGCAGCATGTCAGGAACTAAATCAAAGCCTCTGCAGGAATTCACAAATCCAGCTTAGAAATCTCATATTTAGTCCTGGATAAATGAACATTGTTGAGGACAGAATAACCGCAGGCGCTCTGACATATTCAGATAGTGGTGGGAGGCTGTGCCTGCATCAGCTCTGTGGAGTCACCAATTCCTCCATTAGCCTTTTTTATTTTCAGCTGGTTTTTGCTGCATTCGGGTGCCCTGTTGTTGCTTCGCATCGTATCTGGTGGGCTGGATGGATGGCAAAACTATATGTCTAGGTTCACATTGATGAACAGGTTTCAGATTTGGTGAAATCTTCCCTGTTGTGGGTTTTGTTTTGGGTGGGGTTTTTCATCCTTCAGTTTGTGAAATGAGTGGGCTTATGCTGTATAAGGAATTTGGGGCGCTCCTGTTCTTCCTGGGAACGTGTTAGAAACTCCGAAGTTACCAACTTTGTCCCGAGACATTCACAGCAGCCCATGGAGGTTGATGCCTGCAAGGGCTGTGAGGAGGACAGAGTTAGGATAAGATAGAACCGAATCCCGTATTGGTGATCTGAAGTGCACCAAGCAGCTGCATTTAATTCCACAACTAGAGCTTTTACCTACATTTAACGCTCAAAAGGCGGTGGTGACAGCTGGCAAAAGTCTCTAATGCTTTTAACAGCAATCAGTGTCACTGATGAATAAAGCACCTTCCCACGCCTTAATCGGAGGCGAGACCTTACATCTATTATTGAAACCTGGGTAGAGGATTCTCCCGCAGGGTTTGGAGCATGTGTATGTGACTGTGTGCGCAGTTATCGCCACCGCGTTGTTTTGTGCCACACGTAGGATTTCCCTCCGATCCAAAACGTGAAGGCCTGGATGAAAGTCAGCGTCGTCGGTGTGCTGGAGGAGAGCTGAGGCAGGAGTGGTGCGAAGCTGCTCGATGTGCGCTTCGGCACCGCCGCGTTCCTCTGTGAGCCACTGAATTTCGTCACTTCACTGGCACTGAGGGCTCCATGCCTGATAGTGCTCAGTAACTTAAATATCCATGTCAAAAGAGCCCTCAGATCAGCTCAGGATTGTGGCGATGACAAGGACTGTGGTGGTCTGCTTTACTGTGGGGATAAGCCTGCTGTTTGGGTTGGTGGGTCCCCAGCTGAGCACCGAGCCATCGTCGTTCCAGGTGGCTTCTCCCTGATTTCTGACCGGCTGACCTTCTGGAAGTGTTTCTTTTGGAACTTGCTCTTGTCATTTCTGTCTCTGACACCTCAAATTAGATAATGGCAATGTCGGACTTTAGTCAGGCTGGCCATTGAAGCTGATAGCGAACATGATAACTTGCTTCTTGTGTGATATACGTCACCAAGGGCTCGATGCTGGGCTGCTTTCTGTATCAGATGGGGATTGTGCCGTCATCTCTGTGGAAGATCTTATATCCCAGGAAAGTACAGCCACGTTGTTCCTTTGGCTTCACGTAGAGAGTGGTTTGGGATTTACCCTCAGATAAAGCAAGCACCTCACCTGTGTCCATGCTTTATCATTTTGGCTGTGATTGTCAAGGTGATGGGTTTGGGGAGACTCCTCAATGGAAAGGAAAGGAATTTGCCCACGAGCTCTGCAAATACATTCACTTCTAAGGAGTTTATGCATGAAAGGGTTTCTCAAATGAAGGTGTGTTTTATTTGTAACTAGCTCCTTTAATTGTTGGCAAAGGAATAAATTCTCACTTATTTGTATTTTTATGAATCAAACTGAATGAAATAATACAGCCTAGGTGCAAGGACGCACTGGAGGACTCATTTGGCTAAATAACACTCTTCATTCTCAAGTTATTCACACAGTCTTTCTGCTGTACTGAGACATGAGAAAGCAAAACCATTCAAGTGCTTCAGTAACACTAAGAAAACCGATTCAGTGGGAGGACTGTATAATACAACTATGTCACAAGATAATCACTCCTCGCTGCTACACAAATGCTACAGCAGAAATGCATCCTTGTCATAAAGATGCAATTACCAATGTCTCAGTATTTTGATTAAAAGGTAAATACCCAGATGATGGAGTAAAGAGCCAGTATTTCCATCAGCTCCGTAACCATCTCCTTGTATACGTGTGTGTAACACTTCCCATTTTGCTCTACTGTCTTCCCAAGAAGAGAAAAAGGAGTATTTCTAAATGCCTGGGAAAAATAACTCTCTTACAAAAGATATGTGCATTCATTTAAGGAATTACAGAAATAAAAAATGGTATTTTGTGTGCTTGGCAGATCACTTTTACTTTTGGGGCTAATACAGAAAAATTAAGTCAGATCCCCAAATTCCCCATTCTAAAGGGTCAGGCATTTCAAGACACTAAAGAGGCTTCTTTTTCGAAATCTGCTTTGCCAGTAGACTGTCCACTCAGCAGCTTTCCTATCTGGTATTTGGTTGGGATGCTCTTTTAATTTAGGTTCAAGCAGTACTTGATTCTGCAAAATGCCAGAAATTGTCCGCACATCCTCAAACTCCAGTAAGGTCCGTGTGCGATAGAGGTACTCGGGACCTTGCCAAATGTTTTTCACGTGACTGGTAATATTGTTAGATGGACTTTAATCTCTGCAAGGTCAGGAAGTGACTTCTGGGTCTATTTGTCAAGCAGGAACACAGCGAGGCTGAAGTTGCTTTGTGACAGCCCCTATTTAGGCGCTTACTGTACGCTGATGTCTACTGTTGAGTGGGCTGGGTGGGCACAGTGGGGAGCAAAGGTGGAATGGTTTGGCTGGAGAGGAATATCGTTCGTTCCCAGGGAGCACTGAACATGTTTATCCGAGGGGACTTCCCAGAGCACTTCTCACTGTGGGCAGAGGAAAGGATGTGAGGTTCAGAGAGCCGGAATTCAGCAGTGTGAGCGCAGGCCGACCTCCGTGCTTGCAGAAAAAGAGACTTCTCCTGATGCCCCAGAGTTTGCTGCAGCTCAGGAACCTAATGAAGGATGGCTGGGTTGAGAGCAGCCTTGCAGGGAAGGACCTGTTCTGTTAGGAGGGGACGATTAGTTTACAAAGCCCTTCTTTGTAAAGGGCTTGTCTGACTTAGCTATTTTAAAAAGTCAATTACACCAGTTTCTGTTTCGATAGCATCTAATGGTAGAGCTAATGAGTGCCTTTGGAGTTGCCGATGTGTTAGCCGCTGTTTAAGGAGCAGGTTCAGTTCTGGCTGACTTGGGGCTCCTTCAGATGTGCTTGAGGTCACACTGTGTTAAAACAAGGAAGGTGTTAAATCTTTCCAACGCTGTCTGCTCCTCTTGAAATTAACTGAGTGGAGACCTAACCAGACCGAGCGTTGATCTGGTTCAGCAGTGTAAGATTGAGGAGATGCTAAAGGAGTCTGACAATGAGCCTTGGACCATCCTGCATCGGGGCTAAAGTCCTTGCGGAGGAGGGTCAAAGGGATGTGAAGCCCTTACAGTTTCTCCAGAGCGCAGCATTTCATTGCCTCCCCTAAGAGTGAGCCGTGCCGTGGCGATGCAGGCTAATTCTGGGAACAAATGTGTGTTTTGTGCCATGAAGCCAGGCCACGCTACCAGGCTAGTAGGAAAACTTCTGCCATGAGGTTGGTCTTATGCTGCCCATGGAAGGTGCTGAGATCTGTGGTCATCCAGAAAGATTGACAGAAGGTCTTCTGGTTCTGCTCAGAGGTTGTCCAAGTGCTCTCCTATAAAACTGGGGTTTGTCTGAGAAAATGGTGTGAAAGATCTATAGGGAAACGCAGACTTTCCGCTCTCTACGTGTCCTATATAAAATGGCAGTTTTCCAGTGTCACTTGTAAATGATCCTTTCCTTGACGTGCAACTAGATGCTAGAGAATTCGGTACAAGCTCTTGCATTGCACTGAAGGCCATAAAAACATCAAAAATTCCTTTTTTGGTTGCAAGAGAGCTAGCTGTCTAGCTTAGTGGGTAAGGCTGTCCCATCTTTGCCTGTTTTTGTTGAATCTGTTTTTAGGTACAGGTTCAAAAATATCTTCCTCTTAACTACTTCCAAAAGGTCAGCGGAAAGCGCTGCTTCATTGGTTATACAAAACACTTTGGGGGGTGGGGAAGAATCAGAAATTAGTTGGTTTTTGCATTTCTCATAGCAAACATATTAAAAACCAACCGCTCTCCCTCTGCTCTGCCATGAAACTAGTTTGTTTGCTTTCTCTCTCTCTCTCTCTGTTCTCTCTCTCTTCGTTCTCTCCTCTCTCTCTCCTCTCCCCTCCCCTCCCCCCCCCCCCCCTTTGATACCCAATCTCAACACAAAACCATATTTTTAGGCAGGGTTTGCTACTAGCACCACAGTGCCCTGAAACCTAGTAGACCTCATCAGCTACTCCCCAGCCGTCCTAAGCCGTGAGACGCCAGGGCAGCCTGGGAACGGGATGGAGCTCTATTCTGTGTGCTGCTCAGAGCGCTTTTACACAGCTCTATTTTTGTCTCCTCGCTTGCTCAAATGAAACTGTCTGATTAAGTAACACATAGGAAATAGTCTTTGGTCCATCTGAATCATCAAGATATTTAAAAAAAGTGGTTGGTTTTTTTTCTTTTTAAATCCATGATGCTCGCTCCTTTCTGTGTTAGTTTGCCCCCAAAGGGACGATCAGGAAGTTCATTTGAATTAGGTGCGAATTCGCAGTGTATGAGCTGTGTAGACACCCTTGCGCAGAATGAAAGCCTCCTGAAGTTGGCTTGGCTTTGAAAATGGATTTAGTCCACCCTAGGTCTCAGTAAGTGTCTCCTTGCTGAGATATAATTAGCTGACTTAACTAATCCTGCTTTAAAATTAATTTGGATTACTTTCCTTGGCTGTCCCCAGAGAGACAGAAGTGCTTAGCTCTCGTGGTAACTAATGCTATCGAATTCTGGGAGGGCACTACATGTGAAACAGTACTTCTGTAGCATCCCATCTTTTGAGCCTAGGTATCGGGATGGGCAACAAAGAACTTGTGAGTGTTATCTAATCTAGACTTGCCACCCATTCAGTCTGTGTAGTTAACTTCCAAAGTCATTACCAGAGCCAGGGCTTGTATTTCAGGTACATCTGACCTTTTGCTTGAGCAATCGGGGCTCTAATTTCAAGTCAAGCCATGAGGTATAGGTAAGTTCTCACGTTTCTTTTTAAATTGCCAGGCTTAAGTCCTGGATGCACAGCTAAATTCTCTGACATCTTTGAAAATGGTGATTCTAATTAATAAATAAACTGGATATATCATCAGTGAAGAGGTTAGATCTCAGCCTAGAGCAGGGGAAGAAGAAGTACCTAAACAGAATGGACGTTCCCTGCTTGTGTAGGGTCTGATGAATTGTAGCTTTTGAAGCCATTCCTGAATAATTAGCTGCCTTTTTTTTTTTTTTTTTGAGAATCCACTGAGAATGGACTGAAAAAGGGTAGGTGGAATGCATGTACTTTAACAGAGAAAGGAAAAGAGATTAAACCAGATGAGACTCCTCTGAGCGCAAAACTAGTTGGTTAATTGTATCCAGAGTATCGTTATCAGCATTCCCCTATCCAATTGGAAGAATGTGATGTGTAATATTCCACAGCTATCTGTCCTGCTTCCAGCTCTGTTCAATGTTCTCATTAATGACTTGCACAGTGCAGTAGACTGTTATGCTTATTAAATTTGCAGACAACATGAAGCTATAAGGGTCTGCAAATATACTGGAGGGGACAGGATTAGGAATTTAGAAAGGCATATACAAATTGAGGAACTGGTCACCAAAAAAAAAAAGGAATAAAATTCAACTGGGGACTAATCTCAGAAGTAATCAACTGCATGAGCATGGGATGCCTAACTACTGGGCAGGTGACGACACTTCAGAAAAGTTTTGGTGAATTATAGCCAGATCGCAAGCTGAATGCAAATTTAAAAAAAAAAAAACCTCATGGTATTGCAAAGAAAGGCAGTCCTCGTACTAGGAACTTGTTAAGCTTTTACCTCTCAAGACACCATATGTACTACTCAGCACTGATAAGGTCTCAGGAGGTTTGCTACTATTCTTCAAAGAATGTGGGTCAGTTGGAAAGAGTCCAGAGGACAACACTGAGAATAATCAAAGGTCTGGGAAAGATGGCTTGTGAGGAGGAATTGGAAAAACTTCTCTTGTCTTCTAAGAGACACTATCTGCAGTTAGACATAGATATTTTTCAGTACATTAAAGGCTTTAGAAAAAATTAAATTAATTACCTGTTTTACAAGTTTGTGTTGGGGCCAAAATCACAGCAGGAGAGTTCCAGATTAGATGCTAGGAAAACGTCTCCAGAAATAGCGATAGCAATGGACTAGAGTAGATTGCCTGGTGAAGCCATGAAGTTTCTGTTATTGGTGGTCAGTAGGAACAGGTTAGAAAAACATTTATCAGCAATGAAATTAATATAGTCACCCCTGTCTTGCGGGATGACTGCGGAAGGGTGCATTAGAGGACCTCTTGAGCTCTTTTTCGGTCTTGTGATTTGAGAGCAATCAGTACAGTACTCAGAATAGCACCTAGAGGCAGCAGTTACCCACTTAGATATTTATGCTACTGTTCTAATCTTTGCAGGTAATTACTTTAGTCTTATTATTTCTAGACTATGAGTAGATAGGTCAGGATCAGGACACTCTGAGAGCAGCTCAGGTGTGTACACATGGATACCTGTTTTCCAAATGCAGCACTGTTTTCTATGAAGCTTTGCTCCCAATCATATTATTAAATTCCAAAGAGGATCTCAGACTAGAACTTGGCAATATTTTTCCTGTGAAATTTACGTTGAATTTGGTAAACCGTTTCAGTCAAAAAGCTTTGTTTTGGTATTTGTTGAGCAAAGTATTCTGATTCTCTGTGATGGATTGACAAAGAATCCATCCCTATTCACTAATGAGTGCCCCTTGTGCTGTGTGGTTTAGGCATTGTCTCAGCCTTAGATAAAATTGTGCTTTGAGTCACGAAGTTGGAGGTGTGAACCTGTGTGCCACGGGCTATGTATTCTGGCCGATGCTCCATGAGTTTGAGGGGTCAATGTTTGTGTGGTGTCTGCAGTAACCTTTCTTTTTTCTGATTTATGAAATAAAATGATATGATAATTTAAGACCATATATTTTTGCTGTATTAAACGCATCTAGAGCACTATATCAGACCCTCTTGTTCTCTTATCACTGCCTTTCTACAGCTGTTACCTCTACATAAAACTAAAAGGCTGTGTAGGATGGGCAGGTGGGATGGAGGACCCCGCAGTTAGCTTTTTCCCCTCTGACATGAGGCACCGCGAAAGTTAGAATCCGCTCCACCAGCGCACACCCGGGAAATGCAACATAGTGTTTTGAAAGAGAAAGCTGGGGGACAGTTCACAGTTGTTATAAGGTAAATACTAATTTATATTCCTTAGTTTAACACATTAAAACATGTAAAAACTTGTAAATTGCCCAAACTTCCACCATCCTTGGAAATACTCTGTTTTCTTTACATACTCAAGTGTTGTCTTGGCTTTTGTGTCTAAAGTGTGGACAAGCAGTCTACTGCTTGGGACAGCCTTTAGGAAGAAGAAGAGAGCATTTTCTTGTGCGTTTTGCAAGTAGTGAGTGAGTTTGTAGCAGTCATTTGAATGGTTCATTGTGCGTGCACGCGCCTCTGTGTCTAAGCAATCGGAGTGGTTTCTTTTATACAATTCTTCAAAGTCCTGGATGAGATCTGGGCTCCATGGATTTTAGTACAGTAAATGCATGTAATTCAAGATGTGAAGAAAGGAAAAGAAGCATTTATTTTACGGATGGGGAACTGAATCATACAGAACTGAGAGACTGTCCAAAAATAATACAGAAACACTGTTGCAGAACATGGATTCAAGCCTGAACTTTGTGATGTCTCACTCAGATCCCTAATTACAAGGCTGTTGTTAACTTTCCAAGTTGTTGTCTTATATGTAATCGTAGCACTTAGACCTTTAACTATTTTGCTATTAAATTAAACCTTTCTTCACTCTGCTGGAACACGGAGCTGGAACACTAGTGTGACTAACTAGAAAATGATGATTTCACACCAAAGGTAGGGAGATGTGGCCAAATGGATACAGAGCAGTCTTGCATCAGGCTGACCCATTAGGTGTCGCGTCAAGAAGTGCCACATTGCTGCCTTCCTGCACCTTCGTGATATATCTCACACTTGTCGCTGCAGCGCTTGGTGTGACTACTGCCACGGTTATCGCTCAGGATCCTTGGCTTGAGGCGCGGAGGCCAGCTGTGCTATTAGAGAAGTGCCATCGTGGGAAGCTGGAGCTGCAGCCAACGTGGCTGTGATATCAGCACTGCTTCTGACATTCTTGGACACCTCCTCTTTGCTCTCCTCTTTCCCACTCGCTTCCCCCAGCCCATTAAACTGCACAGGTCAGATGAAAATTTCTACTCAGCAATTTATTTCCCCCTCCTCCCATACTTTCAACCATACGAACTTGTTCAAGGAGAAATATGTGCTATCTCAGAGACATATGTGGGTGTGAAAGAGTGTGCTAAGTAAGGCCTTTCTTCAGGTTAAGAAAACAGCAAACTCGTTCTGTGACATTCTCTCATCGTCCGGTGACCTGCGCAAGGCACAGGGAGTGTTATACGTATACCTGAAGCAAAAACAAAGCTGAAAAACATCTAAAACTCTGCAGTTGTTGGGTGGGGTTGGAGTGAATGAGCAGGTGCATACCAAAGGAAAATTATCTTGGGTTGTGTTCCTGTCCTGTTTCGTAAGTGTGAAGCAGGTTTTTGGATAGGAAACTTCCAAGGAAAAGGGAAGAAGAGTGAGAAATGGCAATTCAGAAGTCAGTGGCTTTCCCTGAAGCAGCCCAGTAGTTGCCCTCTAGCTGCCCGATTGCCAGTTTTTGGCAGAGATTTAAAAGCTGAGTATCTGTTAACTGTCAGGCCAGCGCTGTCAGTCACCTGTGTTCAGGTTAATGCTTCAGGGAGCTGGCCAAACTCCAAGGGATAACTCGCCTTAATAAAGACATCATTGCTCTTTCATTGGAATTAGATGTTCTTCCCTCCTCCCTCAGTCTCTTGCTCGTTCTTTGTGCCGTGGAAAAGTGAGATGGCTCTGCACAGCTCAGGGACGTTCAGATCCAGACCAAAATTTCATGTCCCTGATGAAAAAAAAAAACCCACCATGGCTTAAATCTAGCAACCTTGAAATTAAGAGTGACCCAGATTAATGTGTGTCTGTGCTTTTTTTTTTTTTTTTTTCAGAACAGGATGAACTGAACAGATAGGCTGAAAAATGTAGTAATATGTGTAAACTCAAGCCTTTGGTATGCAGCCTAATCTGGCACAGCACCCAACTTGCCTGACTAATCTGCTTTATGTCAGCATGACGAGGTTTGTAGGAAGTGATGGTATCTTTTAGTAGACAAAGTAATTTAGTTGGCTATCTATTAGTAACATTAGACAAGCTTTCAGGCACATAAACCCTTCTGCAGGCCACCTGAAAGCTTAAAAGAAAGCATCACCTTTGCTTTCAGCTGACTTGCGGAAGCAGTTGGGAGCTTAAAGCTTGCCTGCTCTCTCCCATCTTTTCTGCTTGGTCTAATGAAGGATTTACTCTACCTTGTCTACATGATGTCTAGAGGCCATCTTATCCACCCAAGAGTATAATAATTTCTTTCTTTCCGGATGTTATTCTGTGTTAACAGCAGAAATTTCAGAACAGCTGGGTTTGGGGTGTTTTAGGTTTCGGGGTACCCAGCTTTGCTCTGCTGGTCATTTGTTCTGTGGTGCAGATGTTCTGCATTGTCTTAAAATCAGAGCCTCTTATGATGTCTGAATTTGAGTACCCCAAAGGAGATGTCTAAAGTTAGTAACCGCTATCGAAAAGCACACATTTTGAAGTTATTTGTAATAAGATAAAGCACAATAAATTAGTTAAGCTGCTCTCCTTCTGTGCTGTTTGCCCTCAGTAAAGAGGAAGAAGAAATGAGGTTACTTAGTCACTTGCCTGTGTTGTGGGTTAGAAGTGACAATGTCAGATAGTTACCAAATGCTTTACAACAATAACAGAATCTAACAACCGAGTAAAGGAACCGGAATACTTGAACTGGAGCTGAAAAAAAAAAATAATGAAAACCACCCTCTCTCATGAATAGTTTTGGTCCTCATTATAGATTAGTAGTTTTGTGAGATGATGTAGAAATGTTCCTTATTATCACAGCTTTATTGCCTACCTCTGTACATCTGTTCCAAAATTCATTTCAAAATGGCCAGACATTTCAATAATCCGGTGTGGCTTGGAATTTTCATATTGTTTCTGGTGCATTAAAATCTGGATGGAAAGCTGGTACTTTTAAATTTACAATTGCACAGACCGTACAACATCTGGGTAGCTTTGCTCAGTTGCTTTCCCTGTTCTTTTAAATTTAGACTAAAGTTATGATGTGCATGAAAGGCTAAAGACCTTGTGTGTGGCAGGTGTTATTTCAAGCTGACAAAAATTCAGTAATATGTTCATTTGACTTTGATATGGCCTTTTACAAAATACATAAAGCTCTACTTCAAACCTTGGCGAAATAGTTTTATTTTAAAAACAGACAAATGGAGGATCTTCTGGACTAGGAGAAATTACCAATCAACTTGTGTGTGTGTGTGTGCATTTATATAAAAATATATCCATGAAATTGATCCCTAAAAAGTTATTTATTTATTATTCCTTTAAATTAATGCTTCATCCCTTCTCTGTTGAGACGCACTGATGTACTTTCTGGAGGATCAGTGAAGTGGGGTTTTTTTCTGAGAATGATAACACTAAGGGAAATTGCAGACTTTTAAGTTATATAGATTCCTTAGGATTACTTGTGTGAGTAATTACTCATTACTGCCAGTCAAACAGTCATACTTTGACTTAAACTGATCTGTATAGAGGAATCTTTAGCAGAGTGAAACCTCCTAGTTCCACTGGTCCCCACTGAGCTTTGCTGCTTTACACAAGCTAAGATATAGTTGATAAAAGCCTGTTCTGCCCCAACACGTCCATGGCGTCCTAAATATAGTCTATATTAGAAGCCCTCTTTAGTCTGGAGGCTTAGTACTTGTATTTCTATTTAAAAAAAAAAAATCCATGAATATGAGAAAGAATGCAAATATTGTATTCATCCTCCCCATGTCCGACTGAGCCCAAATCTTTGGGGGAAAACTATGTTTCTCTCTTAAATACTGCACACCTAAATCTGCTTAATGAATCAGTGGGGTTTTCTGTATTGTTCATGTTTAGCAAGAGAAAAAGGGATTTTGGGGAAAGCCGTGCGTGTGCGTCTGTAAGTGCATGTAACTAAATCCCAACCAATGGTTACTCCTTAATCCCTCGGAGTCCCTGTAACCTCCATTGTGAGACGTATCAGAAGGTGCTTCCGGATGAAACGCTGATTAAAAGTCCGATCCCAGTTGTGTTTGGCGTTACTTTCCGAGGTGAGTATAGCGCTATTTTGCCAGAACAGGTCTGATCAAACTGAATTTTCAACCTGACCTTCTCCTCACCCCTAATAACTTCCTGGTTCCTTGGTCAGAGAGCAATTTATGAGCAAGAACAAAGCGTGATGTGTCTGTCCCAGCAGCGAGGGAAACCAGAAAACTTATTAAGAGAGAAGGGAGGGGGAGAGAAGAGAGAGAATGAGAAGGAAGGGAGGCTGAAAGCGAGCCCTGGTTTCAGACAGAAGCACCTCAGCTTCTGGTCTACTGTAATTACCCAGCCACTGAAGAAATAAAACGTTGAAAAATCAATTTTATAAAAAAATCAATGTTTTAAACAATTTGAAGAGCTCTCATAATTTTAAATCTCTCTACAATGTACACGTTCAGAGCCCTGATCACCTTCAAAGTGAAGTGCTCCAATAATTTTAAATTGTTCTGCACAGAAAAGGCTCCGAACCCCCATTTCACTTCCAAATGGAAGCAATCTTGAAAATGTGAAGCACACCAATAATTTTAACGAGGACTCTCTGTCCAACCCTGACTATACTTCCATGAAGTTCCTACAACTCAAAATTTCAGTGTTTCTTGAAGTTGCAAGAATTTCTGCTTATAATCTGTAAAGGTGATTTTTGTCCACTATGTTAAAAGATTATATTTTTTTTTAAAGTTAAAAACAAGAAGAGTTTTCCAAGGTTTTTGGTTACTGAAATTATGGATCTTTGCCCATTAAAAATGTTTCCATTTGTTCCTGTATTTAGTCCGGCCAAAAAGTACAAATTGATGAGTATAGCTGTTATAACAAACTTACAGCTCTGTGCAGAAAGTGATTTTACATTGAATTGTAATTTCATCCACAAGGGCTTTAGACCTTATATAATTAAAATACCTCAATCCTCTTCGAATTAGAAAAGCAAATTGTTACATATCATAAGTAGGTGCTTTTCACTCTAATGACAGTCACTTAGATGATTTATGACATACATTATTTTATATCAAAGTACAATGAAATAGGCATTACCAAAGGTAATCTCAGTAATGTCTGAAAAGGGATCTCAAACCTCAGTGCAACAATGAATGCAGTATTTAAAATGCAAAACCCAAAGACATTATTATGGTTTTGATTTCTTATGCCACAGCTTCTCCTGATCTGTTATATTAGTACAGCAGTACAAAGGGTGTTTTGGATGTATTTTGCTAAGATAACAGACGGGAAAAATGAAATATAAAGTCAGATTTTATGCAGAAATTGTTATCAAAGGGATGATAAAGTAAAACTGCACAATCACAAGGAAAAACAATTGATGATGTACAAACTGAAATATATTGAGCTCATGGAAAATGCTCATTTCCAGCTTTCAAGCCCTTGCATTATTAAAATGCATAATAAAATAAAATGCTTGGATAATATATAAACAAATCAGACTGAAGTAGCTTCTTGAATATGATTATTCTCATATTTCTGTATTCTAGATGAAGATTATCCCTTCTTTCCCCCCCCACCCACCCCGATCCCCACCGCAGTGACCTATTCCAGAGCCTTGGGAGTCAATGGCAAGAATCCCAATGTCCTCAGCACCCTTTGTGGCAGGCAAATGCTACCCTGTAACACTGCATCAGAACAGGGACAAATGGCTATAAATGAGAACAAATGGCTGTACGTTGGCCATGAATGCATTTAGGCTGGAGATGAGAAAAAGGTGCCTAACCATCTGAAGGGTGAGACTGGAGCAGCCTTCCTGCAGGAATAATTGGAATTAAAAAAAAAATATTTTTTTTTAGAAAGCTAGATTGATTTTAAGTAAGAGGTTGAGATTCTGAGGTGGTTGCCTGCAGTGTTACAGGACCTATAGAGTTGCTTATGGTGTCGATCCTGCAGTATCAGCTGCCCTCCTGCTTTTCAGTCTGTGGCTTGCTGGAGCACGGACGCTTCCTATCGCTGTAACAAGTAGTGCTTCACAATGTCACTGCGAAGACTTTACTGAGAAACATAGTCCTGAGCAAAAAACCTCCGTGGTGGAGTTTGATACCTGTATGTAAGGTTATCAGCCTTGCAGATCTCTTCCTATGCTGATTGCCGAATGGATCTACTTGTATGCTAAGTGGGAAGGTTTTGGTGTGTAAAGGTCCAAAAGTCATAAAGGCTGATGGAAATGGTGTCTGAGTAAGCAAATAAATGCCAAAGCTCTTTGTCTTGGGTCGAGCAACTGTCAGGATTTAAACAGTTCTGGTGTATGGGCTTCAAGAGCATAGAGGAGTGAGCAGCAGAGAGCCCGCAAGAATAACTACAGGATTGGAAAAACCAATTTACTGTGAAAAGCTTAGGAAACCCAGTCTGGTTAGCTTGAAGGTTATGGGAGACTTGATCACCTTCTGGGAGAACATGCGTGGGGAACACGAGGATCATGTTAAATCTGCCAGATCCCAGCGCAGTCCCCAGAAGGGGTTTCAAGAGACTCCCCAGCCTGTCCTCCAGCCCTACTGCAGGGCAGCTGTGTCCTTGCTCTGTCCCCCCATGCCCAACCCATGTTTGGTGGAGCTAGATCAGTCCAGACTCAAAACGTAGCAGGATGAAGATCAATGAACCTCCCAAGGGCTGAGAGGGAAAGGCGACATGTTCTTCATCATGAAAAATGTTCAAAAGGAGATGTCAAGTTTTTCTGAGAGATATCTTTCCCAGGAATCAACTCTTGAAGCACTGTGGCCTGCGTCAGCTGAGCATGTTGGTCCCTCATGGCTGCATAGTCGATGGCTTTGTGGTCTGGTGCTTGCTAGCTGAGGCCCAGCCTGAATGTGCTTAGCAGTTTGCCTCTCATTTGCGTCAGCGTCTAAAGAAAGATGAATACCACTTCTTTTCTCTTTTCAAGATGTGCTGTTAATTTTATAACAGAGAAGAGCAATTTAAAGACTTACATAATTAAGAGCACGTTTTTAAAAATTTTGGAAGACTTTTTTTTTCAATGCTCTGCAGCCATAATTGGGGAGAAAATTGTAAAGGGTCTTAAATGGCAGCAGTCCGACTTCCAAAGCATCCTCAGCAGCAAGAGTTCCCATCACTCAGAAAATCTGGTCACACTTTTAAATACCAAAATGGAGCCTTGGAGGTTTAAGAACATAACAAATTCACAGTTCATTTTTAATAAAATTCCCTTCACATGCGTATACTCAAAATGCTATTTGGAATAAACATGATTTCCAGAAGAAATTCTATCTTGAGGCTAATTTCGGATTTAGCCATGACAAACTGTGGTGGGTCAGTCCTGGCTCCTTCTACCACCACAGTCTCGGCAGAGAGAGCGGAGGCAGTAGTCTGCAGTGGTTTGGTGTGGCACATGTCCCCTGCAGCTTCACAGCTGGAATATCAAAGGCTCTGCCCATTCCCCTGCTCGTCCTACCTAGACGAAGGGGTTGAGCCCACCATGCTTGCAATATCTTTTTTCTGTGGTGGTGCGTGCGGGTGAGGGATGTGAGGGCAGAAGAAGCTGCAACGCTGCTTGGTGGATGCAGAAATACTTCCACACATGTCAGAAGCATCTTCCATCTTTCAGTGGTTGATATTTTGATCTGCCCAACTTGATCAACATCTAGCTGTTTGGTTGCTGGAGTGTGACCTTTAGGTCTAGCAAAGCGCTGACTTACAACAAGCTGTTGTCCACAAACACCTCGTACTGGGCAGCACTGCTATTGGATATTTAGTAAGTACTCAGGATCCTGAGATGGTATTTTTGGGAGACTTTGAAGCCTTCTGGTTAAGGCTGTTCTCTTGTCACCATCATTGTAGAGCTCAACTTCGCCATTTTCCTAAAGTCAGTGTATTTTATTTTGTACAAATTCTGGTGTTAGCGAAAAATCCAGCTTGATGAGCAAGTGTTTGTGCTTCTGGATAAAGTGATTTACTCTGGGGACAGTTAGGAGGAAAAGGAAGGCGAGCTTTCCTGGATGACAGCAAACGATCATGATGGGCATGGTTAGGGAATTGAGTCTGATCAGTCTCTGTATCGACATGCTTAAGTGGGACTAAAGTGTGGGTCCTCCTTGTAGCTCTTTCTGTCTTGCTGTCATCTCTCCTGATGTGGCAGGTAGGATTAGGCAGCAAAGTCCCCGTGCTGCCTCCTTCACCGCTCAACGGGCAGTGGCAGTGTCACCACGTGACCAGAGACGTGGTTCAGGCATTGCGGCAATCCTGCTCAAGTGCCGGTGGAAAGCTTGACCTGAAATCCCTTGAAAGAAAGAGGCATGTGCAGGCAAAAGCTGAGCATCAAATCAGCCCGAAGGGAGAAGCTGTTTTAGCTATAGGCACACAGAAAAGGACTACAGGAATGGGCCTAAGGCTGTTGAAGTGTGCTATGATGGTTGCCTTTCACCTTGGCATGTGCTCAGCCTGCCCTGGCCAGGATGACCTCCTGCGGCCAAGCAGGTCTGCTGCTGCCGGCTGAGACAGTCTGTGGGATTTTCAATGGTTATGTGAGTGAACAAACCAGCAACTATAAATGTGGCCTTGTGCTTAAAAAAAGAAATGCTTCCCTACCCTGCCATTGCCTGGAAAGCTTCAGTGACCGAAATGTGTGCAAAGCTCAGAGCTCCTGAGCAGCATTGCTCTGCTGGGATCTCCTGACGATGACGGCGTGACAAAGAGCCAGGAGGAAAACCCTCAGGAGGGAACTCCATACGGTGGCTGTGCGAAGGCGGAAAGCCATTAGTGTGTAGAGCCAATGGCTGAGCCTTTGAGGGTGAGCAGAGGGACTTCTTTTAAAGGCAATGGTGAACCAGTTTGACGTGGATTAAGTGGACTTTGGGAGGAGAGGGCTGCTATCGTTTAAAAGTAAACCAATTTTTTTTAATTCTGTGAATATGGTTTTCTGTTGCTTTCTGTAGAGACATTACCTGCTGATTGCTGGCTTCCAGATTTAAAACCATTCTCTCGCTTAAGACTGGGAGATTCCAGTCCCGTTGCCTTTAGTTCTGCAAGGATTTCTGCCAGAGAAACTGCGGAGAGGTAGTAGTGGTTTTTAGTGTAAGAGGAAATATAGTAAATAGAGGAAATACATTTAGTGATAACCGTAATGAGGGTTTCTTCTCTATTTTAGCAAAGAGGAAAAAGCACAGCAATGAGATCTTGGTTTTAAGATAGCATTGTGGGATTAAGGTTGAAGGAGGGATAACTGGTGCTTGTCTCAGCTGTGCGGTGAAGCTGAAGTCGACACTGACCTAATACAGCAGTTTCTGGGGAGGAGGAGGTTGTTAGTATGCTAAATGGTGGGTTCAGAGATCCCGCACTGACTGTCCTCACACAGAATCACTTTGTTAGATGCACTCTCTGCCTGAGTGACTGAGTGCTTTCAGTGTGTGCTATCTGTTTTCATAGCATGGAGTTACATGATTCTTTGGCAGTGTGTCTTTGGAGAGAGCTCTTCACCATCGCATGAGCCGGGGGCAGAGCTAGTGAGGACATACCTCTGTGCTTGGTGGAAGGGAAATGGTTGGGACTTGGAAGGCATCTATTTGGGACTTGGAAGTCATCTGTTCTGCTTTTCTTGTTTTGTCTTTCATGAACTCATCTGCTCTATATTGTATTCATCTAATATCCTCATCCTCCAGAAAGGTAAATAAAATAAGCTAAGAGGATTGTTTTGAGCAATTAAGTTTTCTACTTGTAATGTGAGACATCCCAAAAAGCCTAACTCGAACGGGGAATTGCTGGGCACTGCTCTCTATTGTATCTAGCTGTTGTTGGGTGCAGGAGAGGTCAGGGTTGTCTCAGAGCTAGCTAAGAAGCCTGTATTCTTTCTGACTGTCCCAGCTTGGTCTGCAAGCACTAGTCCCTGTCTTCCACCCACCCATTAGCCGAGTACTTTGTGCTCTGTCTTTCCCTAAACCATCTGTATGTCCTTGTCCTCCAGCTATAGTTTGTAAGGCAGAAGGGGGAGGCAAGTGTGTTGGTTCTGCCACTTTATTTTTGCAGTCTGGGTGCCCTGGCTTTTCTGTCCCTAACCTGCTGGAGGAGATGTCCCAAGAGGACCAAAAGCCCTCCCCGCCTGTGTTACTCCAAGCTTGCTGCTTCTGAGCTGTACCACACGCCACAGAGGAGAGAGGGAGGTTGTAGAGGACCTTGCAGTCCTTCTGGTCCAGGTCCTGTTATCAAACGGGAGAGGACTGCTAGAGAGCCATGGAAACTCAGTGACTATTCAGTGGCCCATGCTACTGCTGAAATTTGGGAGGCAGTAATTCATCTGCCTCAAGGGAACTGGGCTTCACCACTTTGCTCTGTTGAGCATGGTTTTTGGGGAGCATGCGTAACCCGCAGAGCCTCGGAGGCGGCGTGGGTCTCCTGCAGAGCGGGATCCCTTCACGGACAGCGAAGGGCTGCACTGATTTCTACTGGGGTCGACACAGCACCATTCCCCCCCCAGCTTGCTTGGGTGCCATGCTGCAAGTGATTTTGAGAAGAAATAATATGTGTTCTTGCTCCAACACGATATAAAAATGTCTTTATATTAGAAAGTCTATATTTTATTGAGGTTTGCTTCGTATTAGTGTCATAGAAGACCTTGATATCCATATAACAATATGAAAGTGCACGTGTAATTTCTCTTCTGATCACATTAATGCTACACCACTGTACATGGTAGTAATGTTAAACTAATGTGACAGAATAATACAAGTATAAAGTGATGTAAAACCATTAATATTATAGAAAGTTATTCGTTTTATGCAAAGGATTCTAAGGAGTAATTTGAATAAAATTCCTTGTCTCTCTGATCTAGTTGAGCTCCTTTGATCAAAAGATGATAAGTATGATCAACAAACTTAATATTAGCTAATTTCCATACAATGACTTCTTGTTCTTAATACTGCTGATGGCATAGCTCAAACCGAGTTGGCTGCTGTCAGGAGCTCTGCTCTCTGCAGCATCTGATCTTGAGGTACGGAGAGGAGAGATGCAAGATCAGAGGTGAAGCAATTTATTGAGTATTGGTAACCTGGTCCATTTTGGCATGCACGTTTTCTCTAGTCAAGTTTAAAGGGCATGTAAAACTTTAGCGAATCAGGCTATAAATGTTTAATGGTATGAGTTGCTCCTTAAATACGATAATGGAACAAGTTGCAACCACTAGCAAAAATGACTGTGTACTGAGTGTAAAAGTAACCGTCTTTCACAGCATATTTCGGTTTCACTCAGAGAGCTGTAGAGCATTTATTTTAACTCCCTGCAAACTTTAGGTCTCTGATTAAACAAAGTAGAGCTGGATGATATCAAGACGTGCATTTCACCCATTTAATCAGATCACTGAAGACAGCCAACAAGAATATATAGTATGTGAAAAGCCAGATTTCCAGTGAAATGAAATGAAAAGTTATAAGGCTGTGGTTTTAGGAATGGCCTTTCTTTTGTGGCTTTTGGTTTAGTGTATTATTTGTCAGATTTTTATAAGAACATTATTGCTTTAAGAAAAAAATTTAAACCCTGAGAAATTACTCTCAGTCTAACGAGTTCTTTTCCACTGACTACAGACATCATTAGGGGATGGCTATAGCCTGAGGCTGTGCATGAACTTTTTCTTCTAACTGTACACTTTATGTATAATTTAGCTTTCTTGCCTAAATTATTCAGGCAAATAGTGAGTGAAAATAATGGAGTTCACTGAAACCTTCCACGGTATTAAAATAAAACAGTTTTTTACGTTGATTTGAATTTTTAAGCTTTTTAATCATGGATTTCAAATGGAATACGCATGTCTTCAGCTCTTCTCTGCTTGTCCCCCTGTGCCTTTTTTCAATAAAGGAAAAGAAGAAAGGAAACGAACTTCGGCAAATATCCCATTAATTAATAAATGTTACTTATGACTACTTGAGATAGAAGTAATGGTAGTTAGGCAAAACCTATAGACATAGAAAATACATTCAGCAAGTATTGAACTACGGGCTGTGTTATCACTTTCACCCCAAATAAGGCCAGTAGCATAGCGTGTTTAAATACTGCGGAGTTGCTTTAAGCTCAAAAATACTGATAGGGAACTCAATACAATAAAGGTAAACTCTAAAAACTAACACAAGGCTATAATTTTTTCAGATAATATTTTTCTCGTTTAATATTAGTCTTCAAAAAATTATTGCTTTGAAAGCTAGGGGCCTGATCCCATGCTAGGAAATTGGTACAGCTTCAGGAAACCCTGCAGATTTCTTCCAGGTGAAGAATCAGCACTTAAATGTTTACTATTGTAGCCAGTCCTCTGCAATCGTGTGCTGCAAATTCACTTTATAGGTTATTGCTGATGCTATTACTAATGCGATAAGTACTATATCTACATCTGGATAGATTCAGGAAGTCATGAAAAAATGTCCTTTGGAAATTAAGGAATCTTATTAATACCTGCAAGCAGACCTCTACAGTTCCCTAGCTCGGGTATGTTGTGCTTTCATTGAATGTCTGTTAGAAGTAGCATAATGATGATTTTATATACGTGGTGGGAAAGGAGCCATATCTAGGCACCTGCTACGGTTCAAGATGGGATTCGAATCTGCAATCCCATTGCAGACCAGCCAGCAGCAAGGGATCTCTCCATGGGATTCAGACCAGACTCTCTTTTTGAGAAGCATGACATGAGGCAGAGATAAGTGTAGCTTTACCTGATTTCACCCCCACATATACACTAACTAATGTCTGTAGTTTGTCAGTGGGCTTTGGATTAATTCAAGGAAGTCAAATATGTCTGACACCTCTCAGTGCCTGCCGTACCGAATGTCACCAAGCTCTGTTTTGTGCAGCGTGGCAGCTCCTGGATCCACAGTGCTTGTTTACTCAGGCTGCAGAAATACTGGGTGGTATGGTTCAGGAGCTTCCTCCCAGTCTAAGTTAGTACTCAGGGTGTCCTTCCAAACCCGGAAACCAGGATGGATTTAAAAAACCAACTGTTTGGTAAGATTTTATTATTTATGAGCTTGACAAAGAAAGAAATACCACAGGAGCGGCCATCTTCCGTGCTTAGTCAAAGCCCTTCACAAAAATCTCAAAGCAAACCGACAGGCAAGAATAAAGAAAAGTTTGATGGACTTTTTTCTGAATTATTGAAATGGTGTTATTTGATATGGGTTAAAAAAACCCAAGTTCTTTCACTTCTTCAGCTCCGATACGCTGCCTCCTGCTCTTCGAGTTTTCAGACTCAAGAAATTAGATACGTGCAAATTAGTTGCCTTTTAATTGGAACGCCCAGCGGATGTGGATCTTTACAAGCCATCGCGCTAGATTATTGTCACACCTGAGCTGTGCGTGTGCGACGATACGCTGCCTGCCTCAGTACAGCGATAGTCCTCTGAACCAAGCTGAGGTGGTCCTCAGATCTAAATGTTGCAACTCTTCTGCGTTTTTATTGCAGGTTGCTGGCACAGCACAGGTAGCAGCAGGCAAACATACCTGGAAACAAATAATAACAGGGTTTTTTCTTCTTTCAATTTTGAAAAGGTGTTAACTCTGGATTCTTTATTGCTAAATTTTCTTCTTTAATGATTTAATGTTTCTTTAAAGGGGCAATTGTTTGCTGGTAAGGGCAGACTTCTTTTAATGTTTTGGGTTTATTTAAAAGCTGCTGTCCTGATTGTAAGGATATTTTGTTTCACTGTTAGGCTCTCTCAACTGCTTGCAGTCACTTGTGCATGTGTGTGCATCAGGGGTAGTTGCATAAACTAATTAAGCCAAATACTTAAAACTTAATTCCGTACAATTCATAGTATGTACAATCTGTGGTTTTGTTGAAGAACTTTATGAAGTAAAGCACGGTGATTTTTGCAACGATGGCTGTTGACTGTAAACTTAGAAAAGGAGCAGTAGAGCTATACAGCCTGGAGGTTCCTCTCTTGTTTGCATCTTGGTCTTGTAACTGTGCAGTGTTTGGTGTGGCACAAGAAACTGATACTTATTATCATGCACAGTGCATCAGTCTTTTCCCCTCTAGTTGACACAAGAGATGATATGCAATCTTGATGTAGCGATTCAGTGGAAAGTACCTTTCTACTCGTCTACATTTATTTGGTTGCCCTTGAGTCTTCACTACTGGGGGAAAAAAAAATTCAGCTAAAGCAAGGAAGAATTACAGAATTGGGAAGGATAATATTCAAGTGAAAGCGTATGAAGCTGAGCTGCTCAGTTAATTACCCAATAAGGTCTAGACTGTGAAATCCTTTGACAGTACGACATCCTTTTCCTACTAAATTCATGTTCTCCAAAGCCCAGCTCAACATCACATGAGAAAATTCTCCTTCCAAGGATGTTGGACATACCGTACATCCACAAGATCAGCACAGAACTACTCAATTCCCTGTTTGTGTCAGATTAAAACGCTTGGTGAAACCAAAATGATTTCTCATTACATCTTGCAGAATAGCTGTTTCCTTTCCTTTTTCTCCTTATGCACAACAATTTTCCTTTCTTTTTTTTTAAATTTGTTTGACTAGCAATAGATTTCAGGTTGTGTTGGTGTTTTGTGGTAATCTATCATTTGACTGCCTGCATAAGGTGTTATCTGTCAGCTAAAAATCCAAGTGCCTTGAACGTTCCTGACTCGTGCTTGCTGTCACAAGGCAGAGGAATCTGTGTCTTCCTCATCTGTATTTTTTTGAAACACAATTTCAGCCCTTTTTAGTTGGCTGGTAGGTTTTGTGAAGTTTGTGCCCATAGAAAAGACCTCTGGCCCTTTACAGGCTGCGGTATTTCTTGCTGTTTCATCAGTCAGCTTGTCTAAAACTTAGTCTGCCACCTATCACAGCTTTCCCATGGATATTTTGTCTCTGTCTGTGTGTGTTTTTAAGGGAATTTCCAGACTTTAGGCAGAACCTTTCATCAGGAGAGGAAAAAGCAGCTCTGTCTAAGCATCCTGTAGACATGCTGAAGTACACTTACCAGTACATCCAGCAAATGGAATTTTTATGTCGTGCTCAGCCCTTGTCACTTCTGTCCAGGGATGGATTAATGGCAGAGCTGATGGGGCCGTGGCCCCGTCCCCCCAAACACTATGGGACCCTGGCTTCTCCTGTCATCACAGAAACCTCCACCATGGCTCGCAGCCAAAGGGCGTCGTGAAGATGCATTACTTGGGGAGAGCTCAAGGAGTTCCCCGTGGGTCGCGGAGGGGGCTCATTAAGCGCACTGTCTTCAGACATGGCGCAATCGCTCCCATGCCTGGCCCCTGCCACATCTCCTAGCCCACGTCTTGGGGAAGTCTTGCCGCTTCTCATAAACATTTGGGAGCTTTTGCCTCTTTATGGAGCAAGGTACCTAATAGAAGAAAAATCTCAGATTTGCTCCTGCTTTTCTGCATCAGACCAAGGGCAATCTGTTCGGAAAGACTAGCAGGTCCATCAGTTACTCTGGTGTTCAGAGTTTGTTTTTGCTGGAGGTTCCCTGGCCTTGCAATGGCCCCACACAGATTCTTGCCCTGCTCTCCCTGGCTTCTCCATCCGATTCAGGCCAACTTGCTGAAGAGCTCTCCACTTCATCTTCTTGCCTCTCTAACTCATATTCACCCAAAACTTACCTCTCCCACCTTTTTGTTTTTTTCTTAGTACTCCTTCAGATTGGCCTGGGCCAGTAAGGATGTCTTGAGTTGCTTGCTTGTCCTAATGGTCCTGTTGAATTTCTCTGTATTACCAAACAGACTGAACTGAATTGCTTTTAAACATTGAAAGCTAATTAGTGACATTTCTGTTGCTCTGAAAATACTTACAAATTTCATTCCAAACTGACTGGGGAAAAAAAAACAAAATTGGGGCTAGATATTTTTCATAAAATTGCCAGAAATGAAGGGTTGGCTGCTCTTTACAGCACTTGCCTCAGACTTGTTGAAGGGAACTGAATACACATAAATGACCTCACCCATAAACAAGTCTTTTCCTTTCTTAATGAATGTTTAATTATAGGTGACAAAGGGACAACCCCAGCAAAAGAAATTTATGGCAACCCTGCCTAAAGCTTGGCGGGTTAAGATATTTTTGCAAGGATGTGGGAGATATTGGGATCAAAATCCTGCTCTAGCAGAGTCATAGCATGGTTTGAATGTGTGCTTTTGTCCTGGGTGAGTGGCTTAAATCCCCAGGCTGTTTCATTTTGAGAGAGAAGCCAACATTGATCCCTTCTGTGGAGATGTCCTGCTTCTTTTAAAAAATAAAATAAAATAAAAAAATTCCCCAGCTGTTTGTGGATGCTCTGTGCTGCTGTTTAGAGGTGTCTTGCAGGAGGTAGGCAAGGAAGGTCTCTGAGATCTCAGTGTGCTCTTCAAACCAGTGCCGTTCAACTGTGCGTTTGGAGACCATAAGAAACCTGCTATGCTCCATGAAACTGTTGTAAATGTATTTTTAAAAGCCATGCATGTGCATTTGTGCACATCCAAATCTGCAAAGAAATGGCAAATGGAAAAAAAAATGAGGGGGAGAAAATTTGTCTTTACTT
Source organism: Aptenodytes patagonicus (assembly GCF_965638725.1). Classification (NCBI taxonomy): domain Eukaryota; kingdom Metazoa; phylum Chordata; class Aves; order Sphenisciformes; family Spheniscidae; genus Aptenodytes; species Aptenodytes patagonicus. The sequence goes on from NC_134951.1 coordinate 121,579,904, forward strand.
TTACTTGGTTTTATATGAAAGGTTACTTGGACCTTAGATCACGGAAAGGTTAAGCATCATCACTCTACTCACTGAACTACAGAATAAACCAGCAGCATTGGTGTGAAAAATCCAACCCTCTAGGTCATTTGCTTTTTCTTACAAGTGTCTGTAACAAAATGTTTTGTTTCAGGTCTAATGGAACATTTCATTTTCAAGCTAAATAAATTTGTGTGTGTTTGGTTTGGTTTTGCAAGAAAAAAACCCACTTAAATCTAGGTCACGTTGATAGAGAATTTTTTTCCTTCCTTCCCCCCCCAGTTTTCATTTTTCAGGAGTATACTGTTGAGTTTTCTCATTTTCTTAAAACTTTGCCTTCAAACCTTCTTTGCCCTTAAACTTCTACTTACTTCTCCTTGTAAAGCACTTTGTGATATTACTTTTGAAAGCTGCAATATCAAAATATGTTTTATTGTTATGCATTTACTTCAGGATAGCATGTTCCATGTTCTGCCAGTCCTTATGCTCCTCTGCAGGTGCCTGTAAGTACTCGGGAAATGTAAAAACTCAAACCAGTCTGTTCAATTTAGCATTGTAAAAAAAAAAAGTTTTAGCTTTGTTACATTTCAGTTGTATAATTTATTTTATTGTGCAGAATTATGAGAGGGATAAAGTGACGGGTGGATGAAGGAGACAGGGAAAAGAGAGGGAGTGTGGCCTTGTTTGGACCCACTGCTCAAAGACGAATACAGAAATGAAGGTTCATGGCCCAAAATGTTTTCAGGTGCTTTTAAAAAGGAGGTTATCCTACTCTTTCAATTTTTAAAATCTAAGACCTGTTTAACAAATGCCATGGTCCTGAGGGACTAGGAAGCTAGATCACACAGACCCTGCATGGTGTAAATAGACACTACACAAATGTCCAGAACCTGCTGGCTTTCTAAGTTTGGTCAACCTAAATTTGAGGGGCAGTTTTAGGACAGTGAAAGCAGCTCCTTTGGGAAGCCCACACAATCATTGCCCCATTGCTATAACCGCCCAGAGCTACTGATTAGCGTTAGCCGTAGGAGCACTACAGATGTCTGGGAGATGTCTCAGGCTTTGTTCAAACAGGTCAACATGTAGCCGACAAGCAGTATCAATACCTGCCTAATCAACGAGAAGTGGGGGGGGAACAAACCCCAAACCAGACAACACCCTAAGACACCCTGGCAGGGCACAGTGCATGCCTTCGTGTCTTGAAACCTGTTTAGAGGCTAATAGCACTTATGATCGGCTGTTGGCAATGCTCTTCAAGGTCTGACCTTCCAGAACAGTGTCTTGGGACAGGATGGTGGGAGAAGTGGAGAAATCCTACAGACACCTCTGCCGCACTGGTGGCACCCTCTTGTCTTCAACCTGATGTTCTTTAAGATCGTTTTTCCCCCTTTATAGTGGTATTTCAGAGTAGTGACATTCCTCAGTAGCCATCATTTTTTTTCCAAGTGAGATACACAACAGATGGTTACGCCGGTAAGATATGTGTGTTTTTCTCACAAGAGGAAAAAAAAATTGGCCAACCTTGCAACTCTGTTTTGCATTAACCAAAGAGGTGTAAACTGCTGCCAAATTTGAGAGCATTTTTATTTATTTCTGGCTTGGCTTTGTATGATTGCAAATGACTAGGCAAGGCGCAGAGGGTGAAAACTCAGGTCCAGATTCACCAGGGAAAGGGGAACTGGCTGAAACACTGCTTGGATTGAAACTCTCTCCGGAGGGGTAAAATGTTCCTCCTCTTCCTCTTGCTGCCGTCTTTCTCCTTCTGCACGTTTCTTTCTGTTAGAGAGCTCTTTACAGGTACTTTTACAATCTGATTTCTGAACCACTTCTTCATCCAGCCATTATTTCTCCATCCCATCCAGGGAACCAGCTACCTGCTGCTTTTTTGCCTGATACAGATTATTTGGCAGGGATACTGCTAGCCCCTTCCTTCTTCCCCTGTCAGAAATCTCGTCTTTTGTGCTGCTTGCTATTTTTGACTCCTCTTTATTTTGCCACAAAGGCTTGTTACCTTGGGCATCGTGACCCCAACGCATCGGGTACAGTCTGAAACAACAACAAAAGATGATTCCTGCCCCAAATATCTTCCGTTCAGCCAGCCCGTTTCCCAACCTGTATTAGCAGAGGCGAAAACGGGACAAAAGAAAACTCTGCTGCAGGGGCCTTGAGGTTTTCACATGTTGACGTTTTTCAGGCTGCCAGCCTGCCCCGCTTCACCATGCGACTCTTCGAGAGGTGGCATTTCAATACCGCGTGTCCCAGAAGGACGGCAAAGGCGGGAGCAGAGCTGATGGCCCACCCTGGGCCGAGTCCTCAGCCAGGAGAGCCTCTGGAGACACAGGCACAGCTATTGCCGATTATTTCTTTTATGCTTTCCCTCCCGCTTTGTCATTATGCCTCAGCTTTGAAACTGAGCTTTGTTTCAGCCTGGTAGCCCGTGGCAGTGGACTGGAGAGAGGAGACTTTTACTGAGCTACCGAAAGCATTGTGTGCACGGGAAGAAAATGTGTGAAGAATTGAAATGATATGGTTGTACTGGGAGTTTGTTGTGGTGGTAACACTGGCTCACATCTTCTGATAGCTAATGGAGCATGGTGGGATGATCTGAAGATGAAATGAGTCTGATATGCTGGGACATGACATCTAAAAAGAATGGTGAAATTATATTTCTTATTTTCCTTTGTGCAGAGAGAATGCATCTTGGCTCTCAGTGTGATTGTAGGGTACTTCCAGTCTGGGTCTTGCCTTCAAAATAGAAGCCACGCTGTCTGCTCCCCCCTCTTTCCCTTTTGTTTTACGGCTGCAGACTGTGCACAAAACGCATGGTAGAGTCCGAGGGCCGGATCCTGAGCTCCCCCAGGCCACTGCTCGTGGGCAGCACTACCAGGTGCCTCCCCTTTTGCAAGCCGCCGTAGGGCGGCTGCCTTTGACGTTCATGGAGATGAATGGCAGCAGGGTGCAGAAAGGCAGACAAGGGATATTTCAGAGGTGTTACTTCCAGCAAGAGGAAAAATTGGTGCAACTGAACTCTGGTGATACTGGCATTCAAGAGAAATTGTTTTATTGAGGAAAGGGGTGCAGGACAGGTGACAGTTGAAGTCTGTGTGAGTGCAGAAATGTCTGTTTTCAACATATCTGTAATCCTAGCGAGGGCAAAGGGGATCGTTTTATCCTGTTGAAGTGATTGCAAGCAGGTTGGTATGTGGGTTTTTGCTAGCCAAGCTAGTTGGTTAAAGTTGTTTAAATGTCATCAGCCAAATAAGCCACACGATATTATTTTTTTTCTGCTCCCTAATTGGCTGTCAGGTAAGCGCTTCTAATGTGAACACATGCCAGCTGAAATGGCACATAAATAATATCACAGGTGACATCTTAAAACTCTCTTTTCATGAAGATGCATGCCAGTGAAACCACATCACAGGTAAATGTGTGCTGGTGGGAAGCACAAAAGGAGTGTTAGCATTGCTGGGACAAAGTGATAAAAAGAAAAATAACATGAGAGTGAATATTCCTAGAAATGTCTTTTTCAGTAGTCATCCATTCCTAATAATCACTGTAATTTTTATGATAGTCATTCTGAGCTCTAACTCCCTCAGTTGAACATGGAAGCAATTACGTGTGTAGATATCCTTAATTTGCCTTTGTGTAAATTAAAGCTGGATGCCAGCTTAACTTATGTGCTTTCCCTAAATGCTTTTGTAGATTTTTTTTTTTTTTTAATTATTATTTTTGAAGATCAGAAATGAGAGCATCCACCAAATATGATAAGAAAGAGAATGTCGCTGGTTTTGGCTGATTGCACTTTTTTGTGTATAATGAAGAGCTTGCTACTTGTGAGCAGGGAGAGGATTTAATGAATCACAAAAGTACATAATTTATTGTAGAATGTATTCCACACATATTTCAGAGCAAATTCCATGGAAAATGTATGTGAGTCGTATTTCTATGAATCAGACTGTCGGAATATTTCCTTAGAAACAGCTTGTCCTACATTTTTATAAAGGAGCTGCAGCATTTATAGTACACCATTGAATTAACATTTTGTGGTTAAAAATGCAGCCCAAGAAATTAAAATGATATTTGAAACATAAATCCTGCGTGCTAACAACTATCGTTATAAAAGCCAGCCAGAATCAACAGACATAGCTTGTTTTCTGCAAGGCTCTTTCTGGAGACCAGTTCTCAAAAAACATCTGTGCAAATGCAGAGGGGGGGAGAAAAAACCCAGCCCCAACAGGAATAGAAGCCATCAGTAGTTAGGTGTGTTATAAATACATTATTACTTCATTGTAATGGCATACAGGCTTTGGCGAGACTGGGGGTGACCTCACTGGCTGTCAGACCTCGAGTTACTCCCGGGGAAGGAGCGCACGGGATGGGATGCCCGCTCGGCACCGCTTCAGCAGGGAGCGAGCAAACCCAGATAATGTGGAGGGACTCCATAATGTCTGTACAAGTAGGAGCCGTTGGGTTGGATTTATGTCAGACCTGGCAACGAGGGGTTTGGGAGCTTTTGTTATCCTGGTTCCAAACTAAATGTGCAGAAATCTTTCAATTACTTACTGAGAGGTTCTCAACGATGTCTCTTCCACCTCAATCTCAACTTGACTAAGTGCTTTTATGAGTCCGTCTTTGCAAAACAAAATCCTCTTCTCACTGCTGAATGTTGGCTAATGATTTTAGGTACTCGGCTTCAGGCAAAATTTTTCCTAAAATACCAGGGCATCAGTACTCTTTAAAATCAACACATATATAGTCTTGGATGCCCTAAATCATTAGCTGTTGCAGAAAATGCTGGCCAATTTTTTTTTTTTTTTTTTAGCCTTATTAAAACACATTTTTGAGTTATGAGAAAAAGCTCAGCCTTCTCCTAGAAGAATTTTGAGCAGAAGAGAGAAAATTTTGCAACTAAGGAAAACAGAACAAACTGCAACAAGAGATAGCTTTATAGGGATATAGGCTAGATTTATCTTGTATTACTGCTTAGCAGACAACTATAGGCAAACTTGTGTGATCTGAAGCTCTGTGCAAGTATAGACTTGTAGACCACCTCCAGTTTTCAATCAAAACTGGTAAGACTAACAGGAGAAAAGGGTTCAATGTATCAAGACTGTGGCTGCAAGCATGAAGTTAATGGTACTGATTGAGGATTTTTTTCATGTTTGGTGATGCTCTTTAGACTCTTCCTCTGGTGTTATGGGAGCTAGGCAGGAAGGCAGGTGATGTTGCAAGAAGGGATGGGGGATTTGAGTCAGTAAGGCGCAAGTTAGTTGGAGCTATCAAGCTGCTTGGTAGGGGAGCACCTACAGTGAGGGGGCTGCTGAAGTTCCTGTCCTTCTCCATCAGTCCTGCAGCTATTCCTGATGGCTGCAGCCCCAGGCTGGCTTCTTCAAAGCCAGGCAAGTAATCTGAAGGGCGAATGCCCCAAAACTAAAGGAAATAAGTGACCAAATGTAACTAGTAGGTACTTTGATTGTCTTGCTGCCTTCTGCGGTCATCACAGCTGCGTCCCTGTGCCTGCCACATCTTCTGTGTTGCTCAGAAATGCTCCATGCTAGCTGCAAACCATTTCCACTGAAATCAATCAAAAAAACCCAAGATGTTTCAAAAGCTTCTAGAATATTATGCAATTAAAAACAATTGTCTTTCTTAAGGCCCTTCCTAGCTTAGCCCCCTAAATATGTAGGGCCACAGGGTCTAAATCCAAACTGCGTACAGCATCCTTTGGGACATGAGGTCGGCCAAATTCAGGCACTTTGTATCTCTGCAGCCACTAGAGGCCAACAAACTGTACCTCACTTGGCTTCCTGCTTTGCCTTACCTGTGTAACTCAGGCCTTTGATGGTGAGCCTGTTTTATCCAGGAGTATTTTAAGAATAGACTATTATTAATAGAATCAGAAAATAAGCAACCAGAAATAATCAGAAAACTTCAGAATTTTTTTTTTTAATCGGAAATAAAATATCTTCTCATCAGGCACAAAGCTGATGTCATGACTGGTGCTGATCTGAGTTTAAATCTACACTCTCCCAGAGGAGACCAGGAACCTCCACTCAAGTCGTCGTCTTCTTCACGTAGGCAATGGGGGGAGGGAATGTCCCCTGTGCATCTTTCTTCTTTAACAGTGGAGGGAAGGAATCAGAGCTGCTTCTGCTCTTATCTCTCCTTTCTCAGCGTTAGACACGCCCGGTGACATGAGATATATCCACAGAGGGTTTTGGTGACCGTGGCAGGACAGTAGGCTTGTGCTTGGTGCAGCCTGGTCCCTAGGCTATGACGCTGAGCAAGCTTTGTAACAGCATGGATCCAGCTCAGGATTGTGGCTTCAGCCCTGCCGACACTTTACATCACGTTAAGCACACTGTATAAGCATTTGTTTGCCAGTTCAGAGGCTGTAACAATATGTCTTTATTCCAGAGATGGTTTTTTCACAGCTCAGTAAAGCTATTACAGTTGAATATGGAGAAAAAGGAATCGCAGGGCATTTTCAAGATTTTATTGCCTTTTTTTATGTGTGTGTCCCTGTTAAGTAGGTATTGCTATCAGTGCAGTCAATCTAATTTTGCTATCGGATAACTACATCATGGCCAAATAAAAAAAATAGCCTTTTATATTAGCCGTTTTTGGAGAGGATTATGCTGTCATAAACAGGCTCAGCAGGAGTTTCAACCAGGGCTTGATGTGCAGTAATATGCTTGAAATATCTACTTCTGGTTTCCTTGCATGGGACGATGGTCCCAGCTTTTGTGGCTCTTACAGATCAGCTGATAGCAACTACGTGTTCCCTGCTTCATATTCTGCTTTTTAACTTGCTCATCACTAACTTTACATACAAAATAGCAAGTTCAACAGCATCACTCAGATGTGGCAGGTAACATCTGTGAGCGATTGTATGTGGACTGAAAAAAACCCCAAACCCTTGTTGCTGAAACATCTGTTGCTTTACATGGAACTCAATTAATTTTATTATGGAGCATAATATAAATTTAAGAGAAATGTTATGCAAAAAAGATATATTTAAAGAAAACAACAAATTAATACCCTTCCCTGTTTTATTAATACCTAAAGTCATTAACGTTGGAAAAGGGAGGATTATTTTGTTTTCACACTGACCACCTCTCCCTGCTGGTACTATGTCCTTTCCCTCCTTCTGCAAAAGGAGAACTGGTCATCCAGCTTTGCCTGCACGACCATACAGACTTGTGCTGCTCACCGCTAAAGGCTTCGGGACCATCTGCAGACATCTGGTAGACGTACCCGGTCCGTCTGTCTGGTCTAATCTTTCACTAGACATTTCGGATCCATTTTTCAAAGCACCCCGTAAAAGATTTGCATACTCAAAAGGGGAATAGAGTTTCCGAAGGGGCGGATGCTCACCTCTCTTGCCTCTTGCCAAAGTCGATGGTAATAAAGCTGGCAGCAGTATTGGCTGGGAAAGGGTTAAACTGAAGTCCCAAAGTCCTTTTAAAACCTCCCACTTGAGCTGACCCCGTTGCTGTTACAGTTTGGGGTGGAATAGTCCTCTGGATGTCTGCAGGAGCTTTGCTTTTAATGTCAGTTAAAGCCTAAGAGCTGGGATTTTTTCCAAGGCGTTTCACACTTTCTTTTGAGGTTGGGGCCAAAGTTTAGATGTTTCAATACCCGGCATACAGGCCCCCAAACCCTTCCCTGGAGCTGGCCTGCAGACCACTAATTCAATAGGAGACATGGCCTAAGTAATCCATGTTAATGATGTGCCTATTTAAACCATGTTACCTGATAGGAGATGTCTGGTATCTATTAACCTATATACCAATTACACTCTGAAGATGGGAAAAAGGCTACTTTTCAAGAACACAGGCTATAAAAGATGCACAGGAAAAAAAATGTGTTAGTGTAATTTTCTTCGTCTCTGTTTCCAGAGGGGAAAAAAACTGGAATGCTACTTGGCAAATCTTAGGCACCAGACATTAAAGAGTGGCTACTGTAAACAAGGTAATAGAAGCTATGTCATCCCTCCCCATCGCCTCCATATGCAGCCCTTTATTTATGTTTCCTAGGAAAAGAGGTCTCTCGCTCTTGGCGCAGATAAAAGCCTGGTTTTGAAAAAGCCAAGGGGCCAGATCCTTAGGAAGGTGGAGAGTGGAGTAGTCCTGTAGACATCCCTGGATTGAGGTCAACTGCCCCCAGCAGAAGCTGTGCCTGATTATCTACGACAAGGAGCTAAAGGGTGGAGAAGGCGAAAAAAGGGAGTGTTACTGCTGAGCCTTTTACATCTGTTCTCTTTACTCAGAAAGCTCGTTATTCCTTTTCTAGCTAAACTAATCAGACTTGGAGAGATGGCCTTGAGCACACACGCAAAGCTCCTGCAGCCAGCAGTAAGCCGTAATCAGCAGAAGGCTGTGTAGCGTTGCGGTCAGGGATCCGAATATTCCCTTTCCTTGGAACACAGCTTCCCTGGCTTCCTCTGAGGGAAATGCTTGCTCCCGGCCCCCACCCACTCTCTTCTGGCACCACCAAGATGAAGCACTTGATGGGTCTCCTAGAAGGAACTGAGGGGCCTGCCCTGCAGGAGAACGTGGGGTCGGGGTCTTTTTTTTTTTTTTTTTTTTCTTCTTAAAGGAGGGGAAATTTGGAAGTGACACAATATTATTTTAAGTTTGGCTATATTTAAACTCTCAGATTCTTACCAGATTGTTACCTGGTATATGTTAGCAGGTTGCCAGTGACTTCAGAGTGGCAATGTTGACATACACCTTCTGAGGAGCTGGGCTTTATGTTATTAAAAATTCCCATTTTTGCATGACTTCAGTCATAACCTTCTGTGGTCAGCGTTCATTCACTTGGTATGACGGAACTTCAGATATGCTAAAGTAAGGCTGGATCCTGCAATAATAAAATACTGATTTGGATTGCTGGGAAGGAGCAAGAGGCTGGTGGCTGGGGGAGGCAGGGGAGTTTTTTCAAGTAAGAGTTGTATCAATAGCAATGAAAAGAGCTGAATTGAACTCCCCCTTCCTTTTTTTTTCTTCTCCATCAGTAGGGGCATATTTCATGAAGTCCTCATTGAGGTTAGATACGCTGAGCCTATTTGCATACTTGGAAGAGGTCCCTTTATAAGGAGTACAGTGAATACCTCTGGCATTTCATATTTAAGTTCTAAATATAAATGCAGTCTAGAAGGAGTTTGTCTGCGAAACTATCCTAACTGCTTGCTTTCTCGCTAACTAGACTTCTTAATGACATGCTTTTCTATGCTAGGGAAGTTCTGGTTACAACATAAGCGTAAATGTGCATGTTGTGCACCCTTGCTAATTGAAAGGCTGAATATTTAATGCACTGAGGGTGCGCATCTATTTACCGAGCGCACAAGGAAGGCTGCAAACCCTGAGCACAAATAGCCCATAGATATTGCGGGCCAAGACCTGCATTTACACCGCTTTGGGTAAAGACGAGAACTTCTGGACCACTAGGACAATTTGGCGTATCGGCCTGGCGCACAGCGATGTGTGATTAAAAAACAATTCCACAGTGTGGATCCATTTGAATACCAAGTTATTTTATAAAGCCTGCACTGTGTGTTTTGAATGCACATTTGCTGTTATGAATAACAGGAATTGTTTGGCTTGGCCTGCCTTTGTGCCGATGCCAGCTGGCACGGAGCGAAGCTGTGACACATGACACTACAGCTGTGTCCACATGTTTCTGCCTTGCAGTATCCACTTATATAATTTACTTTTTTGATCCACAGTCGAACTATTCAAGTGAGTATAATTTGCTTTTTTGATCCAGAGTCGAACTATTTAAGTGAGCTCATCAAATTACACATGCCAGCCACTTCTATGGGAATACTTATTTTGCCATTGTCAAAATAAAAAAAGTATATTCATTATTAGTCACTTGTGGCAATGCAGCAACTTTATTAAAACCACTGCAGTAAAAGATACATCCCTAATTGAACTTGAGTATTTATTCCACTTGATACACATAATTGCAAGACAATAGCTCAGTGTTTAATCAAATGAGCCGTTAAAAGAGTAACTAATGATGACCTTACTGTAACTGATAGACCAGACCATGATGCTGCTCACGTTTTCCTGTACGGCGTTGGGATGTTCTTGTTTGCCATCACGGTTGGGTTTGCGATTGGGCAACAGTAACCCGCTAACTCCAAATTTGTCAGATTTTTTTCAGCCTGTTGCAGGAACCCTTCTTATGCAGTGCTGCATTTAAGATTGGTAGATGTGGAAAAATATAGCTGAAACTGAACTTAACCCAAACTGAACGTAGTACTCTGAAACTCTTGTTAAAGAAAACACACCAGCTCAATTCCAGATATCCAGGACCAAGGCAGGAAATACAAAGAAAATACACAACAACTTTTTTCAGCTTGCTGGTAAAGCAGAAATAACATGGCAGCAATACAGGCAACATTTTCATGTAAGCCTATTTTATTTTATTTACCTCTTCAATCAGAGTGAAATAGGAGAGGGCATGGATTTAGCTTTTTCCTCCGAATTTAGGAAATACTACCCAAGCATTTTATTCCCAGCGCACGTTGAACTCTGCTGCGATATGCACTGTCCTGCGTTAATTCAGTGCAGCTTTTTGAATGTCAGGTCTCGTACAGACCAAAGTAGCTGTGCATTATCTGCCGTATGGTCCTGGTAGAGCAACGCGCTGTGTTATGGAGCCAGGGTCGCAAGTTCATGGCAGAAATGATTCACGTAGCCTGAAGGAGGGAGCCTAAATTCAATACGTGAGACCCGAGAGGAGAGTGGGGGCTGATTCTGGTGGGTGCCCCCATCCCAGGCTCTCCCCCTGCTGGCTCTTGCAGAAGAGGCAGAGAAGGTACGGAGAGGGGCAGTGGCCGCTTCTGATGTCCCACATGCACGTGGTGACCTGAGCTGCAAAATAGAGATACATATTTTTTTTATATATATATACACACACACACATATATATATATAAGGGAAAAGCCGACCTGGGTTTGAACACAGTTCACAGAGCGCTGCGGTGAGAGCTGAGACGCGCGTGACAACTGAATATTAAATTCTGTTAGCACTTGGAGTTATTGGGCAGCAAAGAGCTTTAAAGAAACCAAAGCAATCGAGGTTTAACAGCAAAACAAAAAAGAGAAAGTAGAACTTTAAAAACCTGAGTGCTTTCTCAGGGCACTCAGTAAGTATTATGTTCTTGGTCAATAACATCGCCTTTATGCTCATATTGACAACGTGTGCAGAAATGTATGTGGCATGGCAAATTGCAATTTAATGTCAAATGACAATAAAACAGTCAGAGATTATTCAACTGAAACAAAATATCACTTTAATTAAGCGTTTCACAAGATAGCTGTAACAAATACGTTATTAACACATAAAGTACTGTGTTTCAGGTAAGGCTCGTGCTATAAGAAGGCGAATTCAGACCCCGGGCCGACAGTCCATATTTCACTCATCCCATTGTGCCGAGTTATGGCAGCACGTATAATCAGATCCAGTTGCCCTTGAAGCCGAAGGGAGCCTTTCCATTTTAATGACCCATGAGTGACTTGCACGTATTGAATTTGAGGCAAGACTTGGAAGAATGTACTCTTAGGCTTAATGATGAAGTTGCGTGTTGGGTTTGGTCTTTTTTTTTTTTTTTTTACAGAGAGGTGATCCTCAAAAAATTTGGTAGTTTAATTTCTGGGGCTTCTCCCAACTCTCTGAATTTCTAGTGCCTGCAGCACGAGCCCAGAAATCTCACGGACAGGCTTTCCCATGTGGGTTTTGGTGCGTCCTGTGCCCCGTCAGACTGGGGAGCAGAACCCAAGACCTTGCTTGCTGGTGAATTAGACACCGTTGGGGTAGATGTTGTATGGATGCCCGGGTGAGAGAAGATAGTGAAAGCCAGGAAGTGTGGATCTGTGTAAATACAGGCGTTAACTGAATTTTTTCCAAGCCACTAAAAAGTTTCTCTGGGCTTTAAGATGGTTCTTGCTTCATTTTCTTGTTTCTTTCTTGTTTTCCTAAATAGGTCGGTATAATCAAGCTGAAATACAGTAAAAGAAATGCTTGCTATTGTTAATGTTATCGAGACTTTTGATGGACAGTTTCATCAAACTTCAGTTGGTGTTTGTTTTCTTTTAGGGTGCATATTTGTATGAAACTTTATATTTTAAAAACATGTTTTACCGGGGTGTGGGAGAAGTGACTGGTATCAAGGCTCGGTAAGAGCCTGAGGAATAATCCACTCTCTGTATCTGGTTCTGCAAGTTTTAAGTTAGGGAGGAACGAGTAGGCTGTGAGAAACAACCCCAAAGTAATTAAATTTGCATTTTTAGGTATTGGACAACTCGCATTCATTTATATGCAAAGAAAAATTGCAAGGTGGCTTGATATCTCCATGAAGACCGTGAAACTCCTTAAGTGTCTATCTCAGCAGGATGTCTTTTTCTTTCCTGACTTTGGATTTAGCATTTCAGAAAATGAACATGAGAGTTACACTGCATGAAATATATACAAACATACGTACATGTGTGCCATTTTCAAAAGGCTTGATCCCAACGCAGTTGAATAAATGCAACTGCTTGTGTTTTGAATCAAACCCTCAATATGTTAGGTCATTCCTGCCTTGAGCTGTGCTGTTTATACCTGAAAGCTGTCTCCCTAAATAGCTGTGAGTGTCAGATCTGCCTACGGAAACAGAGCTGATACATCTAACAAATAATGGTGTGCCATGTGGAACTGTTGCATCTCCTCTGGTGAAGTGCATCAAAGAAAGTGAGAATTATTGTTTTCAATACCTGTTGCATGACCATACAGAAATTTTCAAGTGACAAAAGCACTGAATGTTTTTTGCTGCAGCACTTTCAGTTTCAGAGTTAAAAATGTCATTTGGCTGGATGTGTATGGAATATCTTTGAAAGGTTTTGTAATCTCTCGTCAGTTTAGGAAGCCTTCATGAAGTGGAAGAGTTCTTCATCACCCTGTCTCTCTGGATCTTGGTCCCTGCAGACCATGGATAGTCTGTCATAGCAAAAATCATTTCACGTCAATTTTGAGAGTTGTAAGGGAGTTGGTGTGCATATACTTCATGGTGAGAAAAGCAGGGACGAACTGTGGGAGAGGAATAGTTGAGCAGAGGAATGTTGCCTCTTTTTTGTCCTGGGGAATAGAATATTCCATTAGTTTAACGTAAGGTTTTTTCCTATTTTTTCTTCTTATACTAGAACTTGGTAGAAAAAAGTCTTAGGTGTTTCTACATCTTGTGAAACCACTTTTTTCAATTGTTTCTTAATTTACTAATTATCTTCGCTCTTGGTGGAAACATCTCCTTTATCCATTGACAGCATCTGATGGGGGTTTTTCTGGGTTTCTTCCAGTAAGAAACGATGGATACAGACTTTTTTTTTCCCCTCCCCCCTTAATAGGAACTTAAATCTACAGTTTGAGCATCCCTAGCTAATTTGCTGCTGAAAATTTTAACAACTTTTCCCTTTTTAATCGAAGTCATCTTGTGGCACTGCAGATTTAAACTCTTCTTTCACTGTTCTTGCTATAAAGTGACAGGCAAACGAGTTAGAGGGATTTGGTGAACCTTGCAATATTTAGGGAACCATAACTTGTAATTGTCTGACTTCATATATGCCAGATACGACCTATTAATTTGGAAGGTGATTTTTCTTGTTGACAGAGTTTGAATTTTGAATCAAAATATGGCTTGGAAGGAGAAAAAGATTGAGAACTTGCTAAGTTGTTGGTCGTCCATTAACTATCAGTGTCTCTGTGACATTTGGACATTTTATCTTTCTCCTCTTCTGCCCAAGTGCCGTGTAAAGAGCTTATAAAAGCGTGTGTGTGTGTACGTAAGCCTGAGTTTCTGGTGTGATGACAATAAGATCCATAGTGATGGACTTACAGTCATACAATTTTGTCAGGAGTGACCAGAATCTATGTCAAATACAAGTTAACTCCAAAGTAGTTGGAGTTTGGAAGATGCTCCACAATAACTTCAGGAGAGACAAAGTGGTCTGACCATAACAACTGGTGGAAATGCTTTTTTTAAACTCTAGACATAGGGGTAAAAAGAGAAGAATTAGTCACTGATGTTTAGTGTCCCTTCCCATGACCAAGGTGCTAGACTTGAATTTAAAGCAGCCTTGTGGGACAGTGTCTTGATCTCTCACACAAGATAAGCGAGTTTAGTCAAATACTGGACAGTGAAGAAATGGGATGTTTTACCTTTGCTGTCTGAGAACCATGGTAATAAAATAGCAGTCTAAATGCTTTGGGGCAAGACGTGACAGCTATTTGCAAAATGATTAATCTTTACAAAATTAACGTAAAGAAAAACAGGCCTTCTTCCTGGCTTTTTTTTTTAATAGCTCTGCCTTTGCAACTAGAAGTATTTAATAAAAAGTCTAACATTAAAAAAAAAAGTTGGTCTATTCCCTCCCCAAAAGCCATTTACCATCTAAACAGAAGTTTTTGACGGAAGCATTTCAATCAGCTCTACAGAAAGTTTTCAGAAATATTTGGTCACTCTTTGAGCAATCTCTCTGGACAGACTTGTTTGAAGACATTGCGGTTGATAGTTTAGGTGAGTGCTAAATAACTGTGGCTTTCCATTTTTCTAAATAAACATGATAGAATGCGTTTTCCAATTAAATTTCTAGTTGCAGTGGTTACCATTTTAGAAGCAACATCTGCCAACTGTTACCATACTGTGGTATCTGAGGTACCGCACTTATTTCCTATTCTGAGGGCAGAGCAGACTATGCTATCTCCTACAGAACTTTGAGGCAAACGCTGATTAATGTTGACTTTTTAATGGTAACCACCGTGATATTTTTTTTTAATTCCTATAATTCATGGTATTATACATAATAATAATAATATGAATATCACTGAATTATTTATACACTTATGTTGGTAAATAACGATGAGGTAATAACAATTAATTATTTCTATATTTACACCAATAAATAATGACAAGGAAGAGAAATCATTTAGAGTCGGCTCAGTCTCTTGCTAGCCTACACCAGTTAAAAGATGTTTGCAAATGTATTTTTCATGCCGAAAGATCAGAGCTGCCCTGGGGAGTTTTTGGACTCCAAAAAACATTTAGAGGTTATAACGTTCAAGCAAAGCCCCAGCATGATGGTGTAGCAGCAGTCGCTGCCACCACCCTTGGATGTATAAATGGAAGTGAAAGACAGGAGGTGCGTTTACTGATACTTTGCATTGATGAGACTCGTACCAGGACATGCAGTTTGGGTTTCCACTTTTGAGAAGGATGTTCAGATGCGAGAGTCCCGCAAGTAGCTGTAGGGAACTCCTGAAGGTGATAGAGATGAAGAACCTCCTCTGCTCGGCTCTGCAGAAAGGAAGATTGAGAGGTGGCTTGACTTGAAGAATCTCTCGGGGGAAGGAAGTACCAAGCAACACAAAGTTGTTTAATTTGGTGGATAAATGATGCAAAACAAAACCAGTATCAAGAAGCTGAAATGAAACAAATGTAAATTGGAAATGTGAGCACTCCTGGAATAAATAACTGCTCAAACGAACTGCCAATATGAGAGGTAGTTTTTTGCTTCTTCAAATCAAGACAGAAGGTTGTTTTCTAGAAAATAAGCTTTGAACAGTGGGCACATAAAAAGGCACTAAACTCACCTACTTGGAGTTTTCCACACAGAAAAGGGTCAGCTACGTATCCCTAAATTAGCAGTGGGTAAACTCTGTTTTTCTGCGTTTATCTGTAGCCGTGCACGTGGTTTTGGCTGAACACAATTAGCAGAGTTTACTACAAGGGTAACTTCATCTGTGGCATTTCATAGCCTGCGATAAACATTTCAGCCTGGATAAAGTCATGTTTCCTCCAAACCTAAATTGCATGGAGCTGTTGCGTGCAAGCAGTGTGTGTTGCGGGAGGTGTGGAGCGTGGGACAGAGACGAGGAGGGTCTGGGATCCATTTCCAGCCCTGCCACCAACTGGCTGTCTTCAGGCGATTCTTCAGCTGTCGGGTCCCTGCTTTCCCACTTACAAAATTGGCGTAACAATATTTACCTTGTTTAGGAAGCATGTCATGATCTTCAGCTAAAAATTTCAAGGGCCATTACTATTTATTGTTGTGTTGTATTTTTGACCAAGTTTGCTCAGAGTTATTTCTTGGCACTTCTGCAAATGCTCCTGGCTTCTGTTCTGAAGGATTTCACAAGTTTGTGGACGGGAGCTGATTTTCTTATTCTCTAGTTCAGAAGAAGGGAGGACCCCCTTTTGGATCTGAGAAGAAGGTGAAAAATGTGATTTTTTTTTTTAATGGTCAGGTCCTGCTGCGTGACTCTTGGATATGGGAGGACAGTCAAAGTTGTGCAACGGGCATCTCCTGGAAAGGAGAAACATTGAGGAATTGCTTCTTTTGCTTTTATAACTCTGTTTTCAGGGAAATTTCCTCTTTTAAAGTCATCACTTAAAATAAGAATGAGATTGCTTCCTGTAGCTGTGGGAGATGCATTAGATAGGAATGTTAGCCGGGGTAGGACAGGAGCGGGTCAGAAGAAAGCGGTGATTGTTTGACTGCCCGCCCGATTCAAGGTGCTCAGCTGAAGCATACCTTCCCTCCATGGGTGGCCTTTTTCCAAAGGCATTTAAATGACTCGGAAGCACAAGCCCCACCGACTTCCAGTCTTGTGCAAAACACTGCTGCAGAGCTGGGTTACCATCCTCCTTCTCAGATTACCTGAGGTAGGTTCAGCCAGCTGGGGACCCAGGAGAAATAACGTCAGGAGGGACATCTTCTGTGCCGCTTGTCCCAGTGAGTCAGTTTAAAACGCTGCCTGTGTGATGAAGAGCAACGCAAAAACCTGACTAGTGTGTGAGCGGCTGCCGTGCCCGGAGAAAGCGGATGAAGCTGCCACCTAAACATTGCCGGCTGCGTTTTGAACTCCGTTATTGGAGCGAGGCTATTTTTGAAGAAGGAAAAACGAAATAAAAAAGCCAAAATGGAGTAAGTCCTTTTGGAGCGGCATTGGAGAAGCCAAGCTCCAGCTTTGAAATTTTTTCCTCACGACTATCATTAGCCAAGTCGTAATCCGTGCAAAAACCGAGACAAGTTAGATGGTAGCAGAGCTATCGAGCACGGCTAGAACCAGGTCTTTGGAGAAGGAATAGCAAATCCCCGTGGGACTTCGTACCTGCAGAGCTCGCAGCCTTTTATCTTTTGTTAGTAAATATTGCCCTTTATTGGACAGTGCCTTGTGCAGTTACTTACAGGAACATTTAATCAAATAATCTACTCCTCTCCCAGGCGGCTTAGACCACTGCAGTTTTATAGTTACCTACTTCAGCTGGAACAGTTCCTTTCAGCTGTAAAAGCAAATGTGCAACATGGAAAAAAGTCTCGTTTTATCAAAACAGACAGAACTATTCCAGCTGCTGATATTAAGGTAAAAATAGCAAGGTTAAATGTTAAACAACCTCTGAGTGGACCTTCATAACTACAAAGAAAGCCAGACCAATCGCTCTGAAAGCACTTTCTTTAAAAAAAAAAAAAAAAAAAAGAAAGAAATAATAATAATAGTAAAACAAGAATCTTTTTTTTTACTTCTCAAAAGAAAATTTATTTTCCCCTATTGCTGATGATTAAATACAGTGGAAACTGGTTCCCTTGATAACAAATACATCAGTAATGTGTGGTGCTTCCTGCCCCAGCATCTTGTAACTCACAAAAGTTTCCATGGCCAGATTTGAATGCTCAAAGTGCTAATAATGTCTGCTAGTCAGCCTTCCTACTGTTCAGAAAATTTCACTCCTGCGGCTTTTTGGCTTGTTTTGAGAAATCACTGTAGAGGTTAGTGAACTTTTCAATGTGTTGGTATTTAAACTGTGGTCAGACAGTGAAAAAAAAAAAAAAAGAAAAGAAAAAAGAAGAAAGAGAGGAAAAAAGTTAGTTCATAAAAAGATATTTCCCATTAATAATTGTTTATATGACCATTTGCATGGGAATTGAACTGATTGTGAAACCTCCATGTTAAAGTGGAATTCCTCTGACTCTTAACATATCTTGAAAAATATAGTGCATTAAATGAAAAGATGCTTAAAACAATGCTGGGGTTTTGTTCCAGAGAAACATTTGGGCACTTTCACTGGGAAAGGAGGTTAAAAGGTTGTCAATGCTTTCTCCAGGGGCTCTGTCTGACAGTGAACATGTGTTTCCTCCCTTTAATCGGCTCGCCAGTAGCCAGAAAGCTGCTTGTTTTCTGCAGAGGTTGTCAAAAATGATTTCAGTCTGGAGACGATGAATGATAAAAGAGGTTTTCAAACACAGTTTTGCACTGTAGCATTTGCAGTCCCAGAGAGGATGGATTGTATTACAATCTCGGTGCAAAGGGCCATGTTCCTGTAGCAAGAAAACAGTGCTTCGTTCAACCTGTTTGATGCTCCCACTTACCTTTCAAAGTTGAAAAATAGAAGCTGGACCTCAACTAAAGGAAAAAAAAAAGTCATCCCCAGAGCGTGTTCCTTCTCTCTGGTAAATTAAGTGGTTTATATATTTAGTAAAATTTCTGTTTTCCTCATGCTGTTCCTGGGAGCCGCGTTTGCTTCAGGAGTTTATAGAGTGCTCGTTCTTCTCCTGGATATTTTATACAGGCCGCAGAGTTGTTCCCTCTGAAGTTAGCAATAAAACTTTCTCCACGAAGACCAGGCCTATAGTCAAAAGACCTGACACCATAAAATACCGACCTACCCTAGCTTCCGCTGAAGTCACCCTTTCAGATAGCACTCAGCATCTTCCTGAGATAAGTACCTGCATGTATGCAGAAACCCGGTTCTTTATTTTTGGGCAAGACTTGGAAAACTGGGTAAGTAATGCCAGCAAAACAGATTTTGCCTGCACAGGTTAATGCCAAATCCAGAATCCAACAGGGGATTTATGAAGCTGGCTGGACCCCCATGCCATTTCCACTGATGGTATTGCTAACTCTACAGGCTCAGAAATTCCATACGTGAGATTTTTTTTTTAAAAAACCAAAAGTGTAATAACATCGGCGGTAAGCCCTGCCCATGATACATGGTTTTATTCCTGAACCCCCACGGCCCATACCCAATGCCTGTGTGATGATTAGTTGCCTGGTCCCCCATGCACATTGATTAACGTGATGCTGGATTTTACTGTAGATGTCTCACCATTGTATATGCTGCTTTTTTGCCCAGAAATTCATTCTTTCTTCCCAAATTCCAAATCAGTTCAGTCTTTCATCCCACATCACCGCCAGTTTGGTCCTCCCAGCTTTCCCTAATCTCTGTCTCTGTCACCTTTCTCTTCAAGTGAATTCTCCCACCAAATCCTACTTTTGTTCAACTTTTCCATCAACAACATCCATCTCTTGCTTTTGCCACTCATAATTTTATCTATGTTCCTTCTTGGCTTCTTCACCACTCTCAGTCAAGAGAAGGTGCAGAGGGGAAGCACCTGCAAGCGCTCTTCATCCCCTGACTCCCCATCCCTGCACTTTTAGGAGGGAAGAGCTCAGGAGTCATCCTTGCTGGTCCCACTGACCCATGCCAGCTTCGCCCCATGAGGCTGGCAGGCAGCGGGGGAATGTCCCCTCTCCAGGCTGGTGTTGGCTGATGCTGGATTCGTCTGTCCTGGCTGGAGCTGCCCCCAGCTTTGCCAAAACTTGGGTGGAAAAAGAGCTGACGGTGCAGCAGGAGCAGGAACCACTTGGGGGATAGCTGAGCTCGGCAAGTGCCTCCAAGTAAGTACCGTGCAACGCGGGTCAGAAGCATGGAAGGAAAAAAAAGTTTAGACATACTGAATATATTTGGTTGCTTGATGATGCTTTCCATGTTTTTCTGCTCTTTTCCTTTTCTTTTGCTTTTTTTAACTGAAAAAAAAGAGCGCGGCAGAGTTTCTATCACGAGTTTCAGCGATTCTCCTTTCAGTTACATTGTGCTGCTGCTAACAGGAACTTCCTGTTTAGTTGCTACATTAAAAGGATGTATATAAACAAGAGAGTCTCAGAAATGGCTAAATACTAAGCACAGAAGGTTTTTATTATCATCTTTTGAGTCTTGTACATGGCTAAGACTTCATTCCTCCTTTTTCTTTTCTTTTCCTTTTTTTTTTTTTTTCCTGGGCACAACTAAATTCCAAAACATTTCTTGAGTGGTAACTTGTATTCTGGTCTTTATTATTTCTGACAATATTTTAAATAGTTGGAGTTGAATTTTCTGCCAAGGAAGGCAGGCTGTCAGGTGGCAACTGTATTGTGTAGAACCAAAAATTGGATATACACTCAAAGCATACTTGGGGAAACTTGAACGCAGAACTGGGCAACATCTGTTTTCATCTGAATTTGATTACCATTTAAGCGGCCTAATGTCATCACTGGGAGGTTTTGCTGTATGTATGGTCAGCTTGGAAATCTTCTCTGTCGGGGCCAAAAAAGCATATAACAGGTGCACGAAGAATTTGCTAACGTGCTTTGAAGAACCTGCGCAAAACAAGTAATAGTGCTTGTGTCTGGAAAGTCCCCATCGGTCCCAACAGCATCTATGGCACGTTGCTCTTGATTAATTCCTGGGCAGCACTTTGAATATTTAAAACACTGGCTCAGTGCAAAGTGTCATCATGACCTTGGCTTTCTCAAAG
Organism: Aptenodytes patagonicus; assembly: GCF_965638725.1. Taxonomy (NCBI): domain Eukaryota; kingdom Metazoa; phylum Chordata; class Aves; order Sphenisciformes; family Spheniscidae; genus Aptenodytes; species Aptenodytes patagonicus. The sequence goes on from NC_134951.1 coordinate 121,600,539, forward strand.
CTCTCCCCATCCAAACCGAAGCGCCGGAGAAAGACGGGGCAAAGGCAGCACATCCCACCAGGAGAAGGTTCAACTCCTCCTCTTCCTCACGCTGAAATATTTGGCTAATGTCATAGAGATTTGGCTAAGTGGATTCAATCAACTGTTTTCACTCTATTATAGTTCATAATCCCTATTCAAGATGAAGTGCACTGCAGCCTAATGAATGTGGTAATGGAATCCTTGTGTATGTTTTTCCACAGCGGGGTGCAGATTAGCATAAGTGTCATATTCTGTTGGCATGCCTGCTATTATATCTGAGGCGTTGCACACACTGGGAATTTTTCAACTGGATAATAATAAGATGAATATGGTATGCACATGCACATAGAACACACAAGTTTTGAAAGTGATCTATAATAAATCTCACCTGGAGGGGCATTATGATAGATTAACTTTGCATTTTGGCTTAAAAACGCAATGTTTAAGCCAAGCGTATGGTAACACGAGTACAAAAGAATTAGATTAAATTTCATGCACAGTTTTAAAGAATGTTGTCATTTGGGGCAGCGGAGTGCTAAAGAGTACTCTGTAGGTCTTAGGGTTTCATATATTCATATATTTCACATAATCAAGTTCAAAAACCCAGCTCAGATGTCCCCCTTGCTCAAAGCTGATTGTTGCAGCTCTGAGAGGTGGCACACAGGTAGAGGAAAGCCTCTGGATTGTAGAAGATCACCATGTACGTGCCTCCTTGGGTAGTCGCTGTCAGCCCGTGAAAGAGGGAGAAGAAAACCCTAAATATCTTTATTTCAACAGCACTTTGGTTTTACCTGCTGAACGTTGTTGGTTTTTTTCACAGGCTGATCCAAATAGAACTGAGCAGAAGTTCATGCTCAAACAAAAATCCCATCCAAAACACAGAGTCAAGTGCTCGCCGTGAAGCGTTGTATAGCTTTCAGTCTACGTTGTGACCTCTGAAATGAATTTTGCTCCGAGTTGTAGGATGCATTTTTAATTACTTAAGGCGTTTTAGTTTTCCTCTGGTTAAAGAAACTCCTGATGAATCTCCTTGTGCATCACCTAGGAGAGACAGCACTGCTTATGATTAGTCCCAGAATTTATTACTTGATTATGGAAAGTGCAGGCCTGAGAAATTCATACCACTTAAGCAGTGGTTTAGTGTGACTAATCAAAGAGGTTTTCCTGGCACACAGGAGGTATCAATATATATAGACTAGTGTGGAAAAGCGTATCTTTATGCTTTTAAGCATGGTGGCACGGTAACAGCTTAAGCATATTAATCAGCCCAAGGTAAGTGCTGCTTCTGTATCATATTTTAATCTGATTCTTTCTGCAGTGTTAGAGAAATTATATCTGTGGCTGCAATAACATTTAGAAAAGAAATTGTTTGCCAAGTGAATGAGACAATCAGACCAGTCATTCAGACCTGAGGATTAACCACGAATTTCTTTTACCTTTATTATCGGTACATTTCTGCATGATCACCATAAGTTTAACTATTTGAACTTTACTGAGAAGGTAGTGAGCCATCAAAGGGTGTTAATGTTTGTTTGTTTGGTATTTAGTCTGGAGGAGCTTTGCTTTTAAAAAACATCTATTATCGTGGGTCAGTAATCTGATATATTTTTCCTGGGAACAAAACTTGGACTTCAGAGGGCCAGGCTAATATCTGCGCTACAGTTGAGTTGCGAGTGCTATTCTCTGTTGTTTTCTGAAGCCTGAATGACCTTTTCAAAACTCAAAGAAACCTGTGTCTCGCCCGTGTGCTATTAGCAAGAATTGGTTTTCTAGCAACTCCACAAAGCTCGTTTAAAAAATAAAATAAAAAAAATCCCACTGCTGGATGAAAGAATGTAAATTGGGGTTTCCAGTGAAGTTCAAGCATCCTTTGCAATCACATCACCCCTTTCCTTGAGCGTGGTATGAAGAGGCTGGGTGGCAAATGTATTTAAGACTCTGAGGAAAAGGGCTGTTAAGTCGACCTTGGTAACTTAACTGAAACAGTATACGTGTAAATCCATCGCAAATCCCTGGCCTTTTACAACTCCTGTCCCAACGGAAATCAGATCACAGAACTGTTTACAAGAGACTACGAGTCATTTGGATAAAGAGCCATGACAGCAGGCCCCGTATTATTTGAAATTGTAGTAACCCAAGCCTAAATAAATATTCTAAAAGCAAAATAATAAGGATTAGGTAATTATTATGAGGTAATTATACTTATGATATTTTGTATTTAGTAGAGAAGAATGATTTCACTGTAAACATCGATGCTTTGCCGGTTTGCAATCAGTTGTAATCTTCAATGTTTAAAGATAACGTTCCCGTTTCAAAAAAAAATACGTGCATATATATCTTTTACCCTGAGCTTTAGATGTCCTGAATGGTAATCTTTAAAACCACTAGAAGTAGCACCATAAAAATATTTTACAACATTATTTAATGTATGAGCTAATCCCCAGCTAATGGTCAATTTTTGCCATTTTTCTAAGCAGGGAGGAGAGGAGAGGGGAGGGTGGGGACCCTGCTCCCATTCAGCCAAACACCCCATCGGCGCAGGAACAAAAGGGAATCACTTCAATTTTCAGTGCTCTGAGAACCTTCTTGGCATCGCAAACAAATACTACGTTTTCATCAGTGCTTCAATTAATCTTCCCCAAATAATATTTTACGAGCATATGCTTGGAAGTAGTTGTATTAAACTCATGTAAGGTTGGGTGGTGGGTTTTTTCCTTCCTCCCCCAAGTCACTTTGAAATATTTACTGCAAACAGATGTGAGTATACTGTTAACTTGAAGAATTAAAGTTCTTTCTCAGGGAAATCATTATTTTACAATTAATAATTGTAGAAAGGGAGAAGGCCTGCCTGTATGCCTAGTTTATAGGAAGCCCCTGGATTGCTCTGAGTGAAATTTGCCTTTGATGCTTCTTTTTATAGTCAAGACTGCCTCGTCCTTGCCCAGCTACACAGCCGCCCCTGCGGTCCCCATCCCACATGCCACCTACCAGCCGCAGCAGTGCCACGGCAGCTCTTCCCCAAGTCCTTTCCACGGGAGAAGCCTCAAGGAAGGAAATAAGTAAAACCCACACCCCATATTTCTCTTCGAGGTGAAATTATTGCTCAGCATCGTCAGTTATGGAAACAGGCTGCTCACGTGTAATGGTTTTGTGGCTCCATTGATGGCGCGATGCACCACGGCAGCCTACAGACAGGTCGGCCGTCTGGTGGATGGTTGAGCTCATGAGATGAAGTCCTTGCTTTGCAGCAGCCTGTGTACGGGGACAATACCTGTGACCGATTTGGCTGCCTGGAGGTTCAAGTTCTTAGCCCTTCTGTAGGTTTCTGGTGTCTGTCCTGGGCACATGAGATTACTGAGATGTTTTGTCCTTGAAAAAGCAGAAATAACGCTCTTGCCTGGGGTGCCCAGAGCCTTAAGTTGTTAATATTGGTAATGTCCTTAGAGATCCTTGCAGGGAGGATGCTGTGTAACTGGGTTTGTGATTCAGGAAAGAGAAAATAAGGGTACTGATGAGATTGTACCTCTCAGGCAGGAGCGTGGAGATGAAGGGCATTTACTGCCATCTATGGTGGTGAAGTGATAGTGTGGACAGCTGCACCCCAAACCGATACCTCTGACGTGCACCACAAAGACCACAAAGCTGTAATTTTTATTTTTTTTTTTTAGTGCATTTGTTTTGTTACGTATTTTCCATGCAGTGAGGAAGCCCAAAGCACGGTGGACGTACAGGGAAATGTTTGTTTTCCTTGTGTAGAAAAGGGCTAAAATGCCGTGCTGGGGTTTTGTAAGTGGCTGTCGTTTAGTGTGTTGCACTTGAAGGACAGAAGCAAACTGAGGGTGTGAGGAAATCGGTGTCCTCTGGTGCTGTCTCATGAAGCCGATACCCGCTGTGATTTTTCGGAGGGAGAACAGAGCGCTCTGTCCCACAGCATCTTCATAAACTGAGCACATGTACATGCATACGCCGGGGAAAATGTGTCTATATAAATAGACAGCTCTTTAATGGCCGAGCCAGCAGTATGTGAGCTGACATCAGCGATGCAGAAATGTGTACATGCAGGGGAGAAGCTGTCTGTTTTCTGAAGAAAACTGCTCCGAACACTGTTATCCTCCCACTGTTGCTAACTCCAGTCTGCAGAACTGTGATTTTGGTGAAAATCCTCTGAGGCTCATCCCTCTGTGGAGAGCAGCTGCTGCTTCTTTCCTTGCTCAGGCCTGTCCCCTCAGCTTGATCCGGAGCAAAAATAGCCCGAGCCCAAAAGCACTTGCTACTCATAGGAAGACCAGGATCTCGCAGGTAGGAGCAGGACGAGAACTGCATGTATCAACTCCCCTTTTTCCACCCAGCGAACACAATTTGCAGCCTGCAGCTCTGGGTGGTGAATGAACCTCAGCTGTATTGATGGCTGAGGGTGAAAGAGGGTCATAAATGCTGCCAAAATCTTGTCAAAGTATTGTGTGGGGGAAATCACCCAGTTGCTGCTCCGTGTGCTCTCGTTCCACTAACCTCCTGGCCTGGACCGCTGAAATTATTACAGCTTCAATTATCAGGCAATAGATGGCCCCTTGCTGAAAGCAAGGGAGCGGGTGGCAATCGTAATTAGATCCTGATCCTGGGGACCTAATGCTCTTCTCCTTTCCAGTCCCTTTACAGTCAAAACTCCCTGGATTAAGTGGAATTGGGTCTGATTTGCATTGTGAGGAGACTTGGGATCGAGTCTGTGGCATCTTTGCAAGAGAAGCGTTTGCTCTCCTGGTTGACAGTAGCAAGACCAGCGTATTCGCTACCCTGCGGGAGCAAGCTGTAAAATCTCAAATGGATTTTTCACTTCTTGTTTGTTGGGCACGTCACTGCAGTAAAGCTGCCCTGGGAACAATCAGTACCTGTGCCCGCACCCAGCTTCTTGTCCCCAGCCCAATGGGGGACTAAATGCTGTTCTTTGAGGGGAACGAAGGAAAGAACCGATGCCTGCAGGTATGAGACGCTGCACAGAAATAGCCTAAGAAATATATGCACTCAACTTCCCAAATGGCTAAGCTTTGCAACGGTTTACTTTAGCACACAGGGCAGCAAAATCAGAGTGGATGTGTAGAGCAAAATAGTCAACGCTGAGGATCTGCCACCTTCCCTATGCATGCACTGTGGAAGGGTTTCCCCTGGATTAGCTTTCATCTGGTTCCCATGGACTGAGTGCCTGGTGTAGTGCCTGGAGTGCATTAAATGTATATCTTCCAGCTTTTGTTTCATCTAAACGGGTCTCCGCTTTGCACACCACGAAAACAGCTCACAGTTTGAATCACAGTGCTATAGTTGTATGCATTCCTAACTCAAGCTAAAATGATGGGACAGATACATCCTTTCACCCCTCCGGTCCTGGGTGAATGGCGTCAGGCAGGTCCTTATTACCTGCAAGAACCTGCACATCCCCACCTAGCCCCGTCCCCCATCAGCTCAGGGATGCTATCTGTCCCTGAGCTGCAAAGTCAGAGCGCCCATCATTCCTCTTTTCCCAATCCATCATTCCTCTTTTCCCACAATAATTTGCACATAAATCGCTAGCAGTTACAATTTAGGATTTTCTCCTAGCATGGGGTAAATAATAGTGACGCTCTCCCTACTGTCGTTGGGCTTTGCTAATTTTAGCTCAGATGTAGTTCTTATTTCTTCAGGAGAGCCATAAAACCTTCCTTCCAGCCTCACATTTTATTCCTCTTTGAAGCCCAAACAAATTAGCGAAGTTGAGAACTTTATTTTCAGAGTTCATTAAGCCCTTAACAGTAAATCCTTTTCTCACGTTCCAGATGTTGTGGTTTTCTTGACCTCAGTTTATATTTCCCTGTGATGTGAACAAGCCGACGTCTTATTCTGGCCTTACCAATTTCTTTGGAGAGCTGAGGAAAGGGGGACATAAGGAGTCTCCTGAAAGGTTTTCGGAGAGAGAGAATGAAAAAATCTTTGTGCTATCGTACCAGCCCGATGCTTCATCTGTAGTCATTAGGCATTGTCTCTGCTGCTTAGTGCCCTGACCTCTGCAGAGCTATTTTTACATATTGAATGCATTTTTACCGATATATTTTTCATCCCCTTCCTTTTCACTTGAGTACTTTACATTTCGGAGGTAGCGCTCACCTGCATTTGGGTATGTCTAAAGCGCAGCCCTTGAATAAATTGTGTTGTTTTGGCAACACATCGAAATCTGTACAGATCCTTCTTTTCCACTTTGATTCTGCAGAGCATTTTGAACATGCTGAAATCTAGCAGTTTGGGCAGTCCTTTGGATTTGAGCAGTGTCAATTATGCATTACACGCATTAATTAAACACCCGAACTTATCTATTCTCTTCCAGCCACAGGTGAATCATTTTAAATGTAGTTTGTACCTTTTTATCCTCTTCAAATGTTGGATTTTTGAAGACAAGCACCTGCAAGCCTTTTAGGAGGTGTTACTCCTGCTGTTACTGACATTTTAATAAATGCAGAAATAAATGTTCCCCACCAAATTGTCTAATGTCAACACTTACCTCATCGAAAGAAGTGAGTCAGTTTGAACAGAATTTATAACATGTGCCGTACCTATAGCCGCCTAACATGAAGCGCATCCAGTTTTGTATCCATTTTTCCTGTTTTCTTTGAAACCATAGTAACTATCAGGCTGCGTTCATAAATATTACAATGAATATTTGTCTTTGTGCACTTCCACAGGGAAACATATGAAAAATGGATCAAAGATAGCAATTCATAAAGGGGGGGGGGGGGGGACCCCCGACCCTTCCGCATGGCATATCAGTCTGCCTTCCACAAGCGTAGGCGCTCACTCTTGCCAGCAAATATTTTACGGTGGGGCAAGACAAATATAGTAATAGAAGGTAATGCCCTGAACCAAGGGAGCACTGGTATTTGGTGGCTTCTTGCTTAAGAGAACACCTCAAGGCATCGCCAAATGTGACCAGCAAGATGCTGCTTTGCTCTCTGCAGATAAATGTTTCTGGGAAGAGAGGCTTGCGCTGGCATTTCAGCCGGCTACTGGGGGTTTGGGCATCTGTCAGCTGAAATAACGGGGAAATGTGGAGGGAGGGAGGAGGAGGAGATGTTTAAACGCAGCTGAATCCAACCTCTGACGTTGCAAAGCTTCCTAGGGGCTGCACAAGGCGCAGCCAGTGCTTAACTCTTGTTGGGAGGCTTTGGCATCATTTATTTGGCCTTGGGGCTGGCTGTCTGCCCCAGCAGGCAATATTCCTCCTGCAGGGACTGCAGGAAAGCTGGAGGTATTTACACATCTAAACTGCTGCGTTTGCAGGCGTAGCAGGAGAGCTGGTCAACAGTATTGTATGATTTCAGCTTTTTTTTTTTTACAGAATTCTGTATTTTTATTGTTCTTACAGACAAAAATATCTGTATTTTTAAGGTATCTATTTGTTTACCAGCCTAACGTGTTGGCTAGCCTGTGTACTATCCATTTGCTGAAAGCAGTCTCACGTAAAGAAAATATCCAAACAGGATGGTCGTGGAGACAGGTTATGAACCTGTTTCAGTTTGGTGAAATCGGGTAATTCTTTGGCTAGAGAGAAGTGAAGAACAGAAGAAACTGCGTTACCTAGCAATAAATGAAATTTCAGAGGTTTGAGTTTTGTCTGGATGACAGCAATTAGTTGAGCCCTGTAGCTGGGATATCCAGGTTTAAGAAGATACCAAAAATTGGCCAGAAACATCTTGAAAGCAAGTCACCTTTCTACTATTTCTTGTTGATGGACAAACCACAAAGGATTTTTTTCCACCTTTTTTTTTTTTTAGGAGAAGCGCACAGAGATGGGATCATGTTACCTCCTCTGTTCTCTGTGTCTGAGGATGAAAATGATAGAGAAAACCTAACTAAGGTTTGGGGATTTTTGCCAGGTTTAATTCAGGGCTGCATCACCACCTCGGTTTCACCACTGGAAAGCCAGAATAATTTTGTATTTTCTTTACTTAACACACGTGAGTCTGATCTCCTCTACACCAAGTCAGGCAGAAACCTATCGCTGCTGACACGGTCCCAAGGTAAAGTGTATGTAAGGTATATTATGAGTCAGGGTCTAAAATCAGGAGCCACAGTCCCCAGCATCAGCGTGGTAAAAATGTTGCGTTTGTTTTATTTACCTTCCCATTTCTGACTCTCTGGGTTATGTTTTGAGGCTTGCATCCAAAACCAAAAGGGACTGAAACTTATTGGGGATGAGAGGTGGGATGAAGTCAAGCCTGAAATTCTAATGAAAATATGGAGTATCTCAAGGTTTGTGATAAAGCATTGGGAGCGGGCAGCGCAGCCAGAGTTACGGGTCTCCGACCTCCCTTCCCACTTCAGAGTAGCCTCACAGGTCTGCTGGTGAAAGCCAAATTGAACTCAATGTCATCGTTACCTGCCTGGGAGTACAGCCTGGCCATGGCTTTCATTTTCAGCATGGACCAGGCTAAGTGGCTTGGGACTGGGAGAGAAATTGCCCTCTGATGACTTGAAAGCAGTTACTGAAGAGCTCTCAATAGTCCTATTCATTGCAAAGATGCTGTCAGGGTATCAACTAGTAAAAACATGGAGAACAAGCGAAGAAAGTAAGCTAATGGTGCTGGGTCTGGAAAACCCAGGTCACTCCATGGTGTGTTTCCACTTACCCTTCTGCATGCACAGACACCTGTTTTGTAAGAAATATAGGTTTTCCCAAAAAGCCCTGAGGTGCACCTGTGTGTTGGGGTGAGGTAATAGTAGATGGGAACAGGTTTCAGCTGAGACAAGGAGTGGCAAAGAGGTATGTGTGTGTTTTCAGGACCCACCCAGAAATGCTGAGGGGGCAAGGTTAAGAGTGAGATGGCAATTTGGAATGGGGGTTGATGGTGGGAGGCCGGAGAATTGGCATGAGAGCCTGAGGCCACCTGCTTCGTCCCAGGAATTCCTCAGTGCTTCAGCCTGGAGCTGAGAAAAACGTGGCTCTGACTGGCGCATGTGGATTTCCCTTCCATTAGAAATTGTGCCAGATGATCGGGCTATTCAGATATTAGAGAGAAAAGTGTGGTAGAGCAGGAGATAAAACTGCCAATTAATTTTTGGTGAAGGTTTTTTCCCAACAGATGTGTTCCATGTTTGAAGTTTTTTTTATTAAATAAATTTGGGGGAGCTTTTTTTCTTTCTTGCGGAGAAAAAAAAAAAGGTCAAATGTTTGCCTTAGAATATGTTGGTTGTTCTTTCTGATTTTTTTTTAAATTTTTAATTAACACATTTCACTGAAAAAATGCAAACAAGCTGTGTTTTCAGAGTCTTGACAGCTAGTGCCTCTGAGCCTCTGGTGCTGCACATGACCAGTGGCCGGTGCTGATCCAGCCTGTTAGAAGTCCAGTTAGCAAAACTGGGCTCCTTGGTGGTTGACAAAATGTAGTTTAAGGGAAGAAAATTTAAGAGTTTATCTCTCCATCCTGAAAAACAGACATACAGGGTCAGGACGTGGCTTCCTCCCGGCCGCGCAGTAATGTTGGGTTGGCCGAGGGGTTGGCTTTTAGGCTCTTGTGAAACCTGTGTCTCACCTGGGGCTGGGCTTGCCCAGGAGCTGCTGGGAGAGCCAAACCTGCTGTGGTGAGTGCATGTGGTGACTGGGGGTGCCCATACTGGTGTCTCTGGGTCACTCTGGTCTGTAGTTGAGCAGAGGACCCAAAAGAACAACTGGCCTTTTTTGACTGTGAGCCATTCAAGGAGCAGCCATTCCCTTTGGCTCTTCTTGGCAGCGGTGTAAGTGGTCCTTGGCCATGCAGTGTGGGTAATTCACAGGGTTATGAGGTTTGGCTTCTCTTGCGGTAGTGCTTTCCATGCTCTCCTTGGTCCACAACCATCTTTCTAAGAGCTTTTCATGAGCTGCTAGGTGAAGGGCTGCAATGCCGTTGTGTTGCGTGGCGTCATCTTTGAGAACATCCAGTTGGGAGGGGATGTAAGCAAGGGGAACTGGTGGCATTTAGGGGCAGACATAACCTTGCAATCTCCCAATGCAGGAAAAAAGATGGGAAGAAAGGAAGGAGATTTAAAACTGTTGAATCTGGGCTGTCCAATGCATTGACAGGGAGTGTAATGTGTGTGCGGGAGTTGCAGGTGGGCGTCAAGAGAAGCGGGGTGTATTCTGGAAGAGTACATGGGATTTATGAGTTTCCCATGCCTCCAGAGCTCCAGCGTGGGGAAGGGACTGAGCCTTAGGTGGCTTAACGAGTGGGCAGAGTGAAGGGCAGGAAAGAATGGAAAGAGAGGAGGAGTAGTGCAAGAGGCAGGTGGCTATGTGGCAGAGAAGTTTTCTTCCTCTTGTCTCTTCGACATGATTCCCACTTGTCCCAGAAAAGCACATAAGGCACAGTTGAAGGCAAAGAAGGTAGAGACCAAAGGGGTATCTTTTAAAGGACTAATCTTGGCATCAGGAGGGGAGAGTGAAAATAAAAAGGACTTTTATGTGAATTAAAATATTTCCGACTAGCTGAAATGTTTTGCAAAGGAGGATCCTGGACTCCCCTTTCTTGTCCCCATTTAGCTAGACAACACAAGCCTGCAAATAAATTCAATTCTTCCTTTGATTTCCCTGCATCCCTTTTTTTGTGCCCTTCCCCCATTGTATTCGGAGTCAGCTGCAGCGCTCGCCTGTAGCTTCACTGAGCCCATTTGAGCCTAAAGAGTTTCCCACCCACTCACCCCAGGCAATAAAGCCTTTCTTTAGGTGTGGGGCTTACAGATCTCAACTCACACCACTGGATAAATAGCATCTGGAGCCCTGGAATATTTTAAAGAGTTATCCAAATGTTCATCACTAAAGAAAACTCATCAAAGTTGCTTTTGGCTCTTTCTGTTCAAAGGGGGAAGGCATTATCAGGATATAAGGCGTAGTTTTGCTCGTAGCCTGGGGAGATACAATACCCTTACTGTGAAGGCAGGGTCCACTTCATGGTGCTTGTAGCATCCAGTGACATGCCTGAGAACAAGTTTTGTAGCCGCAACTGGAGGAAGCGGTCAATGTTCATGGAGTGTCAGATAATCCGCTGTGACATATGATCCAAAAACATAAGGCTGACGAGTATTCCTGGCACTGTGTGCCGGTGCTGAGAGCAGATTATGCATTTTTAAACGTTTGATGTTCTTTCAACAGTTAAAAGCCATTTTGGGCAACAGATAGCTCTGAAGATATTTTAAATAACTTTTTTTTTTTACCACTGGGACTTATCAGTGCTTCATTTTAAGAAGCAGCATTACAGAAGGCAGAGGGCATCTCTAAGGAACCAGTTCTGATCTCACTTACACCTATTTATATCCGGAGTAACTCGGCTGAAGCAAATGGAATTTACTCCTGCATTAAGCAAGTGTAACCAAGAGCAGAATTTAACAGGCTCCTCTGCTTGGCGCTTTCTGTATGTCTCTTTAACGAGCTATTTTCACAGCTCAGACTGTTTCCGTGGTGAAGGGAAGCCGGAGCATTTGGGTTTTAGAGCACGGGTGGGCACAACTCCCGTGCAAGACCGGGCAGCTGGGTCAAGGAAGAGCACTAGGCTAGTGTAAAGGCATGAGCCTGCGGACTCCGATATGGGAATACCACCTGCTCAAGCAAAAAGTCCCATCAAACTGTCTGGGAAGTAAGGATTACATGTATAACAGTTTGCAGAACCAGAATTTGTATGGATGAATTAAAGAAACCCTATTATTATATGTATAGGTATATAAGTGAAACCCACACACACCGTGGTAGGAAAGACTGATTCTAATAACTCATAGCCAGCCAGCCCTGGGTTTGTATTTACCGTCTTTCCAGTCCTGCTTATGTATTACAAGCAATTGCGCCTCTGCAGAGCTCTCCTGATGCGAGCATTTTTCCCTCTCAGGCAATTGCATTTCCCACTAAAGGCTGCGCTCTGCTTTTTCTGCCCTGCTGGCAGTGCAAATGTGCCAATCTCATTCTCGAGGCATGGTTCCTGTTGTGGGATCAAATGTTAGGATTTTAAAAGCTAAAGTTTGATGTGGATGAACAACTGCCTATAAAACGCATTAAGCTCTTACCCTGTAATGTATTTAATTTCACACTGACTGATGGTATTGCCCCTGAATGGATTACGGCAGGGGGCTGCTATTGTCCTACTAAACCACACTGGTTAAATAATACTTTGGAGTCTAAAGCTGCTCTGGGAGCATTTCATATTGGCTAACATGTGAAATGAATACCTAGCTTTTCTGCAGGCGCTTTGGGTTGGTGTAAAAAAATAAAATAAAAAAATAACTACATGTTGAGTTGGTTTACAGTTCAGGAAAATTTTGCACAGTTGCAGGATGGTGTCTTTACCTCTGTGAAACGTGGACCAGCAGCTATAAAAGGCCCCAATTCAGGGACGTGCAGGTGCTTCCCTTGGCTCAGCGGGCTGTGAAGGCTGCTGGAGCAGAGTAGGTGCACAGCACTTCTCAGGAGAGGTCTCCCTAAGCTCGTTCCTCACAGGTGTTTGGAGCTTGCAGTATATTTATTTAAGCAGTGTCTCCCTAACATTAGTGCCCAAAGGGTCAGAGACTGGAGTGCTGCTTAGAGCTCAAATATATTAATGTATCCGTATCATAGTTGAGGGGATCAGCTTCCTTACTGGGCTTTTTTTTAGATTTAATTAATTATTTTTGGCTTCAAGAGGTTTTCTCTGCTAAATAATTACTGCTGCTTTGTCCTTTATGCTGAAGTAAATCATGAGTTACTCCAATGGAGTTACACCTCCTGTATGCAAAATCAGGCTCATGGGCTTTACCGATCTACACGTTCTGCCCTGAATCGTGTCACTCTGGGAAAGTCTGTGATTAACTGTATGAGTAAATGAATTATGTGCTCCTCCTGCCTGTTTCACCCTGCTCCATCTTATGTAAGACAACGCCAAATGAAAGAGGATTTCTCAAGTCCATGCAATTGCGAGCAAATTCCACTCCCTGTTAAGTCATTTTAAAAGTATGTGCTTTATCTGTACAAATATATAAATATATATAGAGATATCTATTTATATCTCTATAGATATATGTATATCTATATATAAATATATCTATAAATATGTATGTATGAATATATATATGTATAAATATATATAGAGAGAGGTCTCTAGTATCAGCAGGTATCACTCATGAATGCGTGGCTAGAAATGCGATCATCTGCAGTTTGCTGAAGCACGAGCCCGTAGCAACTTTGCTTATTGCATTGATTAAGGAAAATTAAAAGATCTTTTCTTTCTTGAAAAAGAGAAGGAACTGCGATAAGAAAAGGCTAAGGAGGTATTAAAGCCCCGCTAGTCTTTTTTTGTTTTGGTCCCCCACCCCCCCCACCCCCCAAACTTCAGCAGAGCCAGGAAAGAATGCTGGAAGTCATCAGAGGCATGGTTGGGATAGAGAGTGTTAATTCTTCCATATCTAAGCCTCTTTGTCGAAATTCCCTTTGTCTCTTGCCCCAAGTCATTAAACACTAATCCCATCACTCTTCCTAATCCGCTGCAGTGGAGCCAGAGTTCAGTTTCCGAAACTGTCTTTGTTGCTTTCCTAATAGACAGCTCGCTCTGGATTTCAGTTGGTTCGGTCACATTTAGGGCTTTCCAGCGCAGTTCTTTAATGAAGTGCCATTAATGAAACTTTTCCTCCTTCATGCAGTGTGCACGGGCATCAATTGGTTTAGCGTTAAGTAGGGTAAGGTGCCTAGTCATCTTAGCAGCCTTTGCAAAATATGACTGTCAAAGGCAAAACCTAGGAAACAAGACCATTGAAGAATATAGCCAGTGAAGTACTCGTTTAATTACTAAGGATTTACAAAAGCAAATCTGTTCTTTGTGGCTTACAAAAGACAACAAGCTCAGAAGAGATAGTAAAGGGTTTGGGACCTATTCCCTTTTCTCCCTCCCCCTCTTCCCAACAAATCCTGGAAGAGGAAATGTGGCTGAGCAAAGGCATCAAAGCCTATTGTAAATGCTTTCCAACCAGTCGCAGGAACACTAACTTTCTAAGCGGGAGGTGTTCCACTTGCTGCTAAAATAGACCTTGAGTCCTCTCCTGCGAGGAGACATGGCCACGTTATCCAAATCAATTCTTCCATGGCAGAAAGTTGAGCATCAGTCCGTTCCTCTTCGCTGAAAATGAAAGCTTCTTCATAACGAAAGTGTTTCTGATAACGGGAGGTGGTTTGTAGAGTTGCGTTTGGTTGCATAGGTTTCATCTAATGTGGCTGATGTTTTGAAGAGAGTACTTTCTAGCCAGAGTATAAACGGAAAAACTTTGTATTCTTTCTTATGACGGTGATACTGAAAACGGTCCGCGTTCAGTTCATTTGCTACGTGTGTAAGAATGGAAGCAAAAAACTCTCTAGGTAGCAACTCCTGAGAAAAGTTGCTTATGTCTGGAGCAGCCCCACCTCTAGTTTAAAACCGTTGCCAGAATGATAGATTCTGTAAGTAGGTTTAAGTATAACCATTTCATTTTTGGAAAGCTTTATTCTGCGGCCAGGTACAAGAGTCCCTGAGTTAACTGGAGCATCTTTCCACTAAGTCTTGAGATTTGGATTGAATCTTCAGCTTCCATGTTCTCAGTGGGACGCAAAATAAAAAAGATAAAGACCGTGAGTGTAGGAAAACTATTGAAGCTGGCAAATCTGCTGGCTATATATATTATATTTGTTAGGCGTTAACATTTTTTCCTCTGATATGAACTATCTAATTACCAGCAAACTTGTGATATGAAATAAACCACATCTTATTGTACAGCACACTTTCCATACGCTCTATTTTACTACGTTCATATGCCGTATAAATGAGATCCAGGTTTGATTATTAAGCAATTTAATTTCTCTGGCAAAGTTGATATTATAGTGCCCTGGAACAGAGTGCTCCAAAGGAGGATGTTCCTTTAAAGGCTCTGTTAACAACTGGCGGGTCTGTGTTTGGTTTGTTTAGATTCTAGTTTTCTCTCTTTTTTTTTTTATAGTGGTTTGTTTGGAGTTTGTTTGCTTTTTTGTTTATGTTCTTATATTCTTGGATTTTGTTCTGTTTTGTTGCCAGAATGTTCTGGCAGGTGACAGCCTAACTTGATCTTCTTCAAACATTTTGGTGCAATTATGTTGCCTCTCATTGTAAGCCTGCTCGATAACTTGCTCTACTAAAAAATCTCTCAAATCCCCTGGGAAAATAAATCAGATCCATTTACAAACTGAATAAATCACAACAAAGTGATTCATCTGCAAATGAAACCACAGCGTTCTCTGTAGATAAAGAAAAACAACTGTATTCTGCCACTTCATCAGGGTTTCTTCCCCCCCCTCAAATTCCAATGTGCATCTACTGTTGGCAATAAAAGTTACACTTGCATGTTGTTAAAATTTGTTCATATGCTTCAGCACTTCTACTTTCCTTGTAATTGACTTGCCAAGTCTCTTACTTCGGGGAATTGGAACAGCTTTTACATGTGATGAGGAAAAATTTCCTGTACAAGTCACTTTAAAAAAAAAAAAAAAAATCCAGAACGCATCCTGGTGTCGGTTATAGGCTACGCTGGAGCAGCACACACCAGCAGCATCACCAGCTGAGTACCAGCTGTCTGCTAGACTTCAACCCTTTAAACTCAGTCCTCCCTCAAGTTGATCTGCCCATGGTGAATTAGCTCCCCATGGCTACATCCTGGCAGAGCTTTTCATTTAATCCTTCCCTTCCTTTCCATTTCCCAATTACTGACTTTTTCCACTTGTCTTCTCTCTTTGCTTTCACCAACTGCAGCTCAGGTGTAAGAGGAGGGTCGGATGGGTCCACGCGACTTCTGGGGAACGTCTTCTGCAGGGCATGGCCCATAACGATTTGATAATCATTAAAAAAGCATGTTGGGGACTGACATCAAAGCGAGGCGTACCCGTTAACGGTGACGTAGCTTTCTCTAAACTGGGTATGATGCTAAGTGTAATAAACAGGTCTTTAACTAGTTACGGATGTCTTGGTCAAGGCTGGATGCCAGTCCTCAGCACAGGCTGGTAGGGAGCACATCTGGTTTGCGTGGCTGCTGTTTTGGGACGAGCTTTCATGTCCATTTGCACGAGTGGCAGAATCCCCTTGGATTTCAGCCCACCCGAGCCTTGGAAAATGCAGTCAGGCGATCAGCTCTGGGCGGTAACGAATGGATCTCAGTATTGATTAATACTGATTTGTTGATATGGCCATGAATGAAACATCTGTTTGTTTCCTTGGCTGGGGTTGATTTTCCCTCCCTGCTATCTATAGGAGCCCATGCGGGGCTCCATGGCATGCGGAATTTTCTCATGAAGCCCTTGCTGTAGCTTCAACAAAAGGACATGAAGAATTTCCTTTCCTTTGCTAGCGGTGGCATTCAGACAGAAAGAGAACCCCTGGAAAATGTAAAAGCTTTTGTAAAAACATGAGAAAAGCATTTAAAGCCTTTTCAAAGAAAGAAAACATCAATGTAAAGCCTCCTATAGTTGTCTGCCAGTGCGGTCTCTCTTGATTTGAAGAGTTTTTGTTAACCTTGGGGGGGAGGGAAGCAGAATTAAGGTTTTTGCTGGGTTTTATTGTTCTGCTGGTTTGTTTTGAGTTCTGTGATATCTTCTTTTTCATCAACACATGTGTGAACTGTGATTATACTTGAACATTTATTTACCCCTTCAGAAGCATCGCTTTTCAAGCATGAAAATACTCGGGTGTGTTGCTTTGGCCAGTAAGTTTCCTTGATACGTGATGAGAGTTTTCACTTTGAAGATCACTGCTTAGTATCAGTGAAAGATTTCAGCGATGAGTTCGCATGATAACGTCAACTCGTCACGGCAGGAACCAACCCGGTGCCCTCTGAATGGACTGCAAAGCCATGTAGATCAGCTCCTCTTTCCTATACTCCCCCTTAGCTTCGCAGGCAGTTCTATTGATGGTCAAAATCAATGCCTCTCATGAAGGAGCTGCAAAACTGATGGCCTCCAAAGAGAGCTTCAGACAAGTGGTAGAGTCGAGTGGGGAGAGGGAGACGGGGAACAGAGTGGTAAAGGGGGAGGACTGGGAGAGACTTCTCTCACCAGAAACAGAGAAACTGCCGAGAGAAGTGGGAAGGTACAGAACTGCATAGGAAGGTTATGCAGCTTTCCACCATTCAAGTGCTCATGCTTTGATACTCTGCCCCTTTGATGGCACCATCTCCTGCCTCAATAGCACTTCCAACAGCCTTGGGAGGCTCGGAAAACACCCTCAGAAAAGGGATTTAATAAAAGAAAACTACCTCTTCAACCCACATCTCCTTCCTAAGCAACAGCACTAGAGCTGTGGGTGTCCCTAGGATGTTTGCTTGGGGGGCTGAACAGAAAAGGCACGAGAAAGGTAGTTTTATTGTAAAAAAGAGAGAAAACTATTCAAATCCAAAGAAGCTGGAGCACTCAAAATACATTCAGGGTGTCCTGTTTCCTTCTTTCAATCTGTCTTCTCACAGAGTAAACATTTTGGTGTGAATTTTCATGGGAAACAAAAACAAGCTTTTGTTAGTCCTTGTTCAGGAGAGGAGAAAAGTAGAGGTCCTTAATAAATCTATCAAAAAAATGTGTCGCCTTTTCCACAGCCTTCATCCTCCTCCGTTCTTGTCGTCTTTCCTCTGTAGCAAAATCCTCCCTGCCTCCAACCAAAACCAGAAAATATGCTCCAGTGCCCACTCAGCAACACTAGGCACTAGGTCTGAGGAGTTTCTGAATGCTGGAAGGTCCCAGAGGGATCTGCCCAGGTCTAGCTTGGAGAAGTGAGGACTGATAGCTTTGTCCAGGAGGATGGTACAAGTGAGGTGGGGAAGGAAGGACACGTAGTTTTCTGAGCATCCTTCTATTGGTGTCAGAGTCCAGCAGTTCAAGGAGTTGGGTTTCCTGGTGGAAGTCCTGCCTGTCCTCCTAAGCATATAGTTTTCCCTATAGAAACTCCCACTTGAGAACAAACTTCTCCCTGCAAAAATGTTTATAGAGGTATGTAGGTGAAATTCATTGGCCTCTGTTTCAGAAGAAGTCCTGTTCCATGACCTAATGGCCTTGGATGTCTGTGAATGATTCCAGATTTAAAATTGTCTCTGTGAAAAGAAGTGCCGAAGTCTAAAATTATCCTATGAGAAAGGCTCATACAAAGATTTCTCTTTCAACAGGGTTTGCACATCAAGTTTCTGCTGCTCAAAGGACTCGCAGTGCAGTATGTCAGCTTTGATGATGGAAATATTACCCTCTTGCCTGGATTTTATTTTATGTTTGTTTTCCCTTCTCCCTCTAGCAGCCTCCAGCACCACTCTTGAAAAATGCTAATTACGCATATATACTCCCGCCTTCCCACCCACCCCCACCCCTGATGGAGAAGTGGCAGCGATACCGCAGCCCCGCTGTTGGCAGGGCAGGGATAAGGGCTGGCTGCATCCGCGTGAGCAGGGCTTTCCAAGAGAAACACTCAGACAACACAGCTCTTGAGTGCCTCAGCCGTAAATCTTCTTTGGGAGCCCTGCCTGCTTTATGGACTCTGCCATTTTCTCTCAGACAATTCAGAGCCTGCCCTGTTGCCTCTTGCAGAGACAGAAAGAGCATGGCTTGTTCTGGAGAGAAGAGGATTTAAGTTTTCTATAATATTGGGATGAAATGACCGGAAAAATTGACAGGATATGATTCTTTTAAGCTAGAAAGTGGTGACAGTCTTCCACTGTCTGCAAGGTTAGTAGAAAGTAGAGGGCAATGAGATTTTAATCCATGTCTGTTGAGGGAAGGAATAGAAATAATCAGCTTAATATGCAGCAAAGGAGATTTAAATGAGACGTTAGAGAACTTCCTCGTACCAAAAATGGTTAAGCACCAGAGCAGGCTACTCAGTAACTATGTGGAATCACCACTGCAGAAGACACATCTGTAAAGGTTGGGTCTAAGGAAACACAATCCTGCCTCCAACAGATGGTGTGGATAACTCCTCAGGGACAACACTCATCTCCATTTCATATGGTTGACTAAGGAGAGCATTCCCGCTATAGAGAGGCTATCTGGCTCCTAGGTTCAAAAAGAATATAAGAAAAGCCATACTGGTTCAAAATTAAAGATCTAACCCAGTATCTCATCTGCCATGGGGACCCACAGCACCTGGAAGGAGTATAAGAGTGAGAGGGTCCTACGGGGATACTTCCCCCAAATCATCTCCCACCCTGCAAATTTTGAAATTGAGGGACTTGACTTCTCTAGCCAGAGATGTTGTCTTTGTAAGGTCAGTCTAAGCAGCTCACCTGGTTGGCTTGTTTCTGGTAGATTTTCACATTAGTTTTTTTTGACTCGGAAGAAGAAAGTGATCATGGGAAGGTGGAAGAGGCAAGATGATAATAGGAGAAAAAAAAACCAGGAACTGGGCAAAGGGAAAAAGAGTGGAGCAGAAGGGAAGAGAAAAGAGGAAAGTGGGATGAGAAGACAAGGAATGAACAAGAAGAGGAAAGGACGTGGATGCCTTGCCACGAAGGAAAGCAGATGGTAGCGTTAGCCATGACATCAATGACTAAGTCCAGACTAAGTCCAAACCAAGTCCTCTGGTAACTGTGGCTTTATGTTAAATCTGCTGGCTGTGATACTGTTGCTCTCCACAGCTTAGATGCCACATTTGGGAGCTGAATCAAACGATGGCCACGCAGCATTACTTTATTTGCCAGTTGCAGAGTGAAACATCTGGATAGCAAAGACCCTCCTTTCATTGCCAGTCCTCTGCTTGCCCCAGGGACCCAATCCTTCCCCTGGGGGCTGGAGGGGCTGAGAGCGGGCTGCTCCACTGGAGGTACTGAGGAGGTGATGGATCTCAGCACTGATGCCAGAAGGGCTCCGGTGCTGATGGACATGGCACCTGGAGAACCCCCCCAGAACAGTGGGGAAGCGGTGGAGGTCCACCGCAGCCAGGCTTATGTTGAAAAACTAATGTACTAGTGTCTTGTGAACTTCTCTCTTTGCGGCTGGTTTAGCTGGAGAGGAACTGATGCCTTGGGAGAAGGGGCATCTGAAACCAAATTGCTGTCAGGGATTTCTTTGGTTCGTAGTGTTTTTTGTCTGAAGAGGTTGATTTGTTAAATTTGGTTGCAGGGGAAGTGTTGGGAGACAGTTTTAATGGGCCTGGGTTGTTGCTTCATTTGTTTTTCACAAATTATATCTGGTGTTCCTGGTTTTACCCTGTCTCGACAGGAACGTATTTGAAACTATAAGATTTCTGTTGGGTGAAAAACTCTTTTTCATGATCAGTGATTTGCTATGAGGGACACTGCAGAGGGACATGGGTCCCAACCATCCCTTTTTTCTTTACCCTTCTGTTCTCCCCCACTTCTGGCAGGCTCCAGTACTCCTAAACCCGACCGTTGACTTTGCACTCGTCCTTGTTGGGAGGTTTATGGATGTTTAATTATCTGAATTAAGTTACTGCCTGCGACTATAATCCTGGAGACTTCTGTTCCTTGGTCAAGCGTAGCCAGTGTAACGCTGAAGAAGCTTGCAGCTTTACAATTTTAGTTAAACTTCGTTGTTGTCTTTGCTGCGTGTCCAGATTTGTCCACCTAAGCTTGAGAGTGGGAGAGGCAATCTTCACCAAGAGGAAACCTGTGACTAAGCTGTCACTTCAGTTAAAATATCTTTCTTAAAAAGAAGAAAAAGGGAACCCTCTGTGTCAGGAGAGGATGGGGAAGCTGAGAGAGTCACACAGTGGTTGTATATAACATCCAGAAATTACATTAATAGAGTACTTCCACTGTCCCATATTTTTCTGATTTTGTGAATGTCACATGTAGAACAGCATCATGTGGTTACTAATTATGACTACCAAAGTGCAATTTGTAATAAGGCTAGCAGATGTTTGCAGCACTAAATATAAAACAAAAGTCAGATCAAAACCAGCTCTCTTTGCCCAGGACATATCCACTCCAGATCACGTAGAGTGTGTGTTTTGTTTTTAAAACAAGTTATTCTCTACAAATTGTCTCTCTCTCACCTTTTAAGGTCTATATTTGTGATGTGACCTGTGAGATCAGGTGGCAGAAAATGATAATATTCCATTTGCTCGTACTTGGGTTCTCATTTTGCTTTCAATCAGCCAAAGAGGATTTTTGCCACTGATTGTGATAGGACAGGATCAGCCCCTCTGTTTTACTTTTGTAAGGATTTTAAAGGCCATGAGAAAATAAGAAAAGTTTGTGTTGACCAAAATGCCTGTGATGAACTAAGAGACAGTCATTTGCACTCATGTGAGAAGAGCTCTGTTAAGAGCCGTCAATCCCGCTTGTGACAGCGTATTGACACTTGCTGGTCTTTAGGATTCATTTCTTAAAATGCTAATGCAGACAAGTTCCTGTCTGTTGTGGGGAAATATGGTGGAACTTTGTTAGATGAGACGCTCGAGTGCAAATAAATGTTTCCTGTAAGAAAGCATTTGGCTTGAATCTTTCCTCTTTTTTTTTTTTTAATCTCCTAAATTGTTTCCCCATGTCCTTAGTGACACCCTTAGAAAAAAAAAAAAAAATCAAAAATCATCATCAAAAATAAAAGTCAACTGTGCACATGCCAGAGGTAACTGGAGATTTATAATACGCCCTATCTAACTTGTGAGCATTGAAATAATATACGTGAGTGATGGGCTGAAACTTCATGGCATGAAGGATGCCTTTCTGGATAATTTACATCTTGGGGGGTAGTATCTTAAAATCAGAGGTCCTGTCTTCACTCTGTGCACATTAAAAACCACATGGTGCTTTTCATAAGAGCCTGGGTTTGCCCCAGCAGTCTCAGCTAAAATTCTTCCCTGCTCTTTAGTCTTGCAGTGTGCACTGTGCTCAGACCATCTGGTCACCATTCTGCACCCTGGCCATGGCTGCTTTTAATGGCGAAATGATTTCTGTCTGTATACAGTTGGTAGAGTGTTTTGCATACTGCATATGCTCGAGGTATTACATATGAAAGGCATTATGTAAGATTACAGGGAAAGAAAAATACTCTCTTAAAAATTGTCAGTAATTGCCCAGAATGCTCTTGTGACACCATTTGATGGTACAGGATCCTTAACCGCTGCTCTGAAACGGTCTAGTTCTTAATTTGCATTTTAAATTTTATCCACTGTGAAATTCTTTGATATTTGGTATCCTTATTATCGGCATCTCAGATGGCCCTTCTAGAGACCAGACCCATGTGTCTGGTCATCTAAAGACAGCTCTAAATAAACAAAGTGGACAAAAAAGAGGAGTTTGGGGACATGCCCAGGCTTTCACACCCCACATGAGCATCGCTCAGCGTGCAGCCCACGTTTCCCAATTCCCAGCCCCATGCCCCTGGCCTGGCACAGGTGACAGCAGTTGGAGCACTCACAGGTACAGCAAAGTCCTATGTGGCTGACAAGCTGGGTTTTAATAAAACAAATTTGGCTTCTGGGCTTTAGGCTGTGCTGTTAGCATATCCATTCCAGTCCTGGTCCTCTCAGGTTGTAGTCAAGGACCTAAAGCTCAGTTCAGCTGTTTAACATTAGCGTTAAGTGAGGCTGGAGGTGACCCAAGGTTTTGGAGACATCCATACCATGCTAGCGGTTATATGGCACTGGACCCGCGAGGACCTGTGTCCTGCAGGAGTGGGCACTGGAGGTCCAACCAGGGCATCGCCGATGGCTCTGGCTGGACTGACTCTAACTGACTTTTGCCGTGGTTTTTTGTACCTGCTGATGACTCCCCATGCAACGTAAATGCTGCTCCAAATAGGACATACCTGCAGTCATCCTTTAAAAGCTTTTTTATATCAAGGCTTGTGTTAGAAAATGAGGTGTTTCTGGAACCAGAGCTTCAGTTAGCATTGTAAGATCATCAGGATTGTTTCTTAGGAGAGGCAGCCAGCCGTGTTGTTGAAGGCATTTGTTTCTTCATATGGTGTAAACATGCTCTAAGAGAGTTGCACAATCACCCGTGCGTCCACACAACCCCGTTCCAAGCACGACCGTAGCAATGCAGCATGAGTCCAGGGCCGGGAAATTCAGCCAAAACGCAGACAAAAAATTTAGCTGTTTTGGTGACAATTCAGCTTGAAAAAGCCAGGCCACAGGAGTGGGACGCAGAGCTCTGGGAAGCCGGGGAGGCTTGCTGCGCTCTTCCCGGCTCTGCTGAAGGGAAGCACGTTAGCACATCCCTGAAGGCAAGCATGTGCCCAAGCGTTCTGCTGAACTGGGGCCCCATTTAGTTAAATCCCGATTTAACCGTATTCCCTCACAGGTTTTTGAGGCACGGTTGTTTTAGCGGGGTCTGCCTCCCCTTGCACACGCGTCTTTGGGCTGAAACAAGGAATGTTCCACCAGCTTTGCAGGGTTTCAGAGTCACGCATCATTTCAGTCTAAAAATAAATCCCAAACGTGGTATTCTATTATTGAAGACAAGTTGAACTGCGCTTTCCATGCAGCGCCTAGAAAAGAAATGATGCTGCATTATATTTTCAGCTCAGGCATGAAGCCAGCACTAACTGCTCGCTAATATAATTACGACCGAAAATACTGTGGGCTAGTCTGCGGGAGGCTCTGGGTTCTTCGGTGGAGCTGGGCAAGCTCCACCACCCGAAATCCTCTTTCTGTGCACATGAAGAGCTTAGGGGATATGCACATTTAAGCGTGCTTACTCAGAATGAGGTTTTTAGCATAACTGCAGTAACTTTTAAATCTTTTTGACTACTGAAAGGGGAAAAAAGTGCTTTAAAATTAGTAAAACCACAAGGTGACTATGGGTTGTAAAGGAGGTCTTTCAACAGCTCCTACTGAAACACAGAGGAGCCGCGCTGGACCATCTCTTCTTAAGTCCTTGCAGACATCAGTGAGTAGTCCCGCCTTAAAAAAAAAAATATAATAAAAAAAAAAAAATCAGTGGCACAATTTCACCCTGAATCATTTGCTCTGTTGGTGAAAGTCACAGAGAAAAGTCCTAAAATTATACAATTATAATAATAAATCAATTCAGCATGTCATTTCTGCTTTTCTACATTAATAAATTAACCATGTAACATTGTTCAAAATTATGTCAGTTACGCATATAATAATCTTTTAAATTAATGAAGTGATGAAGCAGTTTGATGACACCCATGATTTACAGGGCTGCTTTTAGCTAATGTTAAAAGCCTTTCATTTAATAAATTGCCCCCTTGAGAAATTACCAAAAATGAATATTTTCTATGCTAAATGTTCCAAGGTTTACACTTTTTCAATATATTAACAAATGGCAAGGGAGAAGCATTTTTCAAAATATATCTTCTTTTACATATATTTAATTGAAATTAATTAGTATATTACTTTAGAAGGAAATGATCACAGAGAAAGGTGCAGGATCATTTATGAGAGTTTCTTACGGCAATAAAACAGAATTTAAACAATGGAATTAATCATGTCCTTAAAATTTTTTATGATAGATTAGGATTCATTCCAAGCTTCTTGATTAAATAGAAGGACATTCCATACAGACTGGAACAAAAAAAAAAAAAAAATCCAGCTATTCCACTGCAATTAATATTTCCCTGGTTTCATTATGTCAGGATATGTGCGTGCTGAATGTTTACCGAGCTTAAAGCAAGAGTCCAAGTGAGGTTCACAAGATATATTTTGCTTCGCTCTTCCTTGCGCTCGGCACCCTGATGTAATGTATGCACAATGTTACGAATGCTTAATATTTCCCATTTTATGCACGTCTTATAAGAAGTGAGCTTTAAAGACACTTTCTCATAGGGTTGGTTGGGATTCAAGGAACATAACGTGAAAAGGTATAGTATGTCCTATAAAAGAGGTTAAAATGGAGGTTATAATTATGAAAGCTCAATAGATTTGAAAGCCAACACAGTGCCCCCTTGCATGTGATACTACCTCTAGAAAGGGGAAGAGATATATAGGACTATAAAGGGAAGCCTGTAATTGATGCTCTCTGTACTTATTAGGATTTGTTTTAGTAACATCAGGGACTCGTTTTTGTACTACCTCTGAATAAATAATGTGCACAGTAGGTTGGGTCAATTCCTTTTCACTTTGAAATATTTTCAGCGGTTGCACTAAAACCAAGAATAATTCATTGGCTTTTTGTAAGGCAGCTGCATGTATTATGAAAAATAGGTGCGTTAGCTGAGTTATTGGGGGGGGGTCTGTAACAGGGGCCAGCGTGAAAAGGAAGGGACTCTTGGCCTTTGGGGTGATGGGAGAGCGTTTTCCAGCTCAATCAGGAGAATTTCTCAAAAAATAAACAGGATCGCAGAAAAAGACCTTGTTCCAGTGTTTGTATTTTAACGCTCCACGGGCGAAGTCTGCCACATAGCAGAGACTCCTACGGGAGACCCACATATAATTACCCACAGACAGAGCTTTGCCTCCTGTAAGTAAACCACCGTAATGAGCACAGCTCCTCAAATACATATTTGTTTTAAAAAATAAGTGAAACAGAACCATCCCAAAAAAGCCTGAAAATTGATTCCAGTGCAGGCTTTGTTTGGCTCCTGCTCCTGGCACTGATTCTGGAGTTAAATACCTCCAGCAAGTCGCTGCCTTATCCTGGGTGCCAAGTTCCAGATCTCTCTAACTGCTCCAGCCCTGCCAGTTACCTACGGTAGGAGAGACGTGGTGATGCTTAGCTAATGTTTGGGAAGTCCTTTGATATATCCTTGGGTGGAAGGGGCTGCAGAAGGACAAATTAATTATTAATAACAATGATTAATGGATTAGTTGTGACTCATCCTAAAATATATCTACGGCTACCCTTTGCAGCAACATCTGAAGCTTGTAAGGTTTTTCGCTGGGAGGGTTGGTTGGGTTGGGGTTTTTTTGGTGAAAATGTTCATTGGGGAGGTTGGGCTCTGGAGAGCTGCCTCTAGAGCATCTCCTAGTGCTCCCACCCTTGGAAAAAGACCATCAAGGAAATCCTGTCTGTCTGTCCATCACCTTCCTCTCACACTGGGTAATGAGGGATGGGTTTTTTCTCGAGTATGTATTCAATATGAAAGTCCCCCTTGAAATTCAGTCTTCAGAGAGGGGCTGGTTTGGTTTGGTTTGAAGAAACAATGTCAATTTTAGCGAAGTGAGGAGAATTTCTGGGATGGTGGAAAATGATATTGCACATGCTCCTGCATACAAAGTTTGTCCATCCAGAGACGGAGGGCCTGATCCTGCACTCTGTAAAAGCAGCAGGAGTTTGTCGTGAGATCTGAGAAAGACCAGGGTAAATACAACTAGTCATTTGTACTGAGCAGGGGTCAAGACAGTGTTTTCTGCAAAATGTGAAGTGTACGTATGAAGACTTCGAGGATCAAATTATTGCCTTCCACGCTGCAATTAGTTTTGGACACCGTCTTGAAAGCGCTACCAACTTTAACTTTTGGGTATTTGCAAAAGCATCTGCTTATGTGAAGCATAGCTTCCAAATAATTTAGCAAAGCAGAAACGACTGTGTGTAGAAGCGTTACTCCCTGCCCCTGGGCAACCAAACCATCTGTAAGTTCAATCCATGTACAAAACTCATGGGTCCAAACTTGAGACTTTGCAGGGAAGGGGTTTGCTCCAAAAGCTGCAGAATGACTAACGGGTTTGATGCGAGTTCTCGGTTTGGCGAACCTTTGAATGTAGTGGAAAAATTAATGTGGGTCTAGTTTTTGCTGTGAAACTTCCAGATGATTCTAGAGATTATTAGTTTAGGGGATTTGTTGAAGGAGTATCTCACCATGATTTCTGCAAGAAAGTAGACTTCAGCAGCTTCCAAGCTGGAAAACTAGGAGGACTGATAAGAATAAGAATCAATGACACTTATTTGTTAAAGAGCAGAAATAATGATGTTTATTTCTCCTTATTAATAGATTGTTTGGGTTTTGTTCTAAGAGAACATAGGTAGTAATAACAACAAACAGGTAGAGTAAGTTGCAGTGTTATAGAAAAGCATGTCTGGCCATCAATAAAAAACGAGGAATATCTTAATACATGCTTCTGTTGAGATATACAGGGATTGCATCATTCTGTGTAACAGAATGTATCCAAATGCAGAGATAGGGCCAGAAAACCCATACATTTCTGCCAAGAGTTTCTGCCTGAGTATCTTTTTGGCAAGGAGGAAATGCATCTCACTCCTCAAGTCCTGGAACAAATTGAGGGGTTGGTCTCTAACAGTAATTTTTCAGATGGGGAAATGACCTCAAACCGCCTCAAGAGACTTGGCAGAGAAGGGTCAAGAGGATGTAGACGAAAAGAAGGAGTCCTTGAGCAGGACCAGGGGCTCCCTCCTCCACTGTCATTTTGGGGTGAAAGCTGTGGGGGTGAAGGGGGCAGTTTCAGCGTAAAAAAATCAGTGGTTTCCACTTTCAGCCCATGCCCTTGCTGATTTTATAGAACCTGTTGCTGCAGGGTCTGCTGTACCCACCACAGCCCAGCAGAGCCGTGTGTAACTTTGAGCTTTAAGCAGAAGATGCTGGTCCATGTAAGGCTCTTTTGCATCTACAGTTTGGCTACGGCTCTATTTATGACCTGTGAAGAGCATGATCCGAGCTTTGGTCCAGACAAGTGGCAGCGGTGGGACCATACTGTCGGGTCTCAATGTTGGTAGGACAGATGCTTCTACACAAAGATAAGCGTTACGTGGGGGCTGATTTCTAGTTTATTAAGCAGCAGATAAGCCTGCATCAGTCCTTACCATATCCTTACTGGCCATAGTAAGGTAGCATTAGGAGGAAGATCTATTGTTTCTCTTCCTTAGTTATCAGTAATATCATCTACATGCCCGCGTCCTTCCAAAGTTGAAGTCACCCTTCATTTTGTGAACCAACTGGACTAATTTTATTAACGCCTTTTTGTACAAAGAGAGCATCTTTCATTTAAAGTTGTCAGACTTGAGGGTCGGGGAGGGTGGTGGACGAGGCATGGGGTCTTACAGCTCCTTCTTGCAGAGGGGTGAGATGAGGCATGCAAACAGCTGAGGACTAGGTTTTTACAGGCTGCACAGCCCTGCTGCTCACTTGGGGGACTGGATTTGTCCCCATACGCTGTTATTGGCAGTCCACCGGCCCCGTCAGGTCATGGTGCCCGTGTTCTGGGACTAAGGAGCCTCGTGGAGTATCAGCCCTTTGCACAGGATAGTTTAGCATGCTGAAAAAGTTTGCCTGCTAGTATAATTGACTAAATCAACTAAATTTGTTAAAAGAGCAGCCAGTCTCACCGCTGGTATACCCAGCAGAGGCTATTTGAATTAGCTAAGAAATAAAGTGATGAAAAAGGAAACACGTTTATTAAAGAAGAACGGGCTGGGCAATATTTGAGTGAAAGCATCCCTTTCCATGTGCTGGGAGAAGGTAGAGTCAGTACATGCCACAGTGGTCAGTGGATGAAGACAAGTCGGGAGGAAGAACAGCAGGGCAGGAAGGCTCCAATGGGTACAGTGCTGCCCCTTCTTCCAGCTCCTTGGTGTGCCTCACATCCAAGTCCTGGATGAGAGAAGGGTAGGCACTGAAGGCCACCTCAAGACCTGCAGGAACATGTATCGGACAACACATGAACATGCAACACGAGGAAGGCACAGAGGTACCAGAGGGAAAAAGGCACCAGCTGCAAAAGTAAAAAAAAAAAAAAAAAAAAAAAAAAATAGAGGAAGACTTGAAACCTGGCAGTTTGTTGGCTGACATAGAGCACAAGGTGATACCAGGCCTGGTTCGCACCTGCCGATGGGTATAGAGCAAAGGTTGGGGTATGGTCAGGATCAGACTGGGCTTGCATGGAGGAGAAAAATTCATGGAGCCTGACTCACCCCTGCTTCACGCTTTGCACCCTCGGTTCAGCCTTTGCAAAGGAGACACAAGAGGTGCCAGTCCATGTGGTTGTGCAATACGCTAGAGGAGGCTGAGTTCATCCCAGCAGCTGTCTGCAGTGGCAGTGAGGATTTGCCTGGTGTAAAGGAAGGACGTGACAGAAAAAGTATCCCCCAGGGGAGGGGAAAAAAGGAGAAGTCAAAATGGTGGTGGAGGTGTTACTGCCGATGCACTATGTGACAAGTGCAAGGGTGAGCGGAGAGGACTGTATTTGGGAGCAGTCATCATGCCGCGCAGAAGCATCTCCCACCCTTTAAAAATAATGATAGGAGCAAGTAAGCGCACTTTAATTAGAAACAATAATAACTATTACTTGTCAGCGGCTTTTTGCCCGAAAAGCATAAAATTCTTTGCATTTTGGATAGAAACTCCTTACCAGGAAATCCATATTTTTCATATCCACAGCTAATGCTGCTGATTCGGAAGTTGGCAGAAAAAAACGTTATTGCTCATTGTGGATGCTGTTTGAGGGTAGGCAGTTGCACATGCAGCTTTAGGTAGCTGCGGAGGGTGAAAAACGTTGCGTCTAGACTGCCAGCTCAGATGCCAAGCTGCTGTCCGATGCAGTGAAAAGTACGAAGATATATCATGTCTTCTTCAGCTTTTAATGCCTGGAAATGCCAGCAGACCCTGCGCAGACCAAGCCGCCATGAAGGGGTCAGTGAGACATAATGAAACATCCATGAAGGAAGAAGCATCCTAGCGTTACAGACGTTTGGGCAGGTTTGCAGGGCAGCCAAGTATTCCGTATCTCACGTTTACGTTAGCTGTTTATAAATTATTCCGTAAGTTTTATCACGCGAGCATATTCATTTTTAATGCTTAAATACACATTAAGAATAATTTTCACTAAAGGATGATCCCTAATTCCATCAGGAGCAAAGCTAAGGAAATGATACATGCAAATTTGAGCGGGGGTTGGTACCATTAATCTCTGGCTTGTCTTCCTGGAGGGAACTCGCCAGCCCCAGGTCTGTCAGAGCTTGCAGCCTGGCTGGGAGCCGAAAAGCCTTGGATGAAACCCTACCTGTGTGCCAAAGGTCCTTAACTCTCTAAACTTGCCGCTCCCACACCCAAAGGAAAGCGCTCGCGCTCGCCCGCTTTCCCACAAAGACTAAATCTTTCAATTGCCTCCCACACAAGCCAAGGGAAAGGATGGAGCAAAATGCATTTTAATGAGCATTTGAATAATCATCGGGAAGAGCACTTTTCACTGACATAGCACCTTTTGTTCGAGCGATTTATAAACATCCATTAAGCCTGACAATATCCCTGAAGGGTAATTCTTTTTTTATTCTCGGGAAGCGGAGAACTGGGATTTGCTCGAGGATAGGGCAGGAAACCCGTGGCGGGGCTGGAAATGGGAACCCCGCGTGCGGGATTTCCTCTCCCCCCTCCATAGGGTTTCCTCTCGGCTCGCTAATCGCTAAGCAAGATCTTGATGACCAGATGCTCATAGATAACAGAGCTCAAATATTGCTTCCTTTCTGCAAATTACATGCTGGCTTGGTTCAAAGGCCAAATCCTATTCCGCCATCAGCCGGTGGCAGGGATCCCATCAAACATCGGTGAAAGGGGGACCAAGCCGCAAGAGTTTGGAAAACACAGCTAAATGCTTGAAAACTTTTGCAGCCGGACACATTTGCGGAGAGCGTTGTGGTTTAGAGTGTTTTCTCTCCCCTGAGAAAACCTGCAAGGCTTTAAATGAGGCTGTTTCTAAAGGGCACATCCAGGTGCTTTATCCAAAACCACTGGCAAGGCATTTGCCTACCAGACAGCGCGTGCATTCCAGGGGGCAGCGACAATACTTCTTCTCTGACATCGCCAGTTAAAAGGATTTATTTTCAGTAAAATAGAGTACTTCAGTTGCGTGATGGGCAAAGAAAGGTACTATATAATTAAAAGTGGGATTAGGCAGAAAAATGAGATGTTAGGCAGATAATTAGGGAACTGTTATAATTAGAATGTGCTTTTAAATCCCCTAGTAGCTTCTATTATGAAAAGGATGTCCTCTGATTAACTAATATTTCCTTTAAGTAGGTATTTTTTTCTCTTCCTTTTGGAAAGGAAAGCTTGAGTTGAATGACTTCACCTTAAAAAATCACAGTTTACTGGGGCCCGAGTTCTCCTCGTAGCAAGCCAGTTTTGCTCAGGAAAAAAGACTTATATTTGAGGTTGAAAGTGGCAGGGAAGATTTTACCAGTAAGCTCATTAAATCACTTCTCTCCCCTATTAAATACAGTCTTATTTATAGACAGTATTTAGTATTCTTTGTATCCAGCTTTTAAGAGAAATTATTGCTGTTAGAGCAGTGATAGCCTTAGATTAAATTTTTATTCATGCAGGTTTTGTACAAACGAAACCGCTGCATATTTCTATGTGAAGTAGAAAGCCGTGATGGTTTTGAAAGGACGCGGAGCTTCGGCGAGAGCTGTCTGACAGCTGCTGTTAATGAACACGAACCAACAAGCCTCTTGGAAGCTGCTTGTCTCTCCCCGGCTCTCCGGCAGGGAGTAGGAAAGGACAGTGGTCCCACCGCTTACAGCCCCATAAATCAGGGCAGCTCTGCTGAAGTCGGTACAATTATAAGTGAGTTAAAACTGGGGGAAGCGAAAGAATAAGCCGTCCCGTTCCCCTCACCTGAGCCTTTGCAGGTGCTGGTTTGCAGGGAGCTGCTGTGAGAAAGTGTCACGGGCAGATAGGGAAAAGTGGAAAAGGGAAATAACTTGATGAAAATGCAGCCTCCCTCCCTTATTCTTTTTAATTAAGCCTAAAATTTTAGGCACTGAGAGAGAAGTGAGCGCAGAAGTTCAATTTGAATGCAATGGCCAAATGTTGCCCCTTATTTGTAAAAGTAGGAGGGGAGGGCAGCAGAGGAGGCAGCCAAACGTCCAGGCCACTGAAAGCAGTGATGCATGTTTGCGTACTACTGTCATCGGACAAACAAGGCTCCTGTTCTTCCACCTAAAAAACTGAAAAGCAGATGGGTAATTGCTTTATGCAGAGTTGAGAACCTTGGCATCCATCTGCAGATATAAAAGATGACTTAGTTAAAACAACATTTGTAGTACATCTGATTCCAGCTTACTGGACATATTGTTGAGAGAAATGCCCAGAAAAATGCTTCCAAATAGCCGAATGGTCAGGGAAAGGATGAAAACAAACCCAATATAGCACGCAGGCCCTGGAGAAAGGAGCCCGGGGAAGAGGCAGCCTGCCTGCGGTTGGAGACCCCCGAGCCTGGCATGGGCATTGCTGCGAGAGCAGCGGGAAAGGCTGGAATAAGTGTTTCCAGTGTGGTAAGTGATGCCAGGGAAAGGGTGTCCCAACCTACTACTTCTGGAGGGGAAGGGGGGAAGCATCTCTTTGGGACGTCTTTAGGGACTATGGACACGGAGATCGTTTCTGGGGTGGCTTCAGAAGCCCCAGAGATCACCAGTGCACCAACGCTGCAGGAGCTGGCTCTCAGCGCTGTGCTGCCACGTCTACCCGGACCCATCCGCTCCGTCACCGGGAAAAAGCCAGCAGCAACGAAATGCCAGTGATGGGAGAAGCAGACAAAACATCACCGACTGCGGGTGAGACTGAAGGAGGGACTGGTAAGCAAAGGTCCCATCCAAAGATGGGAAGCCCTTGGAGGCAGAGACAGCCTGGCTCGGTGCGTACACCGGTTACGCGGAGGAGCGGCAGCTCGTGCAGCCTGGCAGGGTACCAAGTCAGCCTTTCACTGGCAGATTTCGAAACATCGCTCGTCTGTCAGCACTAGCGCACCCCTGACACTGGCACACTGTGACCTGCCACTAAGAAAAACTTCCAAAAGCTGGGAATCCTCATGGATCCACTTAACCATTTAACGATGAATGAGCCAGATCCTCTGCTATGTTTTTTTGCCCCTTCTGCATGGATCTGACAGACTGGTGGGCACCAGCCCCTTGCCAGGTGTTAAAGGGACCAGGCGTTAGTGGGTCTAACAGCAAAGCCTCCCAACTTACAGCATTCTTGCTGAAGGAGACGGCGACGTCAATGAGACCATCCAGGACAATGTTGCTGAGCCCTAGCGATGACTGTGCAGACTCTGGAAGGAGAAATAACCGAGCTGAAGTGCAGAGATGTTGATGCCCGCGTGGACCGGGACCATCTGACGTCTCCTGACTTCCCAGGCTTGACCCTGACATCTAAGTCATGAAAGAAATGCCCAGACCAAAGGGAGTGAAGGGAACTCAGTGATTCAAAGCCACAGTCTCCTGCCCTATATTTGCAGGATGGGGGGCACAGAGGAACGTGAACCGGTTTTCCTTAATCCATTGAAAAATCTGGGCTTCTCACTCCCACAGAAAAGAGCCATTTGGCCTAATGATACCTTCCAGCTCTGCGGTGCCACTCAGCCAAGATGCTGAAGCACTTTAGATGTCTTAATTTGTCCTCTCAGCAAATAGCCGAGCCTCTGCACAGCAAAGTGCTCGTGGTAACAGTACAACACAATGGGGAAAATACAGTATAGAAAAATATGATGGTTTTATGTCTTTTATGTCTTATACTGCAAACACATAAAAACAATTAGGGTTTGGAGAATATTTTTTAAAAGCAAAAAGAATGATTGGCAAGGCAGAGAAAATAAATATTATACCCCTGAGAGGGTTAGGGACATATTATTTTTCCAATTTTACAGAAGAGAAATGCCAGATCAAAATTACTTTCCCAGGATCACACAGGGTGATCCTCCACCCTTTCTATGGAGTAGTTCTTACTCAAGGGTTTGTCTGTCTTTGTGCCCAGAGACCTCCGTGTTTTAGAGACTTTAAAGCCCGCTATCCAGTGGTGTAAATTTACAGTGTATTAGCTACTCTATATTTATTCCCCGCACATATATCTTTTCAAAGTAAGCTACCTCACGCAAAGGCACTTTCAGAAGTGTAAGGCCAGCAGTAACGCTGCTAAAAGAATTAACACTGTCCCACATAATTAGCGGTAATTAGTACTGGTCAGGACAGGAGTTAATGCACACTGGTGGGCATAAATTCTGCCTGTGTGTCCCCGTGCCGACATAAAACCAGCCTGGGAATGAGATTCCACTGGGTGCGAAAGTGAAGGGACCAGGTTGGCTGTCTGATGCCTCGTGATGCTGAGCTCAAATTCTCTCTGTTCCAGAACTTTCTTCCCATCATGAAAGCCTGCACCCTCTTTTTGGCAAGGTAACAGTTCTGCCAATAATCCCAGAGGTATTTGATAACCCATCATTTCTGTGGGTCTTAGCCGGGGGGGGGGGAACTGGGCGTCAAAACGGGAGGCTGTGGCGGTACAACCAAACACTTCAGGGCGTGTTTCATAGCTTCCCACTATGCGGTTAACCATTTGGGGCAGCAAAACTGAATTACAGGCTCAACAGCAAAGAAGAAAACCAATCAAAAGAAGGAAATATCGAAACAAATTCAAGCTATCCCCCTCCTGCGGGTGAGAAGCCGGTGGGGCGATGGGTGGCTTTGTGTAGGGAGGAGGGTGCATGCCGGGGCACAGCTGGCACGTGTGTGCGAGTGCCAGCGCACATCTGACATATGTATGGATTAGGGAGGCAAACTGTTTGGGAAATGGGTGGGAAGCAAAGAACTGAGCACATGGAGAAGGTACTTCCCTAATGCTTCAAACATGTTTTATTTCAAACTGTGTTTTCTACAACTTGTCCGAGGTCGGACCTGTCCTCCTTGTGGTTGGGCTTGAGGTTTTAAAGAAAAGATGGATTATACAAAGTTGTCCGGCTGCAAACACCCTCCTTCCTTCCTTCCTTTGAAGAGGATTTGCTGAAACGTAGCCCTCGATAGTTACAAATACTCGAAAGGGGAAAATTTAGTAAAGTGTACGGTAATCTCCTGGGCTGAAACCGCTCATTTTTACTCCTAGACGATTGCTGTGCTTATTGAGTTCAGGAAAACAACTTAACAAACACAAGCAGAGCCTCACAATATAATCACAAAGAAAAACGAACTTTTCTAACACAGAGACCACCCGCTTCAGCTCACTGGAACAGCAACTGAAAGCCAGGTTTTATCGGGGTTTGAAGGACGTGCAGGCTGAATCGCCGTAGGTG
Source organism: Aptenodytes patagonicus (assembly GCF_965638725.1). NCBI lineage: Eukaryota > Metazoa > Chordata > Aves > Sphenisciformes > Spheniscidae > Aptenodytes > Aptenodytes patagonicus. The sequence goes on from NC_134951.1 coordinate 121,635,473, forward strand.
CTGGGATCGAGTCTGATTTCCAGCCTCGCTGAGATCCAACTGCTTCTGCCGTCTTCACCCAGACCTGCTGGAGCTGAACACCATTTGTAGTCAGCACCCAGCTGGTGTCTAGAAACGGGCCTTTTCCAAGCAGGAAAGCGCTTTGAACTGTAATTTTAAATTAACTTTTTAAAATACAGAGGTAAAACCCAGTATGGACACTTAGTTTGATTTAAACCGATCTTACATTGATTTTGCTTAATTGATGATGAGGGATTCATTTGAGCTAAACAAACAGAAAGTGCTCGTAAATTGAAATGAAATGTTTTTTCTTCTGGGCTTTGCCTCATCTTAGCTACTTTAAGGACTCAACCGAAGTTAAAGCTGGGATATTTTTATGTCGGCTACTTTTGGCTAGAAACCTGTGGGCCTGTTTGTGCCGGCTCGTCAGGCGCTTGTAAATGGATTTCATTTTGATCAAAGCAAGTGGAGGCGATGCAACTCTCAGCCCGCTGGAGGGGGACCCCCGAGGTGACGTCAGCTGAGGGAAGAGCCACCAAGTGCAGCCAATGTGTCGCAGAAGAACTTCAAAGCAGGATCCATAGGCAACCTTGGCTAGGAGCAGGGAACAGATCCAAGGGAAAACATGAGGCAGGCAGGCTTGGCTTCCTAAACAAATTCCATATTAAGAGACAGGCAGGTAAGAAGAGCTTTAGAAAAAGCACTGGAAAGTGGAAAGAGGGAATGGAATAAACTACATGCCCCTAACAACAAGTGGTCCTGTGGTAGCGTTTTCTTAGGAGGTCTCTTACTTGAAACACTATGGTTTTTATTACACTCATGAGGTAAAGTTCCTCTGAGAGTTAGTGGCTGTTTGTGACGGTCTCATCGTGTGTTTGGAGGAACACACAAACCCACCGGGCAGTGAAGAAGCAATCAAAGGAGGTGAAGACCCAAGAGCCACACTCTGTGGAGGCAAAGCATAGCAGCAGGACAGCACAAGAAGGCTAAGCAAGGAATGTGTGTCAAGCCACATTTTATATCTTCAATGCCCACACTGTCGCTTTTTAGGAATAGTACATGGCACACAGCTTTGGGAGGAGCCACCTGAGTCAAGAAGGCAAGAGATCCTTTCAGGTGGTCCCTCATGGAGGAGCCTGGCCCAACACCCCGATGGCCAGAAGAAGAAATGAGGCGGTTATCTGCCTCCTGACCCAACAAGGCCAACGAAGGTGCCATAAGGACGTCTAGTGAAGAGTGCTGCTGATGGATCTCAGCCTACGTGAAGCTAAGTGACATCTCAGTAAGGAAATATTCGGGATAACAGCAGCTCTTCCGGAAAACCGTGACGAGAACTGCAAACATATATAACTGTCATAAAGTCTTCCAGTCCAGAGACGCACAGAAAGAGAAAGCATGTTGCTCACGAGGGTTTGTCATCCCAGTAGGGAGGAAGGGAGGAAGGAGGAGGTGGCATTCCCAGGTACGGAAACCCAGGGCAGAAAGCCACCAGCCATTCGAGTTTAGCGAGGCAAAGATTTTTAAAGCAGAATTTGAACTGCATAGGGAGCTTTCCCCTAACTTATAGACCCAACATGTGCTTCTAATACAGAAACTACAGCAGAAGCTAGAGTTACTGCAAGACTGAGTGTACTAATGAATCAAATTGTCTCTACACGACTTCAAAGGCTTTGGGAAGAAGCAAGAATAACTAGAAATGTAACACTAATGGCAAGGACAACGTGGCTGGCACTGCTGAAACCCGGTGAGGGTCTCTTCATCAACAGAGAGGCGTAGTGTGTATGGAAAAGGCTGAAAAAAAATTAATCTGGTGGTGCTGTACAGCAAAGGAGAAGGAGCAGCAGCGGCCTCAAGTTTGGCGAGAACAGAAGCAAGGCAGAATGGGCTTGGTGGAAACATGGGGTGAGCAGTATAGTAATAGAATTTGAAAAGAGGACCAAAGTAAGAAGCATTTCAAATACTAGCAAGGACAGGAAAATAATAGAAAGGGTTACAAATGATCAGCAATGCAGATGACTGTAATAAACTATAATAAACTTCAACTTGGAAACATAAAAGAAGAAATATGATCTAGGATGATATGGGAAGAATAATTTAAAGCAAGATATTCTGTGGGGGGAGAGATCTGGGCAAGGTCCAGAGTTGCTATTTATGAGTTAATGAAGAGAGGGATGGGAACAGCTTGTCTTCAAGCGGAGGCCCAAGAGGCAAGGCATCTCGCCTCCGTTCCTTGCGTCACCGTGTAGTTTCTTGGTTGAGTCCCTTGAAAACCTTCTGTGCTTCAAGTGCTCTGGCCGTGGAATGAGGATTTCCTGTCTCGCACACATGCTCGTAAGATGTTCGGCTGCTACGGTGGCACCCCCGATGCCGCAAGCCGTCACACACCGTTTGGCTGAGCGGTCCCGTTTCAGGGGGTGCACTCAAGCAAGATCAAATTAAAAGGGGTGGTAGAAATGGAGAGGGGGACTGAAGCGATAGCCAGGCTAGTGCATCTCCATGGTTCACCTTTATCTGACAGGGGGTAAATGCATCTTGGAAAACTTGACTCCGTTCTGCTCCTGTTTGCATCCAGAGAGGCACAAAAGCAGTGTTTTGAGGGAAGAAGAGGGGTGAGGCAAAGAATTCAGTGTCCCCAAAATCGCCTGGGAACCGCTTGGGTGGGTAGAGCCTGCTGACATGTTTTTGTTGGCTCCACAACAGAGAGGTTCAAAGCTACTTCGGTCACGTCTACGAGCACTATGATGCATATCCACCTTCAGAAAGGTACAGCCCTTGTCAAAAGGTGACTTAGGCACTTAATCCCGGTGACTTTCAACGAGACTTGGTTTGGTAGGGAACTCCTGAAGTGTGGCTTACTGCCCATGTTTGCTAAAGATGGTTTATATCTCTGGTAGGAATTAGGTGCCAAATTTTGTGTGGACTGTAGTCACTGTGGTGTTGAGAGAAGCAGCAAAATATCTTTGGAAATTTGAACTGAAAGGTTGAATGGTGGGATAGTCCCCCTCAAAGCATGCCAAGAGTCCTCCTAGCTAAAATACAGAGTATTCAACTGGTCTAAAGTCTACTAAATGCAAGAAAATACTGTTGCAGTTGAAGAGAGCTGAGCTGATTGCTCTACGAGATGTTTCTCTGGTTCCATGTAAAAAATACTCCCTTTGCAGAGTTTGCGTGCCTATCTGATTTCTTGTCTTGTTCCCACAACTAAGTTGAGGGTAAGAGCAGGAGAGCATTTTCTTTAAAGTGCAATTACAGCTTCTCAAGCAAAGCTAACATCCTCGAGGTAAAAAAAGTGTTCAGTGGGGTAAGCTGGAAGAAAATGCTCTCTTGATGCATCTTGGTGGGTTCTTCTGACTGGGGTTTCCCTTTGACAACTGCAGATCCCTGCAGATCCTTCTATGAAGCCTTTAAACAAGCCACAGAAAATGACCGTTAGCGTCACGTCATCGTGCAGGATGCTCTGGATCCCCAGGCTGTCGGAGTTTCCCATCTGAAACCAGCACGTGGGCCTGGCTCGGCCTCTGCACGTCTTGCCGGCCCCTCGTCGCAGACCCACGAGGCCGGCAGGGAGCAGCCGGGGGGCCGAGCCACGATGTGGGGCTGCCCCCACCGTGGCTGCGGGGCTGCGGAGGAGGCGATGCTGCTGCTGCCATGTGGGAGGCCCAGGGCTCGGGAGGCAGCTCCTGGGGCTGGGGCCCCTCCGAGGGGACGCTCGCTCTGCTCGGAGGAAAGTGCAGCTTTCACCGCCTCCCTCCCCGAACCCCCTCCTTCTCTCCTTCGCTTTTTTTTCCTCCCTGCCTGCTTCTCACAGCTGCTGCCCTGGGGAGCCGGCCTTGGTGCGGGAGGAGGCCGTCTTCCCCTGCAAGGCTCAAGGGCGAGGGCAGCTGCCTCTGCTCCAACCCGCAAGTGGGGAGGATGAAAAGGGGACGGCAAAGTGGGGCGGGGGGGGGGGGGGCCAGCGCAGGCAGAGGATGAGCAGTCCTGTCCTTGGAGGCGAAGCCCGGCTGTGTGTTTCGGGGCTGACGTGGCTTGCGTGGCACTGCTGTGACTGGGGAGGCGTAGGGAAAGGGGGACGCCACGTTTGAGTGCCTTTCCTCCAAGGGAGGTTTTAAAAGTGGTTGACAAGGAGGTTTTTTTTCCTAAGTTGTCCTTAGAGCAGCCCTTCGTGTGCACACGCGCACACATACCCACACACGCTTTTCTCACGGCCATCGTAGCTGGCCAAAAATTATCCAAGGGAGCTCAGAAATAGAGAGACACGTATGTCCACGTGCTCACCTGTAAGACCCCAAAGTGAACAACAGCCACCCACCCCGGCTGTCACACGCGCTCCTGCAGATCCCCTCTGCTTGCCTGCACTCACACGCACCAAGTCGGATCCAAACCGCTTAGAGGTGAGCCACTTGTGCCCTAATAAATGCTTCAAAACGAAGGAGCAAGAGCAACTTGAAGCTCTTTTGCAGCCTTTTTTTTTTTTTTCTTGCCGAGAGAATTGTTTGCGGGTGGAAGAGAGAGATGTTTAAATAGCTCTGCGGATCCATTTAGTAAAGTCAATATGCAGTTATGCAAAAGTCTATGATAATGCACCCACAGATGCAGATAGCGGCGGAGTGTGCTGTCCCGGGGGGAGCTGGTAACTCTTGGAGCAGGGGCTTGCGGGGACCCTGGCACGCTCCCCTGCCTCCCCGGCCCCTTGCACGCCCAGGCGCCGGTCGGTGCCCGCTGCCGGTGCCGGTGGGGGTCTGGCGGGGCCGGGCCGGGCCGGGCCGGGCTGGGCGCGGGCGGCCCCGGCGGGGGCTGCGGGTCCCGGGAACGCCCGGCGCCGCCCGCCCTCCCCCGGGGCCGCCCCGAGCCCCTGCCCGACCCGACCCGACCCGCACCGGCGGGCGCAGAGCTTTGCTCCTTATTTTTTTTAATGTATAAAGCGTGGGTGATTCATACCCCAATTTACCCAGATGGTATCGTTTGCAGAAACCCATCTCCGCGGCTTGAAGGGCGAGCCGAGCCTTCAGAGAGCCCCCAGGTTTCCTCCCGTCCCACCGTGCTTAACAACCCCAGATCCCCGCTCCCATTAATGCCCGTCCTCTGCGATCGGCATCGGAGGCAAGCCGAAATAGTTCTGTAATGGGCTCATTAGCCGAGCTGAATACGGGGTTAGGTAATAGGAATGGAGCAATATTGAAAATTAGTTTGGAGAAAAACACCAAATGGAAAGGCTCGGACAAGACTCCGCTTCGCTCTAGTTCAGCCGAGGTACTGTCAGATACCAATATCCAATTCCCTGTGGTTTGAAATTGGGGTATTATTTTGTTACTCGCTAATTTGCTTCTCGTACTATGTCGCAAGTACTTTCGGGCTCATTCAAAAGGGCGAGAGACTTCGTTCGACTTTTTATACCAGGGGCACGGGATCATTTAATTTCTGCTTTATGTACTCTGAGAAAGTATCCGTGGTCCCTTGCTGATAAAAAATCAGGCAGGTTGTTGTTTTCCTTCAAAGACAGCAATTTTACCCGCAGAGACGAGCTCGGAGCTGAACTTAGCCCAGCAGAAGTGGGGAAAGTCTCCAGAAAAAAAGGTATCGAATATTTTAGGCTAATGTCACCCTCCGTTGAACTCTGGCAAGTGGCTCTGAAGGCAGAGAGCTGTCGGAGTTGGTCGGCTACAAGTGGCAGAGGGGTTTGCTTATACCTTCATTTAACATATTTAGAAAACCCTATTGTTCAGCTACGTGGGTGTCTCCGGCTTTTTAGGCTACGTGCGTGCATACGTGTGGCTTCAGAAGGGACGCTTAGAGATCTTCGCTTTGAAAAACTCCTTTGAGCTCACGTAGGCTGCTAGATTTTTATCTAAATGTACAGTCGGCTGCTGACACTCTCTGTAAATACGACAAAGGCTTTGCATTTCGCAGCCCCTCTGCGCCTCTCGTCCCGCAAAAGTCAAGTTGGTTTTTTTTTTAAAGGTGGGGGTTTATTTAAACAAAAACAAAAAAAAACCAATTTTTTTTTGCGTCTCTTCTTGAACTTTGTTTTTTGGAGGAGAGCATCCCAGGCGCCACGGAGGGGAGAGCCAAGCGGGCAGGGAGAGGGGAGAGGGGAATTACCCGGCTTGCCTGCATCCGCCCGGGAGCACCCGCGGCTCGGGCACGGGCAAAGGCTCGGGGACTCAAAACGGCAACGTGTGTGCTTCGTCTGAGCCGAGACTAACGCTGTGCCGGCGCAAACCCCCCTCCTGCTGCCCCACCGAAGAGGGGCTGCTATCGAGGCATCAGACCGGATTGCCTTTGCTCCCCTCCGAGAGCATCCTCGGGGGTGGGAGCTGCCCGGGCTGGGAGCGCTCCCGCTGCCCCACGGCTGCAGCCGGCTGGTGGCGGAGGGGAAGATTTTAAACCATCCGCAAATATTTACCCCCTTCTTTTTTTATTTTTTTTCCCCCCTCTCCTATATATTTAGCTAATGTCCAACCGCCTCCCACGGGTAAACTCAAACCATCTTTACCATATCCCCCCTTACTTAATGCAGCCGATTGCTTCGCGCTCTGCAGTCAATAAAACCCCGAGCACTTAAAAGTGGAGTTTTTATACAATTATACAGGTGTAGCCGAAGGAAATAATAATTGCGTCTACGGCTTTTCTATCCGGGGTCGCTTTTCTTCTTCTACCACCGAGAAATTTGGCGCCTCCGGCCCCTCCAAATTGCCGAAAACTGTACTTTGCTCCCGCAGAAAGTTTGAAGGCATTTCTGGCTGTAGTTTCCCCGTCGCCCAGTAGACGGCACAACAGCTCAATCCTTCAGATGCAAAACAGTCCAGCAGCTTTTTTTTTCTTTAATTAAGCAGCCAGAGTTTTACCCAGCAATTTTATTATTATTATTATTATTAATAATAACAATAATAATTTCATTCAACGAGAAGTACAGCAGTATCAATAGCAAAGGGAGAAGGCTTGGCATAGGCAGGGAGTAAAGAAATGCGGCGGGCAGCTGGGCTAAATACAGGTACCGCTGCGAACACCGGAGCGGAGCAGCGCTTCCAAATTAATACAAATGGACTTGTGGCGCCTAGATCGTGTGAGCAAAAAAAAGCCCCAAACCAAAAAAGCCCAACCCCAACACTATCGTGCTGCCGGGCTCTGGGGTGATTCTGGGGATTTTAGGCTGGAATTGTCTAACCGTAGGGTGAAATAGGAGGGCGCCGCCGGGCAGGGGCTCAGGTCGGCTCCGCTTCGCCTCGCCCGGGCTGCCCCGAGGTGCCACCGCGGGGTAAACCTGGCAGCCGCCGCAACTTTTGTCCCTGAAAGGCTCCTTTTGTGTGTGCGTGCCTTCCCTCCCCTCCGCCGGCACCGCTGCCGGAGAAGCTGAAGTGACAAAAATCCCGGCCAGTAACTCATTTCCCGGTTAATTTTATTAAAAAAATTTATAGCGGTGTTTAGAAAGTTTTAAGACAACCGTAAATTTTATTGGGAATATTTTATGAAGCCCTCCATTTAATTAATAAAAGACCCCCATAACTTCTGCAAACGTCAGGGCCGGCGGTGGGGCGGGAGCGGTCAGCCATCCCCCCCCCCACCACCACCACCACCACCCCCGGCTTCTCCGCGGGTCGCTCCGCCGGCTGCCGCGGCCGGGTGGCCGGTCCCGCGTCGCCCGGGCCGGGCCGCCGGCGGCACCCAGGGCCCGATCGGTTTTGCCTGTAGCTGCTGGACAGGACAAGCTGACCTCGGGCTGACTCCCCAGCCGGACCAGCCGCTCTTTGTGCTGCGAGGAGTCGGGAGCCAGTAAACAAACCCCGAAACTCCCGGCGCTGCGCTTCGCCTGCTCGCTCAAACCCCTCGCAGTTAACCTCCTCTTATCATCGCTTCGCCCCGCACCCGCCCCCGGGTCTGCCCTTTAATAGGTCTTTAAACAGGTTTGGGGTTTGGTTGGTTTGGGGTTTTTTTCTTTCCCCATCCCTCTTTCCACCGTTTCATCGGGCTCTGACTTTTCGGGTATCTCCGCGCGTATCGCTCCCCCCCCCCCCCCCCCCCCCCTTATCTGAGGCATTCCTGGATTATCTCTCGGCCGCCTTTCAAACGTTTTCTTCTGCGGTTTCTTGTTTGTTTGTCTCTTCTGGTTGTTCCTATTTCAGTTTCCAAATTTCAATATTAATGGCGAAAGAGCGCGCTTGGATTCCGCCCCCCCCCCAAATCCCCGCTAGGAAGGCGGCAGGGAAGCCAGCTAGAAAACATTGGATTGTTCCTAGGTATGACTAATTCTTTCCTTAAGCTGGGAAATTCAGCCCGATTAAAAGCCTCATTTATTATCCGATAAGCAAATGCACCCAGATTCCACCTCGTGGAGGAGGCTCCCTTGCTCCCCAGACGCCTTTTTTTTTTTTTTTTTTGCCTCAATTCGGCGGACCCCTCCGCGAAAGGCCCGGCTCCAGCCGGGGGGGGAGGGGGGGGGGCCGCTGCCCGGCCCGGGCACCCACCAAACCCCCTCGCTCTTTGCTTTTCATTTCCCCCCCATCCCTAATTTTTTTCCCCTCCCCTCTTTCCACCGTGCGATGGGCAAGCGTCAGTAGATTCCTGCAAAACAGGAAAGATTTGGCCAAAAAAAAAAAAAAAAAAAAAAATAGAGCCGCCTCGCCTAAAAAGGCAGCGGGGCGAGATGCTGCGCGGGTCGCCGCCGCCGCGCAGCCCGTCGCCCTCGGTGATGGAGTTTACCGAGGTAGCGCGGAACTGTCCGTTTACTTTTTCCCTTTTAATAGATGATTAATTGCTGCCCGGGATTAGGCTTTCCCCCCCCCCCCCTTTTTCTTTCTTCTTTCTTTTTTTTTTTTTATGGCCGGTGTTCTGCAAGCGGAGAGGCGCGCGGCGCGATTCCCCGCAGCAAGCCCTAAGAGTAATAACTGTTTGCTAATTGTAAAATCCTTATCCAGAATGAGGTTTGGGCAAACAATTTGTACGACTGTAATTACATTGTAAAAGTGTTCTAGGCTGGGTTGCGCTGAATTAATCTTATAAAGGCCTGGTAGAGGCGCTTGAAAGGTTTTTCTTGGGTTGTTTGGGTTGAGTTGGGGTCTGTTGGTTTTTTTTTTTTTCCCCCTTAATTTTTTTTTTTTTTTTAGGAGGGGAAGGAAAAAGGGATGGGGGAGGAGGGGATTGCATCTCTGGGATTTAAGCTGCAGCCTCCCCCTGCAAGGGACCTGCGAGACGGGGAATCGTTACCGAGCGCCTTTCCCCCGGGGTAAATAAATAGAGAGATCAACCTCACGCCCGTGGGCCGGCTCCCGCCACGGACGCGTGGGGTGGGTGGGGGTTAGTGCATTAAAATGGCTCTTACCTGAGAGGTCTTTATTTCCCTCGCCGGGGTAAAAGGCCGGTCCTAGCGGAAAAGGGGGGTGGGGGCGGGTGGGGGGGCGGGGGGTGTCGAAACGGGTTTCCCCCGAAGTTTGAGACGTGGCGGCGGGGGCCGAGCCGCTGCCCGCCGTCCCCGGCGGCGGAGCGGCTTCCCCCCCTGCCTCGGGGCTTTTGCCGGAGTAACCGGGCTACCGGGCGGCGGGGGTTCTCCCTCGTGTCCCTCCCCCCCCCCTCCTCCTCCTCCCTCCTCCTCCTCCTCCTCCACCCCGGGCAGGAGATGCGATGGGGCCGGGGCAGCTCTCCCCGCCGGCGTCCCGCCGGGGCTCCGCTCAGCCCGGCCCGCAGGTACGGGGAGGAAGGGACGCGGCGAGCTCTCGGCTCCCAGACCGGCGGGGGCCCGCGGGGGAAGGGATGGCTGTGCTTTTGGACGGGAGCGGACCCCCGGCTACGCCGGGGGGGGCGCTGCCCGCGCAAGGCAGCGCGGCCGCGGAGCCGGGGGGGGGGGGAGCGCGCCGGGGCGCCCCGCGGGCAGCGGCGCTGCCCGCGGGGCGCCCCGGCGCGCTCCCCCCCCCCCCCGCAGCGCGCCGGTCCGAGCCCCGCTTCCCGCCCGGACCAATGGGGGCGCGGCGCGGGGCGGCGCGGCGCTGATTGGTCGGCGGCGGCGCGGCGGCGGCGGCCGGGGGCCGGGTGAGCTCACTCGGCCGGCGGCCGCGGGGGGAGCCGCCCGGGAAAGGGGGGGGGGTTGGTTGGGTGAGGGGGGGAGAGCGCGGGGGAGCGAGAGGGGCGGGCGGCCGCGCGGCCCCGGGGCGCTGCGCGGGCGCGGAGCGGGGCGGCGGCGCCGCCAGACAAAGGGGACGGGAGCGCCCCCACACCCGCCCGTGGGGGGTGTGGGGCGGACACACCGGCTGGGGGGGGGGGGGGGGGGGCGGCGGAGGGCAGGGCCGGGAGGGGGCGGTGTATCCAACGCACGCCTCCCCCCCCCCCCCGCCCCCCTCCCCCTTCTCCGCGGGGCGGGGGCGCGGCGCTGCGCGGGCGCGGGGCGGGCGGCGCGCCCCCCTGCGCCGGTGGCGGAGTTGCTGCCGCCCAGCGCATTGTGTAAGACGCGACCTGTTATGGCCACCACTACTTCCGGGTTCCCGCAGTCTGCTCCAGCCCGGCGCTGCGCTGCGCTCGCCGCGGCGGTGCGGCGGCGGCGGCGGCGGCGGACGCCCGGCAGCGCGCGGCCCGCGGCGGCGGCGGCGGCGGCAGCGCCGCCGCCCTCCCCCCACCCACCCCCCCCTACCCCACCCCCCCCCGCCCCCCCTCCCCGCTGCCCTTCTTCCTCCCCGCGCCCGCCCCGCGCCGCGCGGCGCTCCGCCCGGCGCCCGCGCCCCGCGCCCGGCCGCCCTCCGCCTCCGCCAGCCTCGCCCGGCGGCCGCGCAGGGGCAGAGCGAGCCGGCGCCGGCGAGGAATTAGGAGCGATCCGAGGAGGAGCGAAAAAAAACCCCCCATCATCATCATCATCATCATAATAACCATAATAAAAGGAGAGCCGGCGCGTTAGCGAGCCTTTTTAATTTTTAATTTTTCCCCCTCCTCTTCCTCCTCCTCCTCCTCCCTCGATTTTTAAATTTTTTTATTTTTTTTTTATAAAAAATTTTTTTTTTTTTTTTTTTTTTGGGTGAGCGCGCTCGAAAATTAACATTTGAGGTGTCCTGCGCGGTGGGAGCACACGCAGCGGATCATCATCAGTCATTCACCACCTTGACAACCTCGCCTGTGATTGACAGCCGGAGTGGCAAAAAGCCATGAGACTTGGTAGTTGGGTTTGAGGGGCACTTTAAAAAAAAAAAAAAAAAAAAAAAAACAACAAAAAAAAAAAAACCACCCTGATTTGGGGAAAGGATATTTGCTTTCGCCCCGCTGCTGTCTTGGAAACGAGAGGGGAGAGAGAGAGAGACAGACAGGGAGAGAGGAAAGAAAGAAAGAAAAAAGAAGGAAGGAAGGAGGGAGAGTTGATTTTTTTTTTTCTTCTATTTTTTTTTTTCCTCCTTTTTTAATGCTGAGTTACCGTATCGCTTCGCTGAGATCCAGCAAGCCGAAGATTTTACTCGATTGCTTTCATTGCTGGCGACGCTAAGGGATTTTTGCATTTTTTTGGGGGGTGAGGGGGGGGGAACTTCGCGTTTCTTTCTTTTCACACTGGCCTTAAAGAGGATATATTAGAAGTTGAAGTAGGAAGGGAGCAAGCAGGCCGATGGCGCAAAGGGTACGTATTTAAAAAAAAAAAAAAATGGATTTCAAATGTGAAATAATACTGAAACGTGGCTGACAGAGACGCTGCGAAAAAAGTTTCTTCTTCCCCCCCCCCCCCCCCCCCCCCTTCGGAGCAGGGGCACAAAGCGGTGTCCTGGAGCGGGAGGATTTATCAGTCGTGCTTGTAGGCTTAAAACCTGTATATATTGATATTTTCTTGATTCTTTTACTCCCCATCCCGGATCTCTCACGGAAAAGGCAAGCTTTCTATACATTAATGACATGCAGGCATGTAAGTGAATTTGTCCGAGCCTCTGTATTTGTTGGTTTTGTAGCTCTAGTCCTACCGATGTCTTTTTTAAAGTCACCAGTGCTTGAAATATTTGAATGTGTGCATGTCTCTGAGCGTTTTGCTGTGTTAGTGATGATATACCGCTTCAGTTTCGGAAGATAACTTCTAGCTGGGAGTAAACACAACTTTTTTTCTTTTTTTTTTCCTCCTTTCCTTCCCCCCCCCCCCTTTTTTTTTTTATATTCGGTCACAAAAGGTGCAGTGCAATAGGCAAAAAAAAAAAAAAAAAGCTCTTTTAAAAAGAAAGTCACTTTAATTTGAATTAGAGGTTACCAGCATGCACTGCCATGTGTATTGTTGTTTGTATTTTGGATGCGATCTCCTTTTTTTTTTTTTTTTTCTTCCAACTACCTCCTAAATTGAAGTTTTTTTGGGGGGGGTGGGGGGTGGAAATCAGCCGGAGTCGGGCGAGCAGGGATTTGGGGAAGGGGAAAAGCCCTGGAAAGAAGTTTTCTTGCCTAATTTGCCTGCCGCCCCTCCGAGTGCTGGTTGGGAAGGAAAGTTCCTCTGCTGACAACTTGCCTTTTACTCTTTCTGTCCAAGCAAGTGTCAGGGATCTTTAAAAGTGTTTATTCACACCTTCGCTTTTAATAGATGAAAAGTGGCCGTTTCCCCCGCTGCCTGGGAACCGCGTTAGCTTTCGCTCCTTAATCTTTAACAAAGAAAACCCTTAAAAAAAAAAAAAAAAGGCATTCCCAAAATCCCGAGAGCCCGGGCAAACGTTTCCAGCCTTTCGGCTTTAAAAGTGCGTTCGCGTGGAATTGCTGGAAACCCCCAAAATCGCTTTGTGTTTTTTTTTTTTTTGCCGCTGCTGAACTTTTTGCATCCTGGCTGGGTTAGGTACCTGACTTCTGCTCAGCGGGAAAAGTTTAGCGGAGGGAGACTTGGGCTTCGTGAACCGCTGGCATTCACGAGGAGGGTTTGGGAGGTTTGGGGATGGGGATTCCCCCCCCCATACACACACACTCCTGCTTTTTTTTTTTTTTTTTTTTAATTATTATTTCTCCTCCGCCGCAGACTCGGAGGATTTCGGGTCGTGCGGGCAGCCGGGCCGGAGCAGCGCAGCCCAGCCCTGCTGCTCCCCGGCCCGGGGCGGCGTTTCCCTCCCCGGGGCCGGCGGCTGCGCAGCGGCTGCGGGGCGGGCGGCGCGGGGAGGGGGGGGGGGGGAAGAGAGAGAACCGGCGACGAGGAGCCCGGGCGCACCCCGGGGGGAAAGCGGCTTCTCCCCGGGGGGGGACGGGACGGGACGGGACGGGAGCGGGGCTGCTGCCGGGGGCGCTGCCCCCCCCCTCCGGACCTCCCGGCGCGCCCCCCCCTGACGCCTCTCTGCTCTCTCTGCCCCGCAGTACGACGAGCTGCCCCACTACGGCGGCATGGAGGGGGTGGGCATCCCCACCACCATGTACGGGGACCCCCACGGCGCCCGCCCCATGCAGCCCGTCCACCACCTCAACCACGGGCCGCCGCTCCACTCGCACCAGTACCCGCACGCCGCCCACGCCAACGCCATGCCCCCCGCCATGGGCGCCTCCGTCAACGACGCCCTCAAGAGAGATAAAGATGCCATCTACGGGTAGGTGCCGCGTAAGGCTCCGCGCCCGCGCAACCTGCGCGGGATGGACCGGGGAGGGAGGGAGGGATGGAGGGGGAGAGAGAGGGGGGGAGAGGGTGGGTGTGCGCGGGCCGGGCTGCTCCTGCGCGGGATGGGGAAGGGTGGGATGGGGAGCGCTGCGCGGAAAAGGGCCGTATTCTTCATTTGTGTTATTATTATTGTTGTTATTATTTTTAAAAGGCGGGAGGGAGGGCTGGGGTCCCCCTGGCACGGGGAGCCGCGGGGGCTCCGGAAAATGGGAGCCGGAGTTTGCTGGAGGGGCAGCAGGCATCACCGCGGGGAGGAGGAGGAGGAGGAGGAGGAAAATAATATTCCCAGGGCGCAACCTGCGCCGGGTGGTAAATCTCTGCACGGAGTTTGGGAGCAGGGAGAGTTTGGAGCGCTTCGCCCAACTTTCCGCCTTGTTCGCCTCTCCTTGCGCTATGAAGGAGAAAACTCAGGAGCTGCTTCTCTCAACTCTCTTACTTTTTTTTTTTCTCTTTTAATTTTTAATTTTTTTAACTTTTTATCCGACAGCATTGAATGCTTCTCAATGCGGCAGCTTGCAAAGCAGTTTCTAGGCCGTTGCGATGGGAGCTGATGGGTTACGTTGGGCGGCAGATGCTTTTAAAATGAATCTGCCCGTCTTGAGTTTGAAGGGAAGTTTAAGAGCCTTTTAAAATCGCTCTCCAAACAGTGAGGAGAAGGGGGAGGGAATAAAAGAAAAAAAAAAAAAATCACGTCGTTCGGTTTCTTTATCGGTTTATCAGAAATGTGTAGGGTTGGTTAAAACTCAGGGGTGTACGGTATCCAAAAAAAAAAAAAAAAAAAGCATGAAGCCCTGGGAAAAAAAATGAACTCCCTGTTATAAATATACATATATACGTGTGTGTGTGCCCACGCTTATTTATTTATTTAAATTATTAAACGGCCGAGGGAGCCAGATGCACACGCAGCCTTTCTCCCGGGGAGGCTTTTAAGGCTGGGAAGAGCCCAAAAGCACCTGGTTCCCCCCGCGGGTCGGGGCTGCGGAGCTCCGGGGGGGCGGAGGGGCAGGCAGCGGGCAGGCAGCCCGGCTGGCCAGCGCCTGCCGGTGGGTCGGCTTGTTTGGCGCTGGGTGTCGGGGGGTGGGTTTGGGGGCTTTTTCTTTTTTTGTTTTTTTTTTTTTTAATTTGGATGGGGGTGGTTTCTTTTTTTTCTTTTTTTTTTCTGGGTTGGGTTTTTTTTCCCTTCGCTCCCAGCAACTCCTCCAGCGGAAAATGGGAATTAAAAGCATGAAAGGCAGAAGTGTACGTCCAGAAATTTTAATTTATTATTCTTTTTTTTTTTTTCCCCCCTAAAGACAAGGAAAGTTAATTCAAAATGGCTGCTGGAACCGGCTTGGGTTTTATTCTTAGCTTGTCCTAAGGTTGTATGAACAGTGTCTGCGGCCAGATAACGCCGAAGGGCCGGGGAGATGCGGGGCTCCCGGCCGGCCGGCTGCGGGAAGGGGCCGGGGCGCTGCGGGAGGCGGCGGGGGGTGCCGGAGCCCCTCTCGGCGGGTGCCCCCCTCCCCACGCACGCTGCTGCGGCACTAACTGTTGTTGTGTTTGGGGTTTTTTTTGTTTCGTTATGGTATTTTTTTTTTTTTTCCCCTCTGTGTGTGTGACTGTTGTATTTTCTTTCAGACACCCCCTGTTCCCTCTTTTAGCACTGATTTTTGAGAAATGTGAATTAGCTACATGCACACCCAGGGAGCCCGGGGTAGCGGGAGGCGATGTTTGCTCCTCTGAGTCTTTCAATGAAGACATAGCAGTGTTCGCCAAACAGGTCAGCAAAACCGGGTTGAAACAGTAAAAGAAAAAAAAGAGGGGAAAAAAAAATCGTAACGAGAAAAACAAGTCTCTGTTGAGCTGAAGATGCGCGTTTCCCCCTCCCCCCTCTCTTACTGCAAGAGGCAAAAAAAATAAAAACCCCAACCAACCAAACAAAAAACAAAAAAAAAAATCGGGAAATCTCGGCATTTACCACCCCCCTAAAGAAATGAATTAATCGGAGCGGTCTGCGCCCAGGCGGGGAGTTCCGCTGCGCGGCTCCCAGGAGCCGGGCCGGGGCTCTGCCCGGGAAGCTCCGGAGGTATTTTTCGGTGTATTTGATTCCTTGTTCAAGTGTTCGGCCGATGTACTAAATCCAGCAGTCAGGGCTTTGCACGAAAGGTTACATAATGGACCCGACAGTGTAATGAAGCAAGAAATAATAACGTCTGCTTTTTCTGCTTCCATATTTCAAATCTTTTTTATTATTCCCCCCCCCCCCCCCCTTTCCTCCCCTTTCTTATCTTTAGATCCGAGCAGAGAAACCCCTCTTTTCCTCTAATCCTGAACTGGATAACTTGGTAAGAGTTAACAACACTTCTTCCTCTCCCCACCCCCACCCCGCCACCCTCCCTTCCCATTTATTTATTTATTTATTTTTTTAAACTTCTGTGTCTTCTGGAGAGGTGGTTTGGTGGTGCTAAATTGAAAATTTCTCACGTGGATTTTTTTTTTTTTAAATTATTATTATTACGATGATTTTTGTAATTACAAGTAAAGACGGTGCGGTAATTGCGTGGAAGTAAAAAAATCCCGTAAGGATATACATAAAGAAAGCCCCATCCGAAGGGGAGCTTGCGGGCTCGATGGCGAGCTCGCCTGCCCGAGGGGAGCGTGGATTTATCCACGCCGTAGCCAGCCCCTCCACGCACCTTTTAAGCAGCTCGATGGGAAATGTAGAGGATTGCTGTGGCTGGAGATGCACCCTTGGCTAACTCGCCGAAAATGAGGTCTTTTCTCTTTTCCCCCCCCCCCCCCCCCCCCCCTCCCTTAAGGATAAACAAATATTTTGCCTCCGCTGTAGGAGTCTTGCTCTCGCTTTCGCAAAGCGAGGAGCCAGCGATGGTGTTTAGAGTGGTGGTGGGTTTTTTTTTTTTTAAAGAAATGTTTATGATCCGTATAATTTAGTTGCTTCGTTGCAATAGGGATTTTTTTTTTTTTTTGGTTAACTCTAGATCGCGTCTCGTTAAACAGCGCACAAAGCCACCGCTATTAAGTTTTAGTGTTATTGCCATAAATCAAAACAACTTTTTATTTACTACTAGAGAAAAGTCAAGCTACAAAGTGCGGCAGGGGCGGCTGTGGGAAATATCCCCAAATCCAGGAATGAGATAAATACTCGTGTTGTTTGTATCTTTGCAGATGATTCAAGCCATACAAGTATTAAGGTTTCATCTGTTGGAATTAGAGAAGGTAATTTTTGTCTCTCTTTCTCTCTCTCTCTTTCTTCCTCCTCCGTTTCAGTACTGCTGAAGTTCAGGCTTCTGGTGAATTTGCATAAATGTCTTTCTTTCTGGTAATTAGTGTCAAGACCAATCTTGGCGTCCATTTCTCTTCGCAGTTTAATTACAATTTCAGCCTCTAAAACCGGGCTCTCAAACGCCCAGGCCTTGTGTTCATTGTAATACTTTGCTGGCTTTGTATAAATAGTTGCAGTTCTATGGTGCCGCAGATGAGACTCGAAATGGTTGGTTCAGCCAAGCCCCTGAAATTATGGTTAAAAAAAAAACCCAAATAAATTTATTTTTTCTTGGTGGTGGTGAGGTAGAGACTTTGGTTGCAGTGAGCTGGAGTGGGGAATGTATTTTTTTTTTTTTTTTTTTTTTTTTAAGAGCCATCTGCAGGTCAGGCTCAGGGCACGGATTGTCCTGTAACATTTTGCAGAGACAAAGCAGAATTGATAGTTGTGTCTGTCTCTTGTTCCTGGGAATATTGTACACCTCCGAGCAGAAGAAAGAGATTGCAGCCTAAATGCAGGGGTTTTTGCTGGCTATTTTAGAAATCTTAGGAGGGAGAATGCTAATTTCTAAGAAGGCGGTGTCATCCGAGCTCACATTAAATTGGAAGTGCACTCTGGTTTCCTGAGGATTTTTTACGTGTCATTGATAGCTGGCCTAGAAGAGAATTCCCTTTCTCCTAAAAATAAACATTTTGAGAGGTTTTTAAATAGTTGAAAAGTTTCTCGGGAGCCTCAGCCACTTTATCTAACCATAACTGGCAGGTTGTTCTCGCTCTACCCGAAATGTGTTTAAATCTGCCCATTAATAGAGGCGGCTCAGGTACGAGTCTATCAGAGCGACGGGGGATTTCAGGGCATGGATGCCTATAATGTATTTCAGCCCAGTGCATCGGGATTTTTTTTTTAATCCTTTTTTCTGTCCTCATACCCCTTTGGAAAGGGCTTATGATGAAATAACTGGATGAAATTAAATAGTTTACCTTAAATGTCACCCATGCAGGTCACCTCTCTAATGGCCACAACTCCGGGAGCAGATGAATTTAACACGGGTGTTGAATATGTTGTAGCCTGTGAATCATCTTGTCACTGTCAATTTTCTGGGATATCTCTATTTTGCGAGAAAAGAAAGTTATTCCTAATTCTGGATGCGTCTAGAGGTCTCGGGGGGATAATTGCAGTGTGTTTCCCTATTTAGGACTTTTGATGTCACAGGGGTGAAGGGGGAGACTGGTTGCACTTGTCAATTGTACTTACGTATTCCTGATTATATTTTCTTCCTTTTCCCCCACCCCTTTTTTTTCTTTTTCCTCTTCCCCCCCCCCCCTTTTTTTTTTTAACTTCTGTCATAATGTAGGTACACGAATTATGTGACAATTTCTGCCACCGGTATATTAGCTGTTTGAAAGGAAAAATGCCTATCGATTTGGTCATAGACGATAGAGAGGGCGGATCAAAATCGGACAGTGAAGACATAACAAGATCAGCAAATCTAACAGATCAGGTATGATCTCGCCAACGCCGCACACGCTGAAATTTGTATGCAGATCGCTCGCTGGGTCACTACGCCTCCTTTTATTATTTGCATATGATTAAGTCCCTTTTAGATAAATTTCCATCGAAATGAAAATTTTTGAATAATGTGGCTATTATTGCTTCATTAAGGCTTGCTCCCGGATTCGACCTGGCGAGATGAGCTTGTAAAAGCATCGCCTGCAAACTCGACCTGTTTCTTGTCGCTTTTAATTTTTGTCTTTATTTTATTTACCCTTTACAATAATAGAAGTGGTATCCGTGAATCGCTGGCTTCTTGGTGGCTTAGGAAAGGAATGGCTGGAGCCGTTTACCAAAATAATAATAAAATCCGAGATAGGTGGTCCGGGGAAGACAGAGAGGGTTTGAAATCTAGCAAATACTGGCTATTTTCTTCCCGTCTCTACGGTTCATTAGTCCGTCTTGTCAGTTTTCCTTGGCCGAATGCTTTTAGACTTCAGTGAACATTGCTTTGTGCACGCCTGCCTGCTGCAAACGCGCCCATTTTATTTTACTTAATAGAAAAAAAAAAAAAAGGGAGAAAATAAAACGGGACCCAGGTTTTAAATTATTTTCCTCGAGCTTTCAAGTTTTCAACCCCTCTCTTTAAAAAAAAAAAAAGGAAAAAAAAAAAAAAAACCAAACCCCAAAACCAAGCCAGCAGAGCCTTGCGTGGCTTTGACGGTGCCCAGGTTTTGTCTGGGATGGTTCAAACCTTAATGCCGGCTGTAGCCGATGTGGGGAAGTAGGGATGACTCGGGGAAGCTGGCTTTCCCCTCTCCCCTCCCCTTCTCCCGTGCCTGTCCCCTCCGCTGGGCTTAGGCTGGGATTCTTGCCTTTTACTGGGAGCGTTTGGGGCTAATTCAGGCGGTGCCCAGAGCTAAATTAAGCTCCGAGATGATGGAAGTGGCTGAGATCTGGCTTTTTTTCGAGTTGGGTAAAAACTGCGGGGTTTTCCCGGTCGGCTCGCTTTCTCTCGGCCGAGGGGTAGCAGCGCTCGGGCTGCGAGAGAGGGGACCCCAGGCAAAAAAAAAAAAAAAAAAAAATCCGCGACTAAAACCCCCAAGTTATTTCTTCTTTACGATCGGCTTCGTAAATACAGTCTTAGGAGTAATCAGCTCCCGACTCTGGAGGTTTCCTTTTGTTCAAGCAAGGCGCAGTCAAGCAGACAGGAGTTTCCTCGGCCGCTTTGCCATTATCACCAGCACTGTCAGCCAGGAGTTATTTTATAGATTACCGACATAAAGGTGCGTTGCATTGCAGCGTGGGCAGGATCTTAAATATTTTCTCCTGTCTGCCAAGGGCTATCGGGCTGCTGGTAGTGCCGTGACAGGGGGAGGCAGGCTTGAAGGAAGGCATGAACTTTTTAAAAAGGGGTTTATGTGCACATATGTGGGTTTTGTGTGTCGTCGACCCCCCCGTCCCCCGTCCCCCCCCCCCCAATTTTACTACGAAGGGGAAAAGCTTCGCGGGGCGGGCGGAGGGCGGCGCGGCAGGGAGGTGCCCGGCGGGCCGGGGCCGGGGAAGATGCTCCCGGGGCCGGGGAAGATGCTCCTGGGGAGCGGCGGCCCCGCGCATCGCCTTAAAGCGAGGGGAGCCCTACAGCGGGGGTCGAGCCGAGGGAAGCTCGGCTCGCTGCTGTTGAATAAAAATTGTAATCCAACAAGTCTAACTAGAAAATGGGTTTCTAAAAGCTCTGGAGTGCTGGGTACATAAAGCTATTTGAGCAAATTACAAGAATGGCTCAGGGGCACGAATGAAATCAACACTTTAATTGCCTCCAAAATTAAGATTTATACCCCATTTTCCCAACGAATCATTATTTTATTAAAGTGAAAGCTAAAGAAATGCAGATATAGTTTTGGGGTTGTCGGGGGGAGGGGGTCGTCGTGTCCCGTCCCGTCCCCCCCCCCCTTTTTTTCGCAAGGAGCGCGGGCGTTGCGCGCCCGGCGCCGGCCCCTCTTCCGCTGCGCGGGTCCGGCCGCGCACCGCCGCGGGGCTCGGCCCCGACGCCTCCGGCTTGCGCGGGAGCTGCGCCAGCCGCGGGGCCGGGCGGCCTCCCCGGGGTGCCCCGGCCGCTCGCCGGGCAGGGGGGCGCGCAGCTCCGCCGCCGCTACCCCTCCGCATCCGCGGAGCTGCGCGGGGGAGCGGGGCTTTGCTTTCCCCGTCGAGGGGAAAAGGCGCAAAAATGCGCTTCTCCCCACCGCCCTCCCGGCCGACGAGGCGGCGGATAAAACCCGCGGAGGGCGGGCGGGAGGCGCAAGGGGGGCCGCGGAGGTTGCGCGGGGGGTGGGGATGCGTTACCGGGGGATGCGCGGCCGCCCGCGTCCCCGGTAAACTCCGGTGCCAAGTCCGGCCCCGGCGAGGCCGGCAGTATCTGGGCCCTAATGGTTAAATAATAAGGTGTTGAGTGCTTGTCGCTGGGGCGGCTAATTAGGATGTCCCTCCGCGGTGCGCGTTTATGGCTGCGCGGCCCTGGGAAGCGCGGGTGCGCAGGGCCGGGCGGCGGGAGAGAGGGGCCGGCTCCCGGGCGCGGAGCCGGGCGGGCCGTCCCTCAGCCTGCCCACGGTTGCGCGTTTGAGAGTAGTGAAAGAGTAAGTACGTAAAAGCTTTTCTTATGGATTTAATTACATTTCCCTGTCTTGTGGTAGTAAAGGTTACAGTTAACAGGGGTTTTTTTTATTATTTATTTATTGGTTTCCCCTTATTTCTTCTTTCCTTCTAGGCCCCTCAATGCCGGTGCCTTTACGTCCCCCGGTTAATGGAAAGCAATGACACTAATGCTAGATTTTGCAAAGTAAAGCCCCATAACACTAACCATTGTTCAGTGATTTAACTAGCTCAGTGGCAATAGGTCACTAAAATAGCATCCTTCTCCCACGGGCACGACCCCGCTGCCTGCCAGGGTGGGACCTGCGGAGTTGTTGTTTACCATTACGGCTCCAGAAGTACAAGGCAGGAGTTTGGGGTTTTCGCTGGGGATAATTGAACTCGAGATCAACCAGGCCCCGGGACTTTAAAAACCCTAGCTGAAGGATTGCGCCCATCCTCAAAGTTTCAAAATAAACCTTTTTTAATCATTAGCTTTTCAAACATTTGCATGTTTAAATTTTCAGATGTTTGTCGGAGCCCGGAAAGATTTAAAACACAGCTGTTGCGTGATGCGGGTGGGAAAACTCCCTCCGATAAAAAAAAAAACAACCCAAAGACCGTCTGTAGTCAGATAGCAGAAATTCCGTTTCTTAGGTAATCCTAAACTATTACCGTGGGGCTGTTTTCTTGAAGCCACATCACCTTGGCACCCAGGTGCTCTAGTCTGGACTGTAAAATCCCCCTACAAGAGCATGTCTACAGAAAGCCTTCAGAAAGCCCTTTAAGGAAAACATGGTATAAAGTAGCCACCGCATTTAAATAAAGTGCATTAGCAGCGTAAGATGGATTTTATAGAGACAAAACAGTATTTTCTTACGTAAAATAAACTTGTTGAGCAAATCCATAGTAGTATTACTTGACAAAAATTATAATTTAATAATGCACAAGCCAATTACGTGCGCAGAAACTTTTAAAGGCAAATCGGCAAAGAGCCAAATTCCTATAGGGACTAGGAGGGAAATGATCAAAAAATGAACATGAAATAAGACTTCCTGTAAGAAGGTCCATAATTCAACATTATTTGACTTCACTGTCAGGGAAATTGTTGAAGGATAGTAAACTGATACTAGAGTCTCAGTCATTTTTGTTACAGTCTTAAATGTTTGCAACTGTGGCGTTTTAGATGGCCCTTCTTGGGTGATAGTATATCTTTTATATATATATGTATATAATAAAGCGACACTTCTATTTATGTTGCAATAGATTTTTTTTTTTAATGCGCGCAATTGCTGAGTTTCTCTAAACAAAACGCGGATAGACAGCAGCTTTTTTAAAAATGGAAAAATTACTTAAAATCTGTTCTTTACAAAGAAAGGATCATAAACTGGAACGCAATATATAGTGTATCTGAAGGTGGATGGGTTGTTCAGGGCATCGACCGGTTATGACTAGACTAGCTTTCCCAAATACTTCAAATATATTAGCTGTACCTTGCAGCCAATACAAAAATAATGCCTTGGGGAAAAAAAAAAATTACTGAGAAATACTATTTTACTTGAGGACTTCTTCACAGGTATTTTTGAGCCATGTATGGTTTTAAGGGGGGGAGCTAAGAATATTAATGCCTTCAGTATATGCACTCCCATATTGGAGGCACCGGCATGAAAATCAAGATGCAGGGCAGAGGGTGCAAGGTAGAATTCATTTCTGCATAATAAAAGAGTTACAGCCAAGTAGGGCTCTGAGGAGGACCAATAAAATAATGTTTAAAAGACTCAAAATTTAATTTTCTTCCTCTGACTTTATGCCAGCTTGAGGCAGTGACTGCTTTTTTGTTTCTTTTGGGGTAATTTTTTTTTGCTGTGATATTTAGGAGCTGTTATCATGCCTGAGTTTGGCAGAGTAATGTAAAGATACAACACGTTAATTTATATTCGGGACCTGTTACCATCCGAACCACTGTGTCTGAAATTGTGTTAGCAAAATAAGGTTTTCTTTGCCCTGTTTCTTTAAGCAAGTAAACACATTGTTAAGTAGATACGAGATTGAATATATTTGCTTTAATTTATGATTTCATTTCAATTCAAGAATCTGTGTTGGTTTTGGTTTTTTGGGATTTTTTAAAAATCATTCAGGAGCCCAAACGTATCTGTCCTTACAGCCGAGTAAAATATTTGCTGCCTTCCTGAAGTTGCATGCTCAGGCCTAACTTCCGTGTAAAGTTTTTCAGACTGAAGTTGCTTTTTGTTGCAAAGGATAATTTAATTTCCGAATTTTGTGCATCCTTTTCAATATCAAACCTGGCAGAGCTGAGTTTAAACCCCAGGTAATCCTGGAACTCGTCCTAAACATGTGCGAGCGTACCCCGAGGCGTTGCCGTAAGCAGGAGCTCACGGCGTCTTTGCGTTAGGGACCACAGATTGGTATTTTGCGGCAACTTGGAGGTTTGCAAGGAAGTTGTGAAAAAATGAGTTTTACCTTAAATTTAACCTTTATGGCTGAGGGTTTGAGTCTTCCCTGGCTGCTCGTCCGCAGGTAGCAATAAAGGTAATGGGCTCTGCACGCGGAAGGGTTACTGCAGCCCGGAGTGGGCAATGTTAGCACTTAAAAAAATCAGATTATATCGCATTCAATCAAAATGAGTAAGCGTAGGTCGTGCTGATAAATACAGCTTTAAAAAGCAGCGAGAATCCAGCACAGCTTCTTTAAATTAGGGAATATCTTTTTTTTTGTTGTTGTTTTGCATTTCTGCGCTTGGAGTTTTTTTGGTCACATGAGCGTGCAGTTAGGAGCTATCTTGTGTAATCTAAACAAATTTAAGAA
This sequence comes from Aptenodytes patagonicus, assembly GCF_965638725.1. Classification (NCBI taxonomy): domain Eukaryota; kingdom Metazoa; phylum Chordata; class Aves; order Sphenisciformes; family Spheniscidae; genus Aptenodytes; species Aptenodytes patagonicus. The sequence continues at coordinate 121,659,241 of NC_134951.1, forward strand.
AGTAAAGAGGAGGGTTGTTTCTGGTCGCGAAAATTTTTGAAGGTTTCTGGAATTGTTTCCTGGTGGGGGTTGTACGGGAGAAGGAGAGACCGGGGTGCGCTGCAGTGTCACCTCGTGTCCCCGGCGTGTTACCTCCCTCTCTTGACGCTCGGTTGCTGGGAGCAGGCTCTGAGTTGCACGGCAAATTTGGAAATCAGTGTTTATATTTGTTTTTTTTTCCTGCAGTCGCAGCAGTATTTGGCGAGGGTAACTCTAACAGAGCGCACATTTTGTGTTTTGCCTTGTTTGAGTGTATTTCTGTCCCTGATTAACGGCCCCGTATCTAACCCACCACTGTCTGTAACGTGACTTACAGACAGCTTGCCGGCTGTTGGTTCAGCTCTTCTTTGGCGTGCTTAGCGTGGTTGCCTTTCCCCTTTTACTGCCTTCGAAAGGAAAAAAAAGAGATGTAACCCAGCCTCGGAGCGTAGGTGAGAGCAGAATCCCTGCAGGCCGGTGTCCTCGGGACTCCTTTTTTTTAATTTAGGTGAGACCCCTGGAAAGCTTCAGCCCCTCTGCGGCGGTGGCGGGGGTCTGGTCTCTGTTAGCGAGGGGGCTGCTGGCACGGGGGATCCCCATCGCTTCCGCAGGCTCAACACGTCAGGCTGCCTCGCTGGTTGTTGCCATCACGGCTTCGTTTATTAATTTTTGGGCGTATATATCCGAGAGGTGAAGAACGATGCGGAGATTTCAGGCTTACGTGGGTCGTTGTGCGTACCAAAGGCGATAGCGCAGGTGGTGGGTGGCTTCTGGGGGTTATTGGATTTTGGAAAAGGGGGTTTGAGATTCATCGGTAGACGTCTGGGCAAATGTTGAAAATTTAAACGTTGGCGAGGTGAATTTAAAAAAAATCTGAGTTTGTCCTGAAAGCAAAGGGCCTGTTTGCAATTTAAAAAAACAGAAAAAGCGTTTTAAATGTTATAATACAGAGACTGCAATTTCCTTGCTAACTAGCAGGGCATGGGGGAAGGTAGGACAGAAAGAAAAGGGTTTGTGCCCAAATTTGGCCATTCTTACTTTTGCCGTCGGCGGGACAGGCTGCCGAAAGTCATGGTGGCTTCTTGTTTTGCAAGCGTCTTCAAATCCAGGCCGGGCGCCCCGCTGAAGAAATGTTCCCCCCCCCCCCCCCCCCCCGTTGGAGGTTATACGTTAGTCATCCATGAGTTTTGGGGATCAATAAAGGGATAACTGTGAAAGGCAATGGCCCATAACACGCGGGGAGTGAGATGGGTTGATCTAATGGTTCCCGCCTGGCCTCAAAACTCGATGAATCTCTGGGTTTGTCCACACAAGGACACTCAGGAGAGGTAAGACAAATTGATTGGGTGTAAAATTAAAGTGCATTAGTTAAAGTGCATTGCACTATTGTGTGGATGCTCTCATTCAGAAGTAAAGTGGCCTTAGTTCACTTTAGCCTAATCCCCTTTGGAGTAGGCCACTTTTCTTTTGAATGAGAACATCCACATTAACTTTTAGTTAATTCGTCTTTCCCGAGCGTCCCGGCGGCCTCGCGCCCGCCGCTCTGGAGAGGTTCGGCCGGCCGGGCGCGGGCTCCCCGCAAGCTTTCGGTAAGCTTTTCATTAGGCATATTCATCTCCGCAGCGGCACTTAACCACCGGCGTTCGTCATCGCCCCGACCGGAGCTGCAGAGAGCAGGCTGGCTCCGCACCCTCCTCCCGTTCTGCTCCTGCAGCTCAAGAGTGATATTGTTTTTAACGCTGCCTGGGAAAAAATTGGAAAGCTTTACGGTGTCAAGGATTTGGGGCTGGATTCGGCCAAGGTGGCACGGACAAGGGCTCGGCCGGGCTGTGAGGCGGGGGGAGAGCTGCCTGCACCCCGTCCGGGGGGGGCTGCGGTTTGGGGGTCGCGTTTCCCAGGTGAATATGGCATTAGGCTCCCCCTGGTATCAGTCCTCCTCCCAGTAACCCGAGCATTTTATTTTGCGATGGTGGTTTGCTGTCCTGACGCACTCCCTGCGTAGGTAGTTTCTCTCATGTCCACTGATAAGCCAGTTTTTAAAGACAGCGAGGAAATCTAGATTAACTCTTTTCAGCTGTTATTTCCAACCATAAAACCAAGGATTGAAAATTAACTTGCAGGAGAACTAATTTACCTGGCAAAAAAAATACTGGTAAGATAGTTTTGGAAGCTGTTTTAGATTCTTGCTTGGAGTTCACTGAGCTTGAGTTTTTGTTAGAGGTATTTTCGGGTGTCTTCTAGAGGTTATAAGTAACCTATTTATTTACTTTTTACTGGCTAAGCCGTGTGTGCAAATGCTGCGCCGTGTCACACTCCTGCCGTTGCCCATTCCATTCATAATAAAATTTACAAGGCTTCTTGCATTAGTAAGCAATTTGCTACTGGAGCCTTTCCTAGAAATACAGAATTCTATTTCACCAAAGTATTGTCTTTCCTCTTCAATCAGGGCCGAGGTGAGCTATTTTCTCAAGGACTCTCCAGGCATCTATATGATATTCCCACTTGTGCAGATGATCTCCAAAACTGCATTACTTACTCCTCCGTTCTGAAGGGCCATCGCAGTAAATTAAAATTCTCTTATTAGCGTCACCGGGCTTTAAATTTGGCCAGATAATTTTATTTGCAGTTCAGCTTTTTCTTCTTCCTTTTTTTTTTTAATGTAAAGCAAATACGCATCCAGACCCTCTTTGCTGAAATAAACAGGCCAACAATAAGAGGGGTAGTTCTTCATTTGCTTAAAAGAACTGCCTGTTTTAACTTCAGAAATACTAACCAAGAGTAAAGCAACAGCTGATGCCATCACAGGCAGTGTACTGTATTCAAACAGCTGTACAAAATGAAAAGCTGCGGTATTAATCCTGCCATTCACAGTTTATTTAAGTTTTTCAAGCTTCTCTCGTATGGGCATGGCATCAATGCCTAATTATGCCTCCATTAGGGTTATTGGGCCCTTAATACAGAAAATTATTGTATTTAAAATTTGGAAAGCTGCATTGATGTAATCTAAGATTCTTGCAGCTGGCACACGTTCAAGGAATGCAAACTTTACCTTGTAATTTTCTTTTCATTCATTTGGTCTTTAGGTTTTGGTCCGGTTTTGTTGTTACCGAGAAGGTTGGTAACAACCTGGTGTTTTTAACACTGGCTTTAAATAGCTCCATTTAAGGCTACATAGCTCTCGGGAGGAGCGGGGAAGAGCAGATTAAAAACTCCGCAGCTTTGTCCGTCCCGTTTGCCGGGGTGCAGGGCTACGGCTGGCTGTGCAAATAGAAGTGGTAGAAACGAATGTCTGAAGCCTGGCACACGAGGAGTTTTGTCTCATCGGCGTTTTACGCTGCGCTGAACCAGGGCACGCTCTGTCAGCGCAAGCGGTGGTTTATCCGTGGACGTGAAAGTCTTGACCCCTCGCTTGGCTGTCCACATGCTACCCGTCGCATTGGGGTGGGGTGTGTAGAGATGTCCCTGGTCTCAGGTGGGATATCACCTGCTTGATGATGCTCGGCAGCAACCTGAGGCGTGTGCTCTCGCGTGCGTGGTGACTGCTTGCCGAGACTTGGCTTAATCCGGCAAGCTAAGTATTAACCGTGGCCAGCCCCTTGCTAGAAACCCTCCCGGGAGGACACGAATGCTGTAGACTCAGTAGGTGGCACTTTGGTTTTAGGCTTGAGCCAGTGCAGAGGACCCCTCTGCTCCTCGGGGTGCAGGCACAGGGATGCGCCATGCCACGGTGGCCTCGGCCCCTGAGCTCCTCCACTCACCCCCGCGCCACAGAGGTACCTTGCATAGGCAGAGCTGGCCAGATTTTTTGATACGGGGAGTGTCCCTGTGGCTTGTACTTTATAAAATTTCTCTTGCGTACTGTTGTGCAGTGTTATGGGGGAGTAGTTCTGCTACGTCCCAGACGCAGCTGTGTTTCAGTGATGGGTACAGCCGTGTCACTGCGAGGTCGTTTGAAGTCACAACTTGGCTCTCTCCTTTGCTCGTGTTCACGCAGGCTTTTTGGGCAGCGCTTGACACAAACAGGGGCTCCGTGGCTGACTGACGCCGCTGGTCATCACTGCGGCGGGAGGGTGACGGTGACGGGGAGAGAAGCCTTTCAAGCACATGGGCGAGTCGTCGGCAGGCAGCTTCCCGGCGCTGCCTTCTGTTTGCAGGGATGCTCAGGATGAGGTGCCCGGTGTTGCACGGATGCTCGGGAAGAGATGCCCGGAGCACGCTGCCCACGCACACCGGAGGCAGCGTGGCTGCCATGCTTGAACCGTTCCCTCCTTTGCCCCTCTCTGCCCAGCGGATTTTGCAGCTGTGTTACCCCAGGAGGCTCCTGGCCCTCCTCCCTGTTGCGCAAACCAGTTTTAATAGCGTGGCTCCCACCTCCTAGGGGAGCGTCGTTGTGCTTTTCCCATGTCCATGAAGCCTGTGGCAGTGCTTTGTGGCACGGCTTTGTAGAAAAAGTATGGTATGTACGACTGTGTCTTGCTACGCTCATGTAACTCCTGTGAGGGATCTCTTTTTAATCATTATTTTTACCTAAAGCCAGAGCGAGGGTATACACATGACTGGTATGTGCAGGGAGGATTAATTTTGTTCTTAAATGCACATGCATGCGTCAAGCCAGGATTTGGTCCGCAGTGACAAGCGTTTGAGAGATCCTTTGGGTGAGAACTGATACAGCGATGCTGGAAGGGCAGGGGTGGGGAACCCTGCTCTGCTGACGGCACGAGGCAGGAGGGGAGATGCATATGCTCTTCCCGGGTCTGTCGCTGAGGTTTTGGGGCGAGACGATTAGTTGCTCGTGAGCCGAGATTTTCTACTTCTCCTCCCTTATCATCAGGTAGGGTTGATACCTTAATTTATATGTCATCTAGTGATAGCAAGGTATAGGAGATATATAAGAATAAGAGATGATACGTTAAAGTAATTAATTATTTCACTCTGTGGATAGTTTAGCAAAGAAAGCAAAACATTTCTGTTTGCTGTCATGGGGAAGCGCTATGCTGAATCGAAAGGCTGACGGTGAAAGTTGCTTTTGGTGGCTTTGTGCTTTGGTTTTGGCCCCTTCTGCTATCTTCCGCGTAATTACCACTTTTAAAATGTATTTAAAGGAGGGAGGGGATAAACTTAAACACTGGATGGAGTAAGTAGCAGTGCCGCCAGTAACTTCTGCAGAAGGAGCAGAGCTGTGGGGCTAACTGGAAGCATTTGCAGGGTGGTGGAGGTCTGCCCTTCCCGAGGCACGGGTCCACGGGCCATGCTGTGAGCCCTACGCTGCTACGAGCCCTGCTGGGTACTCCAAAACCTCCCTGGGAGGCACAGCGAGGCCACAGGGACCTCTCAGCCCAACTTTTTCGGGTGACTCTGGCAGCCAGACGTGCTTCCAAGCCATCCCTCAATGAGCGGGTGGAGGCGTCGGGGAGCCACGGCCACCTCAGCCTGGCGAACCACCCCTGGAGCTCGCCATCCTCCGGCTCCCGCAGTCCGGGCTCGGCGTGTTTTGTGGCCGCCGGCGTGTGCTTGCAGAGCCAGGCCACTCGGCCGCTTCTGCCTCGCTGCTGATTCGGCTTGTTGTGAAATGGTAGAAAGTGGAGGAGCTGATCTGCGGAAGGGTTTGGCCATGAGCGTTGGAAAATGTGAATCACGGGGATTCCAGTTTTAAGCCTTCTGGAGATAACGGGCAGCACGTACCAGAGTGCGTGACTTGCAGAGAGCCTTAAAAAACAAGGCGGCGCCCTCGAGATTAAGCAAACGCTTTATAATCAGGAACACATTTTATACCCAGCACAGCCTTTGCAGGTATCGCATCCATTCAGACGGAAAGGTGTAGCTGGAGCGAAGCTAATTATACCACAATTTAATTTTAGTGTTGAACAACACTGCGAGGCGAGCGGGCTCTTGAATCCTGCTAACAATGCGCCGTAATCAAAATACGCTGACTCCGAATGGCGTCTGTTGTCAGTTAGCTAAAAAGACCATTTGATAGTTGTGACATACGCTTGGCATTTTTGCTTGCGATGGAGCTGAAATGAAGTATGGCTGTTGCAGAGCGAGGGCTGTGCTTGTGCCTTCCCTCCCCAAGAAGCCCCGGTTGGGCCAATGGGATGCTGGAAGTTGGAGCCTGCATTTAAGTGCACGTAAAAAAATTTGCAGCGGATGCCCCGACGGGTTAATTTTGTCTTCCCAAAAGATACCACCCCCAAAAATCTGTAAGGGGAACGCTTAGAGATGTGGTTTTTGCTGTAAGTAAACCCTCACTGTTTGCCTGAGCCCAGATGTTCAGGGTGAAGTGCAGATCTCTCTGAAACACCGACTCCCGCCAAGGCTGCCTGCTGGGCCCCTGGTAGGGGGGGAGGGAGAGGGATGGGAGAGCTTGAGGGCTCCCTCTCACCCCAAATCTGCCCAAGCAGGTCGGGTTCGGTACCTCAGCCAGCCATCTGAGAGCCTGCGCTGTCTCAGTTGGACCTGAGCATCTGGCAGATCCCCTTTTAAATGACTTTTAACACGTAAACACAATAAAAGGAAGGGACGGCAGACGCTCATTTTCTGGCTAAGTGGCAAGGCATTTTTCCTGTTTACACCTTTGGAGGAATCATTACATAAAATATTGAACAGGAAACTCTTATTTATCTCTGAAGGCCATTTTCCTGGTCTAGAAAGATGTGGAAAATACTCCAGTCCTATTAAATTCAGTAGGAGCCAAGGAGGACTAACACATCTCAAGGCCTTGCACACCAGCCTTCAGGAGGTAGCGGTGTTGTTTCAGGCCGACTTTGTGCGTGTTTCTGAACGATACTAGACTTAAAAAAATCTACATGGAGCAGTGATTTTATCTACCCTGACCGAGAAGCTGTGTTTCCTTGTGTTGAGAAAGGGACGGGGATTAATGTTATCTAGCGATAGGGCTCTTATCAAAGGGAGGAGACAGGTTTACAATGCGGGGTTGCTCTAAATAGAAAGTACTAGTCAATGTTTGTTAGTGTGGGAGACCAAAACCCTGCATTACCATCAGCTGGCTCGGTTAACCTAGCTGGGCAGGCAGTGTTTACTGTTGAGATAAAAAAAATGAGGAATGGAGTAAGGTCAATCAAATGTAAGGCATGCTGTGATTAAGACCGTTGCTGCTCAGGCTTCATGGGTGTCCATCACGGCTACCACGTGCAGCAACCACCGATGCAAGAAGTAAAACCTAAGATCTAAACCTTCTGCTGCCCAAAAGAAGTTTGCTTTTGTTACTGCCAGAGGTGTTTTTGGGTGGCTCCAGAGTCCTTTCTCAGAGAGAAAGTCCAGGTGCCCACGCTCTGTCCCACAGAGGGACTTTGGAGATTGTTCTCCAAGCGCAGCAGGTTTGATTTCAGCACGTGCAGAAGGTGATGGGACTGTGCTTCCAGCAGAACGCAGCCCAGTCTGCGGGGGTGTCTCTGCATAGCTGTGAACACCCCCCCCCCCACGTACACACAAACACAAACAAGTATGTTGTTTTGTTTTTTAAAGTCTTGCCCCTGCAGAACTGATGGGGCTTTGGTGCCTCCTGGAAGAGAAGAGCTGTGGTTTTTCCCCTTCCTTTTTGTCTTTATGTCCCACCCAGTCTGATGATCTCCATTTCATTCTCCTTTATTTTTTCTGGTTTATGCTTGCTGCTTCTAATTATTCTTTTTCCTTTGGAAAGCACTATCACCCTGTCCTTTTGCACTCGGGTTTTCTTCTCCATTCAGCCTGTTTAGGACTCTCAAGCCCATTCCTCTCCTCTCCCTGCCATACCCTCTTCTCCTCCGTGCTCTGAGGATACGAGGTGGATCGGAAAGCTCTGCTGTGTTAGAGATACCTGCGTGGGTACACAGCTAGTGTTGTGCTCCTTCTCTGAACCTGGGTAGTTTCAGCAATGAATCGCGATAGCAGGGCTAATGGAGAGAGCTAGCGTTGTTTGGTGGATGTTGGTTTGATCATCTTTGCACTATGCAATGTTAGTTGTGCCTCTGGTCCCTTCAGGTGAAATCCTGGCCTTGTGAAAATCAGTGGCAAAAGTCGTGTTTATTTCCAGTTTTCCATCCTCTGTGGTATTCGCATTGATACCCGCTCTCATTTCCTTTTATCTGTTTGTCTCGGAAACCATCCTATGTTGCATGCATAAAGTCAGCTTACATCTTATTTTTCTTATGCGGCTGCGAAGAGTCAGAGAAGAGTCTTACCCTCATTTGAAATAAGGAGAAACTAAAGATAGAAAGCTTACGACTTTTCTGGGGCTAGGAAGGGAATCCAGGTCAGAGCCGAGACTTCCACACAGAATTTCTTCTGCTTTTTAGTTCGACGGGCACTGCCGCCTCTAATGCTGCAAAGGTTTCCATCTGTGCAAGAGTCACCCTTGCTGTGCTGCTTAGTTGCAGGCGGAGTTATCGCCTGTCTGTCATTTCAATGACCTTATTTCTGTAGACTTGGAGCACCTCTTTTCCATCCGAACCTGTTGTTTGTCCCTTTGTTGTTGTTCTATTAAAAATAATTTGCCTCTGAATCAAAGTTACATGAAGCAGACTATGGAAGACTTATCGGCACTAAAAAGCATCTATTCTGCAGCATTTTGAGGTTCCTGCACGTATCATTTATTCTGACCCCCTTGGTTTCGGTTGTCATGCGCATGATGTCCCCGCGTGGCTTTGGCAGGCTGGGAGGTAGGATTGCTGGCTGCCGGCTGGCAGCCTTGGTTAGTCCCACAAGGAGATGTTCAGATGGCAAAGCCATGAGTGGGTCCTCTCAGAAAATCAAGGTAGTCATGACCGTGGATTTCATGGTCTCCGAAAGTCCGCACTCGACCGAGATTGCAATGAACAATGTATGTGTGTGGAACCTAGGAAATACACGGCAATATATTTTTAACATTATCGAAGTATATTTTTAGTCCTGCTTACCAATTTGTATTTGTCAAGGTTTTCTTCCCAATTAAGAGAGAATTCAAAAACTTTTATGCTGGATGGGAAGCAGGCTACCTGAGGATTATTACTAGCCATGCCCTCCAGAAGTGAAGTGGGATAAGGCTTGTCGGTTGCAAAGACCAGGTCGGTCTGTCACGTCGCTCTAGCTTCAGCGTCGGTGCTATGGATTATACACTTAAGGTATTGAGCAGCCGTATTGAATGTTTTGCCCAAGCGAGGTTGGGGACATCAGTATAGCCGACAATCAGAAGGATAAACCATGCAAAAAGTAAATCCTTGCTAAATAGATGGGTTAAGTTTGTAGGAGGTGGATGTGATGACTTTATGAAGCAGTCCTCTTTTCGCTTCGACTTCTTGCCTGTAGTGAGCACAAGTATTTCCTAACATGGTGGGTCACTACCCTCAAGAAGATCGGGGGAAGGTTTTTAAAAGGGAAGAGTTAAGAAAAATCTGAAGAACATTTCAAACATAACGCATTACTTTTTTTCTAATGAATAAGTATTTAATTTAGGAAAAGAAAATAAGATAAAACTTCAGAAGGAAAACAATAAGCCCAAATTATGTTGACAAATTGCTGGCAGCAGCTCAGTTCCTCCAGGGTGAGGGGATGAATGATGATACCTGCAGCCAATTCTCTCATAGCCTGGAGGAGCGGAGGTTCATCCAACAGCTAAAGGAATTAGCAGTTCCCGGTCTCCAGTTGTTACACAAACACAAATGAGCCCACAAGAGGGCTGTGCTCGCAAAACTTTTGAGAAGATGATAGTATCAAAAGATGCTGAGTACAATTTTTATCACCTGTAGTAGAAAGCGATTTCTTTTGTTTATGTACTTATGGTCAAGCCTTTCGTTCCTTGGCCAGGACCTCTTTTTTTTCCCCTTTCACATGCTTGGTGCTCAAAAAAAATCTATTTTCTTCTTTAATATAAGCAGAAAGCAATGGTTTCCCCCACTGCGTATTAGTGTTAACTTGACTCAAAGCCCAGCTGTTGTTGGATTGCAGTAATAAGTGTATGTAATGTTATTTATATTGACTCTCCAATTTAGCCATTAACCAAATAATTTTGTCTGTAGCTTTTTTGTTTATTAAGGCTTGATGTTCACTGTGAACACAAGTCAGTAACTGCTTCGGAGGCCTCATCAAATGCGGTCCTCCCTTTGATGGGGCCATTGCGCTGGTACCTGCTGGGGCTAGTGCTTTTCAGCCCAGCACATCCCCCAAATGGATGGAGCACCTGGTAACGGTCATGGGAGGCAACTGGTGCTTCTGGGGTCGTTTAAATACACAAACATTTTTGTTGCTTCCTTTCCTTCTCCTTTTCCTTCTTTTTCTTCTCCCCCCCCCCGCCTCCCAGCTTGTATCAGAGTACTCAACAAGCTTCAGAATCAAAACAAAAGTCAGGAAATGTATTTCAAATGGCATGGGATAAGATAAAACATCCCTTGTAGAAGGTCTTTTGCCCTTAAAGTGGTGCAGCATTAGGGCACCTGAATCCTCTTTTATTTTAAATCAGTCATGCGACCATGACTCGAATCAGTCACTAGCTGGACCATGGTTTTGGCACTAGAAACTATTGACCAACGAGAAAGGCAGTGGTGCAAAACCAGTTTAAATCATGGGAACTTACAGCCCAGCCTTGAAATCCCGAAATGATTTTGCGAGTGTATTCTCGATTTTGCTCGCGTATTCTTGATTTTGCAAAGATTTGGGCTGAAAGTTTCAGTTGAATGTTGGGGCAGGGGCGAGCTTGGAAGAGAAGGATAAAAGCTACTAAAAAAGGGATTATCAGCGAGTCTCAGTCCATGCTGCAGTGTCCCTTCTCAGCTCAATGGTGACTAATGTATAAGCCCAAGTCATAATGGGCCATTATCCTTATTTATACACTATTGTCACGACCACGTGGCTGAGACCCTCCTCTGGAATGAGCCAGCCTATGTAATGGAGTGATTAATTTATATTACTTTGCACTTCTCTAAAGTCTCCCTTTGGAAGAACTCAACATGTTTTACAGTCGCTAATTAATTTAATCCCCCAACAATTTCCGCGCTGTAGATAAGTGCAGCCCTCTTCTTTTTTTTTTTTTTTTTCTTTCTTTTGGGTTTTTTTTGTTGTTCCCCCAGTAGAAACTGAGGCACAGAGATCCCATGGCTCATCCCAAGTTATTTGGCTCTGGGCGAGCTCAGGTCTCAGGCTTTAACCTGGGAGCCAGGCGGCTTTTCCAAGGGGCATTGCTCACTTCCAGAAATGAGGAGCAAGTCTTCTTGTTTCTCTCCGTGCGCCCATGATTAGCGAGAACGCAGGATTTCCGTGTAGAAGGTGACGTGGAATTCATTCCTGTTTACGGCAGCCTTTGTACAGTGAATTTAAAAAAACCACTATCATCGCTAAGGAGCCCCGTCAAGTGATAAACCGCAACTTCTTGGAGAAGGGAAATAAATAAGTGAGGCATTTCTATTTCTGTGTAGGAATAGATTGTCATGACTACTGTCAAGAGTTTTCTCTGTAACTAGTGCTGGAAATATTTCTGCGAAAGAGGGAGGTGGTTCATAGTGTGAAAAATAATAATATTTGGCATGTCCCTGTCAGAAACAATTTAGTGTAAAAGTGCTCGGAGGATCGCGAGTTTGCAAGTTGGTTTAGAGACTTTGTTGTCTTAAAAGTTCCTTGGAAGATAAAAAAAAAAAAGGGTGAGATTAATGTTATACTTGGCTCCCTGCTTTTGTGGACAGGGGAACTTTGCTGAAATAGTCAGAAGAAGAAAAATTACACTTGGTTTTGTGCTTTGGATCTATCTTCCCTCGGTGGAGAGAGATGTTTTTGGAACCGGGGCTGAGTAGCGTCTGCTTAAAAAATAATGCGGCTTTCAACGTGGTTATCTCTGAAGAATTTGCATACGAACTTTGATAGCTAATCTTTCATCATGTTTAATAAACTGACTAAAGATGTAATTCCTAGTCTCTTAAGACTTGAGATGCTTAGTTAAATACAAATACTTTTGAAATGCTAATAGACGGAGGCAGCCAGGAAAAAAAAGTTAGCAGTATCCCGAGCAGATTCGTTTTTAACAGGCCATAAAAATAATAGCTTAATAAAAGTGAGATTAGGTGGAAAATACTAACTCCTGCTTCTGAATACAGAAATGTAAACATCTAGGATGCACAAAATTTTGATAAACTGAGGTGGAATCCAACATTTCTTGCATGAGTGCCTGTATAATGTGGCGATAGCTGTGAGAAAAGAGGAGCCCAGCATCTAAGACCCAACACAATGAAAATGCAATGAATCGGAATGCCTCACAGATCATAGCGGAATCAGACTTTCCAGCAAGGAAAATCTTTTCATGGTGAATTAAGTGGTGGAGGAAGAAAAATGGTGATGAAAAAAGGTAGGCACAGATCACAAACACTGGGCTCAGGGCTCGCCGCTGAAGATTTAAGAACCTTAGCTAAAGCTATGCAGAATAGAATGTGGAAAATTGAATTTACTAAACAATTAAGCATTGAATTAATCTACATCCCGCACAGTAGAAAAGTGGGGGAGGGAACCGAACAGAGCTGAATAAATCAGGGGAGCTCATTAAAAGATAGTGAATATATCAGGTCTGTTGTTGCATAAAGGAGGGCCGTTTCCTGCACAACACGGTATAATTCTTCAGTCCGGAGCCTCTTCTTTTCTGCTCCCCCCCCCGCCTCCTCGCCTTCGGAGTTGTATTCTTAATCAGATTAATAAACATTTCTGCTGAGGTTAGTGCGGCGCTCTATATTTTACCTTGTTATCTGCAGCTTTTCTATTAATTACAAGTCAGCTCACTAGTCAACAATAGTAGTGAGGGACAACATAAATAGAATGAGAGTGCCCTGGAGATGTCACTCGTAGGATCTGATGCATCCTGGAACTCCCACGGGTTCCTGCAACCTCCCACATGCCTTGCTGGTCTTTTGTTCAATTACAGTTAATGCAATAGTTTGCCATTTTCTCCTTCTAATTATATTTTCAAGTGGGATTTGTAGCACATAGAAAAACATCCTTTTACATGTTGAGGCACCAGGGCTTTGTGCTTGGCATTGTCTGTCCCCTGGGTGCTGTACCATTCTTTCTGCAGAGCTCTGAATAAACAAGTCCCTCTTTTAAAGCTGCAGTTGTACAAACTGAAAATTTATGCATTAACTGTTTGCATTCTGAGCATGTGTTCCAGATTACCTCTTACAGCATTCTTTTGGTATGCTGGAGAATGCGTATTTGTTGAAAAAAAAGCATTTCTTTCACAGTTCACACATCATTCTTTCAATCACAGAATCACCAGATCAATTAGCACTTTTTTTTTTTTTTTTTTTTTTTAAGGAATATGCATAATAATTGGTTTAAAATATTCATGTGGTATTTTCTGGGCCTCGCTTTCTTTAACTGTAATCATGTATCATGGCTGTAACCGAGATTATAAAAAAATGGAAGAGAGATTTCTCTTTTCTGGAAAAAGTTGAGCTTTTCTAATCCTATTTATCTTCTGTCTCAGATTAGACTTTTTTGTCTTAATTTTCCTTCTCTGTGTGTGTGTGTGAAAAGTTCAGCTGGATCACCTTAAATCTCATTTGGCTATGTGTGAACGCTCTATTAAATGGCTAGGTTTTAGCCTATTGGTAGATTTATTAAAAAGCTGGCAGTATCAGTCAACTTTAATAGTATACAGACTCGGCTCGTATTGTGGTATGACTTATGTCTGTGCGTTGTAAACACAAGGGTTTTCTTTTCGGCAATAATTTCCAGTGGGCAATATTGCTTCATGGTAAAGAAGAAACTATTCAATTATGCACAGAAGGCCGTGCAGGATGACCAGTGAGTCTCTGTGATGTTTTTTAAAAGCTAGTACTAAAAGCTAATTAAAATCTTCTCTGGTGATAAAGGGAGACTTGGGAGGAGTGTTGCCACGATTGTTTTCCCTAAGAATTTAATTTACAGCCGATTTTTCCTATCTGAATGTTACTTTCAAATGCACCCAGTGATAAGAAGCAACATCTGTTTTCTGTTCAATAGTACAAGGAGGCTCTGCATGGGGCTGAGTGTACACAGCCTATGTGAAGCCATTGTTATTCTCATTTCTTTTTTGTCCCCATGCCTGGTCCATTTGCCATATACCATCCGGCAAACAGCTGACACATCCCGGCTATTATGGACCCAGGCCTAATTGCCAGCAAAGTCTTTAAGCTCTTCCACGTTGGCCTCGTACGAGGAATGGGAGGCCTATATAAACGGCGCTGCTCTCGACCACCGCTCTCATTTTGCCTTTGCGGAGTTAGCAGGCGGTTACGCCAGAGGGTTTGTGGATGCTAAAAATATAGTTGGAGCCCGGTGCCAGCGATTCGCTCTCTGGCTCTCCCCCTGCTCCCCCTGCCTTGCCGGGAATGTTTCTGTTTTCTATGGTAATAAAGCATGGGATTATTTAGATGGTAAACATATTGCAGAGTACATTATTTTTGCTGGGGAGCGGTGATCCGGCTATCTGGAAAGAAAGGCATAATTTGGGGGATGTGTTCGCCAGCCTTTTCCTGCGGGTCTGGGCATGGGTACCGCTCTCCCGGGAGCACGCGAACCGGGCGCTTCTTCCCCATCTCAGGTTTTAACTTTTTGGGTTTTTGGCCCCGCAGCCCTCCTGGAACAGAGACCACGATGACACGGCGTCGACGCGCTCCGGGGGAACCCCCGGGCCCTCCAGCGGGGGACACACATCGCACAGCGGGGACAACAGCAGTGAGCAAGGTAGGAACGGAGCCCTTGTGCTTTCTTAGCTGGCGAGCAGTCACCGATGCGCTCGGGGACCGGTTACTCTCTTTCCGATGTTGAAATGTGCTCAGGTACTAGGGGGTTTGTGCTGAGAAAGGTCTATCTTCCTTTTTTTTGACACTTTTTTTTTCCATCTCCTCCTAGTAAAAGGATTGGCATCTTTATTTCTTCGACCCTGCCAGCAGGCACATGTTAGAGCAACATATGTACCAAATTTGCAGTATGCTTAATAAAAATAAGCAATGAGAAGTTTGGGTTTTTTTTCTTCATTCAAATGGGTTAAAAGATGAAATCTTCAAAAGCAAATGTAATTAAGATCGCAGAAATGCATGCTAATATTTCAAAGATGTCATCAAAACTTCGCTGCGTATAAAGATGAGATGTTAGCTGGCCCGTTTTACGAAATCCTGAGCAGTGCTTTTATTTACTTTTTTTACTCAATTCCAATTTACTTGAATGCAAAAATGTTTTGTTTGGGTGCCAAGGCAAACAGAGTAACTGATTTAGCAGGATGAGTATGAAATGAGCTTGGTGCAATTGAAGTGGGACATACTACAAATAATTAGTGCTGTTTCAGAAGCTCCGAAATCTAAAAAACTGAAGTTCTGGGTTTTCCTGAGAAGCTGTTTAAATGCTTCATACTTTTTCTGAAGAGACCAACTGCAGTGGATTTAGTGTTAATTTAATGCAATTAAAATTTAAAAGGGATCCTTAATCTGAATATAAAAGGGAGTGCTTTATTGAAGTTGACTCTGAACTCACAATAGGTATATACTTTTAAATCTGGTTTTATGATCATGTTTCATTCAAGTGCTGTTAGACAACAAAGGAATTGTGTTTCCAAAAAAAGTTTGAGCAGCACTGATTAGCATTGCAAAGTCTGCATTTAACAAGATTAGTTTTTAAACTAAACCAGTTTATTTTTATTTTTTATACACATGGACCTAACGTACATGGTGAATAACATCTCTTTATAGAATTTTAAGTATTTGAGACACTTTATTGTTTAAAGAAAAGTTGCTGACTTCATCGCAAGTATAGCCTAGTAAAAACGGGGCCTGGAATAGTAAACTGTTGCAGAGCTGAGGCAGAAACTGGTAACCTTCTGACCTCTGACTTTTACTGGAAAATGATATGCAACATAAATTCAGGGGGCCTTTTTTCTTTCAAGTATGTATACGTATATATTCTAGTGGTGCTGTTCACAATGCTATAGTTGAAGTGGTGTCAATACGTTCATTAGAGCCCCTTGCTTTCGGAGCAAACTTTAAATCCCTGGGTTTTTTAAGGGTGAAAAAGCTGCTGCAAAAATAGGCTTTGAACTAAAACATGGTGTTTGGAGGGGGGTTTTATACTCAGATAGGGCTGTTCTCTTGTTAGACAGATGTGCACGTGTTTATGTGTATATGTGCGTGGACAAAACATCTGCGGGGAGGCTTGCCAGCATGCTCCTAAACCTCTTGCGCACTTTGGAAATCGAGCTTCTCAGTTCCTTGTGTACTTCTTAAGACTTTCAGGCTTCATTTTCTCCTAAATGTGGCATTTTATTAGTCCGGAGTGCCAGTTGTATCTAATGTTTCATCATCGCCATCCTGGTCGGCTCCTAGCAAGGTGCATGCTATAACCACGGTCAGGAGGCGTTTTCTGAAGTGACTTCAGAGATTGAGTCCTATTAAATATCGACAGAAAGACTTGTCAGCAGTGCTTTAGCTGGTTCTGAAACTTTTGCCCAAATTCTAGAGTAAGGTTTATCGAGGCTGGAATTGCTGCCAGGACTTGATAGATGGATTTTGTGAAGAAGGCTTGTTGCATTAAAACTTTAGGAAAGAGCAAAAAAGCGGGAATTTGCTAACTGGAGCTCTCAGGTCAGGTTTGGGAAAGGAGTTTTGGAAAGGAGACGCTGTCCAGAGGGTCTCCGTTACCGAGGCTTGCCTTCAGGCCACTTGCCACCTATGGAAATGGCGGGTTTTTTGAGGAATGGGGATGCGGGAAGGGTAGTGGTGGTCTCGCTGAGCCTTGCTTTACGTTTTGTTTGCTCGAAGCCCTCTGAAGGCTGCGATTATGGGGGAATCTCAGTTGTTTAAGCACACCCACGCCTGCATATACACCTTGTGTAAAAAAAGCATGGTTTTAGCCTTCCCGCGTGGGGAAGAAGTCAAAAAACCATGATCCTGAATGACCGAAAGGGAAGAGGAAAAAAAAAAAGATAGTAAATACCCTGCCTCTCCCCAACTACATTGAAGTTCAAAATGCCGTGATTCGGAGGCTTTTCTTCTGTGGCCTGATGTGAGGAGCGGCAACGCTGTGGTCAAACTCACGGTTTCGCCTCTGCCGGATGCTTTTCTTGGCAGCAGAAGCAGCCAGCATGGCACTGCCGCAGCAGCCGGGTGCTGTGGAGGGGTGGCAGCGAAAGGCTGGGGACCCGCATGTTCATGCTTGCGAGCGCAGGAGTTGACTCGAGATGCACGCGTTGCGTGGCATGTATTCAGTATATTATGGGCTTCCCTATTTTTAGGAGTTCGTAAAAGTTCCTTTTTTTTGTTCCATCTGTCAAAAGCGCATTTGCCATTTAAAAAAAAAAAATCTAATCACCAGAAATATAATGCTCTAAAACTGTCTATTTTTAGGTTGTTCCCACAACCTACTTCCCCTGTCGGGGTAGGTAAAAGCACCTTCTGGGATGGGTTTCCAACCTGGCTGAAGGTATCACAAGGACGTGAGTGCGAGCTTTGCATTTTCAGAGAGGCACACAGAGTGGAAAGCTTAAGCCCCTTAGCAAGGTTTTCTCCCTTAGTCCTTAACCCAGCCTACGTTAAGGTCTATTTTTGGACTTTTTGGAAATTTTTCTTCTTTACCTGATTCCTCACTGCCTTTAATCCCCACAAAGTGCATTTTTAACCTATTTATGTCCCTATGCACAACACACATCGAACGATTACCTTTGAAAACGGGAGAGATGCTCTTTCCTCTAAACATTTTAAAGTCTTTTTTAACATGTAAATTTATTTACTTAGTAAATAGTAATGACTCCCAGCTGCTTCGATCTATTGTAGAAATCCATATTTAGCTGCTAGGGAGCTGTTCTGGGGTCTCGTGCCACTGAACAGCAGGATATGTTATTGCATAGCACGTTGACACAACCTCTTATAAAGGCCTGGTATTGTGTCATCATAGGGGATAGTTATAGTACAGGAATGCAGAATAATATTATGAAAAAGTTTCGTGGGCTGTTTTCCCATTGCTCTGAACTTATCGTGAAGGGCCTTTGGAGGTCTGTCTCCAAATGGTGCAAAGAGATCTGAATTTACACAGTGGAGAAATAACTTGCTAAATTCTATTAAAAAAAAGAGAAGCAAGTTCTTAGGTACAGGCGGGTGATGCTGAGCTCACAGCAACACTATTTTATCTTACTGCATATTCTAACTTCAAAAGATTCCTCTTTGGGGTATTAACAGATCCATTTTGTTTGTTTTTCAAATAGTCAGGCCAGGAGGATGCTGAACAAAGCCCTGGTACAGTCACTGTTAATCCAGAGTGGGGCTCTTTAACTCCCATGTTTAGCTCTCCTACACGGCTTAAAAGAAAAAGAAAATAAATCCATCAGTGTCTCCTATTTGTGCATATTGTTTCTTTCCCTTTTTTTTGTGTGCAAGCCTCGGCCTGGGTTCAAAACATTTTTTTAACCTCCGAATAATTGTTGCTTTTTCAAGCCGGGAGTATAAAGCGGCGATATTTCTTTATAAAAATGTATCAATGGCTGCAATGTTGGGGGTTTTTTTTTCAGGCTTTTGTAGGAGTTCGGGCAACCTATAGGCAAAAAGGCAATCGCGTTTATTATTGCCGGGAATCTCAAGGCGGTTGTTTGGAGGCTGCGAAGGCAGGCGGCAGAGCCGGGCGGAGGGGGAGAGAAGGGCCACATTATGTTCCAGACGACTGAGCAAGGATTTATATACCAGCTTGCCTTTTTTTTTTTTTTTTTTTTTTTTTTTTTTTAACATGGGAGAAGAAAAGTAATAAGAGCGGGGAGGCAAGGCATTTGAAGCGGTCAGATGGCTGATGACTAATGGGATAGGTGGGCAGGAGCCCGCGGATTGGGTGTCTTAATGAGCACATTTCGCACCGAGTTTGGGCTGCAGTTCCCCTTCACCTTTGCCCTTTATTGACCGAACTGACACTTCATTTTTCACATACTTCCAATTATGGCTGAGCTTAAGTGTTGCCCTGCCTCCTTTCTTTCTTGCCTATGGACGGCTCGAGAGTGGCTGAGGCCACAGAAGATATTTTAATTTGAAAAACTACCATAGCAAGGCAGGTTTAGGGTGTAACCTGAAACTGCTGTCACTTTGCAGTTTCTCCAATGAAAACAAAAGTTTTAATGTTTTTTGTTTAGCACTTTTTTCCCCCCGCTTCTCCGTGGTGAGGTGGGGGATTGCTTTGGGGGCAGTTGGGTTGGCGAGGAGTGTTTTCCTTGGGGTAAATCCTTTTCGGCAGTACTGGTGCTGTGGGTAAGAGTCACCCAAGTAAAGAGGTAAACCCAAGTGAAAAGCGGTGCCGTGCTTGAACGATGGCTCCTTGTTCCCACTCAACGCGGTGTCTTCTCAAGAGGCTTCTTGTGGTGCGATGCCTTACTATGTACTTTGCCTCACGCTCTCCTTAAGGAAAAGCAAAGCATAATTGTGCCTGCACTTCTCGAGCCTTAGACCAGTGTGGATTTGTTGTTTTGGTAATGTTTAATGCATGAATGCAGATTTGAACGTGGCCCGGCTGTGAGGCTTTGAGAAGTGGTTGAAGATGGTGCTGGGAGAGGCAGGCATGATGAAGGGACGGACAGATCTCCAGTCCGCGACCACCCCTTTGCTAGACCGGGAGAGCCGTGATATATGTCCCACAGCCCAAGCCTGTGTGCATTTCCACATTGGCTTTTACACGCAAAATCCTTCCAGGGCGGAAATGTCTGTTTGCTTTTGCAGGGCTTTGGGGGTTTCGGAGCATGCGGTTTTCCTACCGAATGTGAATTCTGTCGGAAATAGTCAGAATAAGTTGCGCTCGCATGGGGTGGGTGGGTTTAAGAACAAAATAGCTGCTGTTAGACCTTAACTTCCCAGCAGCGCCGCTGGATTTTGC